>NC_056059.1:15180714-15490119 GCF_016772045.2 Ovis aries | reverse complement strand
CTACCTACTGTGTGCCAAGAACTAACTCAAGTATTAAGGATTCATAATGACAAAAGACATGACTATGTTGTCATGTTGCTGTCAGTTGAGTGGAGGAAATAGTCATATGAGTAGAAAAGTCAAACCTAATGAGGGAAGGAGTGTAATACGGAGCTAAACCAAGCATGATGGAGCACAGAGGGAAGCAAGAAATCTTCGTTTGCAAGAAACTTTTATTTTCCTAAAAAAAAAAAAAAAAAATCACTTTCTTCCACAAATAGAAATTAAAGCTGTAGGAATATAGATATAAAGTAATGCATTCCTTGTTTGTACACATATACAAGTTGAATAAAGATTTCTGATTAGATGCTATAGCTGCTTCTGTATTTATAAATGGAGAATTTCACTACCTTCTACAATGTACACATTATACTGTGCATTAAGAGTATACATATGACAGGATATTCATTATGTAGCAAAAGGAAAATAATTATATAGAGAGTGTAACATGTCCATGCTGAGCATCTTATTAGTAAGCAGCAAAGAGGTGATTATAAAGAAAAAGGCTTCAATCATATGGCATATGCAAGTGGTGAGCAGTCAGCATCTGCACTCCTATTTCTTTACACAATACTTGCGACCGCAGTGTTTGCTGGGAATCAGTCTTGGGCTAATGTGTTCTGGGTAATGTGCCATTTACTAATTGTGAACACTTGGGAAAGTCAATCCATTTCTTGAAGCTTCAGTTTCCTTCTTTGAAAAATGAGGATAACAATAATATGTCATATGTTTGTTGTGAGGATTATATGAGAAAATCTTATTGAAACTCTTAGCACAGAGCCTGGAAATAAGACATGCTTAATAAATGGTAGCTATTATTGTGATTAATTTGCTTTGTCAAATTACTTTTAAAATCTTTACATTGGTTATTGATCCTCTGGCATTATTTCTGGGACTGCTTTTACTCCCTAAGGCTAGAAGGCAATCAACAAAGGGAAAGATTTATGGAGAGACTGGCTTCAGCCCTAATAGAAGTAACCACTTCCTTCTAGTGCTTTCTTTCCTAGAAAATCTAATTTGAGGAGAAGTATTATGGCTGGCTAGCATACAGGTTGAAACTCAGAAGATCAATGACTATTTATTGAGGTACAGCTATGGATCTCTCTGATTCTCAGTTTCCTTGTCTATAAGGAGTTTGGTTAAATCTCCAACTCAAAATCCAAATTGTATTATTTAGAATTGGATGTTGCTCTAACTGGAAAAGAAAAGCTAAACAGGACAGAGTTTACTTCTCTGTCACAACAGAGTCCAGGACATTTCCATGGGGAGGGTGTGACACATTGATTCTACAAAAACCGAAAAAGCTAAAACTCCTTTGGAGGATCACTGAGGAAATAGTCCCCATCTTCTTTGGTATCAAGAGATCAAAACCTGGTTAGAAATGCCAGCCTTTGCAATGAGGGTCAGTCATCAAAGAACAACCCGTAAGGGGCTTAATGGACAATGGGGATAGAGGAGGCCTCTGTGTGGCAACTACCTGGTCACAGTGGCTATTAAATCTTTATTGACTGAAATGACCCCTCCACTCTATTTTTGTATCATTTTTATACAGAATCCAGAAATTGAAGGCTGCCAATCCGAGTAGTTTCCAAATGTGAGGAACTATTGGTCTTGGATTTTTTTTTCCCCATAAAATTCAGCTGATCATATTGATCAGTAGATAAATATAAATAGCTTCACATTTTACAAGTCAAATTTAAAAGTCGATTCAGTGTTTTTTTCTTTTTACTATATCAGACAAGGTCAGCACTTTAGTTAAATTTTTCTGTATGATAGCAATTGTTAATGGCTTATATATTACATTGTCAATTATGCATTTGCAAATTTACATATAAATGCATTATTGCCAGTTTTATTATATAGGCTATGGACCTTGCATGCATACAGAAGGACAGAAAACTAGCTCTACCACAGGTTGTGAAATGTTATCTAAGATCTTAGAACATAGACTGCTAGTCTCAGCTCACTCTGTGGCGTCAAGTGCAGAATGTAGAATTAGCCAGTGATTTTCTCACACCTTTGATATTACTTGTCCCTGTATGTCTTTCAGAAAGACATTGGTGGACTCAGTATCCTTTCTGTATTTTTAATATAATAATAGTGTGTATTTGATATGTTTTTGATGAAGATGGTAGAAAGGTACTATGTTTATACTTCTACATCCAAGTTTGTCCAAGCTGGAAAATAAATAAATATGACATAATATCTTGTCTATAAAAAATAAAAAAGAATATAGTGACTGGAGTGCTAGAGCTACAGCCAGAAGTGATATCAGCACACTGGGCATCACAATGTGACAAAGAATAATGGGCAAAGAGCCCACTAGGTATTTCATTTAAAAAGTTAAAAAAATAACTATTTGAAAGGATAAAACTTAATGACATTTAGAATATTCACAATGTTGTGCAACTGCCACCTCTAACTAGTTCTAAAACATTTTCACCATTCAGATGAAGCCCCTCAATACTCAATTAGGCAGTGACTCAAATGGTCAAGTAGCATTGACAAATATACACTACCTTATGTAAAATAGGAAACTAGTGGGAAGCTGCTGTATAATGTAGGGAGCCCAGCCTGGCCCCCTGTGATGACCTAGAGGGATGGGCTGGAGGTGGGGTGGGAGGAAGGTTCAAGAGAGAGGGGATATATGTAAAATTATGGTTGGTTTGTGTTGTTGTATGGCAGAAACCAACCCAACACTGTAAAGTAATGATCCTCCAATTAAAAATTAAAAAAATATTTTAAATTGCAACCTGTACACTATTGTTAATCCCTCCTTAAGCTTCCTAGAGTTGCCACAGCAAAGTACCCAAAACTGGGGGACTTAGACCAGCAGAATGTATTGCTTCACATATCTAAGACTATAAGCCTGTGATCTAGATGGCAGACTTGGTTCTTTTGGGGAGTTTCCTTTCCTTATTTATTTATTCTTAATTGGAGGATAGTTGCTTTACAATATTGTGTTGGTTTATGCCATACATACATGGAATCAGCCATAGGTATATGTAGGTCCTTTCCTTCATGAACCTCCCTCTCACCCTCCAATCCTTTTGGAGGGTTTTAAGAGACAATCTGTTTCATGCCTCTCTCCTGGCTTCTGGCAGATTTTTGTGGTTTTTTTTTTTAGCAGTCTTGGGCGTTCTTTGGCTTGTAAGGGTATTACTCTGGCACCTGCACATGGCATTTTTCTGGTGTATATATCTGTGTCCAAATTTCTCTTTTTTATAAGGATGTCTGATATGCTGGATTAGGGGGCCCACCCTGCTCCATTATGACCTCATATTAACTAATTACATCTGCAGTGGTGTCACTGACAAATATGGTCACATTATGGAGTACTGGGAGTTAGGACTTCGACATATGAACTTTGAGGGGCTCACAATTCAACCCGTAACATCATCCAACATACTATATGTTTTCTTTATTATGCTTGTGGTTTGTTTTCTCTCAGTTAAAATATTAGCTGCCAGGAGGGCAAGTATTGTCAGTCTTCCCATACTAGCTAAGCAATGAATTGACAACTGAGATGTAAATTCCTTGAAGACAGCAAATGTCTGTTTGGGACTGTTGAATCACCTTCACCTAAAACAGAATCTGGCACACAGCAGGCACTCAATAAATGTTTGTTGAATGAACTGATGACATGCAGAGTCAGATAGACCAGTCTTGCCTTTCTTTAATAGATTCTATGTTGAGCAATCAATATAATAATCACTTATGGGGAAAAAAGAGAGACATCTGCATTTCTGAAAATCTGGACACAAGAAGGATATTTTCCCTAGAAGGAAATTCTTTATTCATGACTGTCAATCATGATGTGAAATGACTAATATACCAGGAAAACTAGAATCATTACCCTAACACTTTCCTTAATTTTCCCAGAAATGAGATCTGAAATTTTCTATATTTCCCTGAATGAATCATTTCCTTATTCAATACTATGTTAATGTTTTAGTTTCACAATATCAGTTAGACAAATGTTTTTGGTGATAATTACAAGATAAACTTGTTTATAAAGAACAAGAAAAAATAAAAAAGAATTAAAAAAGAAAAAATTTATATGGCCACATAAAAATTACTGTGTGATAGCATGAAAGAGAACTGAACAAAGTTCCAAAAGGCAATTGTTAAAATGAATTAGAGAACAAAACACTTATAGAAAGGCCAAAATAAATCATTTCATCAAAATCAACATGCTGACACAGGTGGTGCTATTCTATCTTCACTAAGAAAGTGAAATTAACTACATTGGAAAGGACTGTGAAAGACACCTGAAGCATTCCTCTTTTTTCAGCATAGTAATTTGGACAAATGACCCAGAATTAAAAATGCTTTTTATAGAAGTACATCTTTCTCTGTTATTTTATTCTCATGAAAACTACTTAAACATGGATATTCTATTCAACTAAAGAATAGAAAATTAGTGAAGTAGATAATAAAGACAGGAAAATAGATTAGAACTTGTTTTGTGGATGTTTCTCACCATGCTCAGAATATCCGTTCTTAATTAGTTGGTATTTAACTGATTGAGTTCTTTAAAAAATATTTAGTACACACAATATGTTCAGCAAAGCAATAGGTACTTAGCGTACATCCATAAACAAAATCAATGAAGATTCCTGTATCAGTGCAGCTTCTGTTGTAGCAGAGGTAGAAAGATAATACAAATAAGAAATAAGAAAAATGTTAGAAGGTGGTGAGTGCTACCATGAAAAAAAGAAAGTTTGAATATGGTGAGGAGGTTCAAGAATACTGGGCAGTAGAGAGGGTTTGATTATGCTATTAAGAAGGGAAATTTAAACAAAAATATGAAAGATGTAAGCAAAATGGCCTGGTAAATATCTGGGTAAAGATTAGTCTATGCAGAGAGAGAACAGACTATCCAAAGGCCTTAAGGTGGGAGCTTATCTGGCTTGTTTGGAGAACTCAGCAAGGAGGCGGGCACAGCTGCAGGGGTGAGCAAGAAGAGAGTGGTAGGGGATGAGGTCAGGAAGGTGAGGGCAGATCACATGGGACCATGCAGAGTACTACAGGATATTAGAGGAATTAGTGCTATTCCCCACTTTTGAACAAAGCAGTAACAAAACTGATTTGTATAAGTTTTCTTTAAGGATCATTCTGTCATGTGATGAGAATAGCAGACTTTCACGTGGGTGACAAGGTAGGGGCTACCGCAACAATAGAAGCAAAAGTTGAGACTGGCTCAGGCCAGTGTCAGTGGAGGCTCTGAGAAGTAGCTGGATACATACTTTGATACTACACGTGACAGATTTTTTTTTTTTCCTGAAGGACTGGATGCTAAGTATGGGAATGTGTGCATGCTAAGTTGCTTCAGTTATGTTCGACTCTTTGCGACCCTATGGACTATAGTGTGCCAGGCTCCTCTGTCCATGGGATTCTCCACACAAGAATACTGGAGTGGGTTGCCATGCCCTCCTCCAGGGGATCTTCCTAATCCAGAGATCGAACCCATGTCTCTAAAGTATGGGAATACATATCTCTTAAGTATGGGAATGCTGCTGCTAAGTTGCTTCAGTCATGTCTGACTCTATGCGACCCCATAGATGGCAGCCCACCAGGCTCCCCCGTCCCTGGGATTCTCCAGGCAAGAACACTGGAATGGGTTGCCATTTCCTTCTCCAATGCATGAAAGTGAAAAGTGAAAGTGAAGTCGCTCAGTCGTGTCCGACTCTTAGCGACCCCATGGACTGCAGCCCACCAGGCTCCTCCATCTGTTGCAGGAAGTGGGACTCCTTCCAGGGCCCGAAACTGGCCTCTTGTCTAACGCTCAGAAATGAATTATCCAAGGAGATGCATGTGCTGACAAAGCAAGAGATTTTATTGAGAAAGGGCACCCAGGTGGAGAGCGGTAGGGTAAGGGAACCCAGGAGAACTGCTCTGCCACGTGGCTCGCAGTCTCGGGTTTTATGGTGATGGGATTAGTTTCTGGGTGGTCTTTGGCCAATCATTCTAATTCAGAGTCTTTCCTAGTGGTGCATGCATCATTCAGCCAAGGTGGATGATAGTGAGAGGGATTCTGGGAAGTGGATGGACACGTGGTGTCTCCTTTGGACCTTTCCTGAACTCTTCCTGTTGGTGGTGGCTTATTCTGTATTCCGTATCAGGATCTCCTGTCATAAAACAACTCGTGCAAATGGTTATTATGGTGCCTGGCCAGAGTGGCGGTTTCAATCAGTGTGCTTCCCCTAACACATCCATGGGATTTTCCAGGCAAGAGTACTGGAGTGGCGTGCCATTGCCTTCTCCAAAGTATGGGAATAAGAGGAATTAAAAAAAAGACTTGAAGGTTTTTGCCCTGATTAACTAGAATGACGGGGGAAACTATAGGAGGAGTGAGTTTTGCAACATAAATCAGGAGCTGCCAGCGAAACATGTTGATTTTGTAATGCACGCTACTGACTGAGATGGAAAGAATATAGGAAATGAGAGTGGAGGAGATTAGGGCTGCATTTTTGGGCATACTGAATTTGAGATGACTGCTAGCCATCAATGTGGCAAGGACGAGCTTCTGAAGGTTTTTGAGTGTAGCATTGGTAATTAGTTTGCATCGGCAGGGAATGCCTCAGAACACAGAACAGAGGAAATGATCTTGAAAGCAGTTATAACTGGGGCCAGATAAGGAAAGCCAGAATTTGAACTGGCGTGCTGAGTTGCTTCAGTTGTGTCTGACTCTGCGACATGATGGACTGTAGCCCACCATGCTCCTCCGTCCTTGGGATTCTCCAGGCAAGAAGACTGGAGTGGGTTGCCATGCCCTTCTCCAGGGGATCTTCCCAACCCAGGGGTCAAATTTGTGTCTCCTGTGGCTCAGAAGACTGTGATACTGCACAGGCAGAATGTCCAGAATCTAGTGGCTGACTAGACTTGTAGGGTGGGAAAAAGGTTAAATGCCTGGGTAAAGAGATGGTGGTTAATGACATTAGTCCAATAGAAGAGATGAATTACAGAGGAAGATATTTTTCTGCATGTTTATATATTGATTTCTCAATTCTCCTGCATTTTGGAAAATGAAACAGAAAATTCTCTGTCTCACTTCTAACAAGGCTTAAATGAGGGAATTCTCTGGAGGTCCAGGAGATAAGACTTGGCACTTCCACTGCTCACTGCTGTGGTATCAGGGAAACTGGGGAATACACACCACTGGGTTTGAGGTGGGGTCAGGGGGGGGAACACTTTGATATATTCATTCCTTTATTAAATTATGATTCTTTAAAAATCTCACTTGAGTCATGTCTATTTCATTACTGAGACCGAGAAACTCACATTGCTTTTTAAGTTGAAGTAACCTGCACTGCTTTTGGTAATCAATAATGTGGGGAATACATTTTCCATCAAGAAAGTAGGAAATAGGTCAAGATCAACTGTGTTGAGAAGGGCAACAAAGACCGCTCTGAAGTAACACTTAGGTATTTGCCCTTCCAAAGCACATATTTGCAAAATACCATATAATGACTTTGTGGGATTGAGAGGGTAACAGGCAGGAAGGCTAGGAGTCTCCAAACGGAGAAAACAGGCTGTAAGTGTCAGATGTTTTCAGTGTAAGATTTTTTTTCCCTTCTCTATACAAAATTAAAGGGAGGTTTCTCTTAAAATTCTGTGTTGCCATGACACTTGGCGCTACCTGAACTTTTCTCAAACCTTGAGCTAACCAATACAGTTTTCTTATGGAAATGTTTTTCTTAAGCTATGTTAATGAACTATGTATTTACCCTAGACTCTGTCTTTCTTCAAATTGGTTCCAACTAAGACTCAGAACAAACCTATAAGGGCTCAACAAACCAATGTGTTTTACTCATACATTGTTCTCCTAATCTATGTTACCGAATCTATATATTTACTTGGAAACCTGCATTTCTTCGACTTCCCTGGTGGCTCAGATGGTAAAGCATCTGCCTACAATGTGGGAGACTTGGGTTCAATACCTGGGTCGGGAAGACCCCTGGAGAAGGAAATGGCAACCCACTCCAGTACTCTTGCCTGGAAAATACCATGGACAGAGGAGCCTGGTAGGCTACAGTCCATGGGGTCACGAAGAGGTGGACACGACTGTGCAACTTCACTTCATTGCCTTTCTTCAAGATTCTTGTCAATTGTTTTATGGCATGGGATGACTCACCTGGTACCAATGTTATCTCAAAATGCATGTTGTGGGTGAGGGGCCTGGTGCCACTCTGAGTTTTCAGACATCTCCTTTCTCTAATCAACAGCTTGCTGATAGATATATAGTTCAGTTCAGTTCAGTCGCTCAGTCATGTCTGACTCTTTGCGAACCCATGAATCGCAGCACGCCAGGCCTCCCTGTCCATCACCATCTCCCGGATTTCACTCAGACTCACCTCGATCGAGTCAGTGATGCCATCCAGCCATCTCATCCTCTGGCGTCCCCTTCTTCTCCTGCCCCCAATCCCTCCCAGCATCAAAGTCTTTTCCAATGAGACAACTCTTTATAGGAGGTGGCCAAAGTACTGGAGTTTCAGCTTTAGCATCATTCCTTCCAAAAGAAATCCCAGGGCTGATCTCCTTTAGAATGGACTGGTTGGATCTCCTTGCAGTCCAAGGGACTCTGTGTTCTGTGTTCTGCGTTCTGCATTTCTTGCTTGTAGACTTCATTCAGCCTCCTTGACCTTCCCTGAGTTAAATTCACCCATTCCAGTCCATTTTATTTCGCTGATTCCTAGAATGTCGATGTTCACCCTTGCCATCTCTTGTTTGACCACTTCCAATTTGCCTTGATTCATGAACCTGACATTCCAGGTTCCTATGCAATATTGCTCTTTACAGCATTGGATCTTACTTCTATCACCGGTCACATCCACAGCTGGGTGTTGTTTTTGCTTTGGCTCCATCCCTTCATTCTTTCTGGAGTTATTTCTCCACTGAGCTCCAATAGCATATTGGGCACCTACTGACCTGGGGAGTTCCTCTTTCAGTATCTTATCATTTTGCCTTTTCATACTGTTCATGGGGTTCTCAAGGCAAGAATACTGAAGTGGCTTGCCATTCCCTTCTCCAGGGGACCACATTCTGTCAGATGTTCAAGCTGGTTTTAGAAAAGGCAGAGGAACCAGACATCAAATTGCCAACATCTGCTGAATCATGGAAAAAGTGAGAGAGTTCCAGAAAAACATCTATTTCTGCTTTATTGACTATGCCAAAGCCTTTGACTGTGGATCACAATCAACTGTGGAAAATTCTGAAAGAGATGGGAATACCAGACCACGTAACCTGCCTCTTGAGAAATCTGTATGCAGGTCAGGAAGCAACAGTTAGAACTGGACATGGAACAACAGACTGGTTCCAAATAGGAAAAGGAGTACGTCAAGGCTGTATATTGTCACCTACTTATTTAACTTCTATGCAGAGTACATCATGAGAGACGCTGGACTGGAAGAAACACAAGCTGGAATCAAGATTGCCAGGAGAAATATCAATAACCTCAGATATGCAGATGACACCACCCTTATGGCAGAGAGTGAAGAGGAGCTAAAAGCCTCTTGATGAAAGTGAAAGAGGAGAGTGAAAAAGTTGGCTTAAAGCTCAACGTTCAGAAAACGAAGATCATGGCGTCTGGTCCCATCATTTCATGGGAAATAGATGGGGAAACAGTGGAAACAGTGTCAGACTTTATTTTTAGGGGCTCCAAAATCACTGCAGATGGTGACTGCAGCCATGAAATTAAAAGACGCTTACTCCTTGGAAGGAAAGTTATGACTAACCTAAATAGCATATTGAAAGCAGAGACATTACTTTGCCAACTAAGGTCCGTCTAGTCAAGGCTATGGTTTTCCTGTGGTCACGTATGGATGTGAGAGTTGGGCTGTGAAGAAGGCTGAGTGCCAAAGAATTGATGCTTTTGAACTGTGGTGTTGGAGAAGACTCTTGAGAGTCCCTTGGACTGCAAGGAGATCCAACCAGTCCATTCTGAAGGAGATCAGCCCTGGGATTTCTTTGGAAGGAATGATGCTAAAGCTGAAGCTCCAGTATTTTGGCCACCTGATGCGAAGAGTTGACTCATTGGAAAAGACTCTGATGCTGGGAGGGATTGAGGGCAGGAGGAGAAGGGCACGACAGAGGATGAGATGGCTGGATGGCATCACGGACTCGATGGACATGAGTCTGAGTGAACTCCAGGAGATGGTGATGGACAGGGAGGCCTGGCGTGCTGTGATTCATGGGGTAGCAAAGAGTCGGACACGACTGAACGACTGAACTGACTGAACTGAACTGACCTTCCCTGAGTTCCAAAGGGTGGATTCAAATAATTGCTAATCAGGGAAGGGAGGGGATACAGAAACAGAGGAGAAACCATCAAAGATTGGTACAGCCTCCAGACAGGGTCTGGTTCCTACTCAAAAAAACATGCATAACAATGTCTTTGAGTTCTTCTACAGAACTGGGCCCCCACCCAGATGGAGAATGGTAACTTCAGACTGAACAGAAGATTCCTGGAGCACAGCTCTGTTGCCTCACCACCAGCCAATCAAAAAAGAAGTCACAGACCCTGCAGCCCTCGCCCCAAATGTTGCCTCCTGTTTCTGGGGACCCGTGATGACCATCCTGTTAGGTCTCCTGTTTGCCCCCTGTCTATTTCATCTCTGAGAGGAACCAAGAGTTGCAAAATAAATTGCCATTATTACAAGGATGAATGCTGGTTTCAGGCAAAAAAATATCTTGACTTAGATCAGGGGGAGAGATCTGCTCTGCTCTGCTCTGCTAGGCAGGCCTATGCCCATGCACAGCAGGAAGAAGTTACAGAATAAAGAGACCTCCACCATAATTCCCAAGAAGTATTTTGAATTTGAAGTCTCCTCGGGTGGGGTGGGGGAGTGGTTGTTAGGGGAAGTACACTGACTGAAATTGTGCACCCTGGCCAGGTACCATAGGAACCATTCACATGAGTTGTTTTACAACAGCAGGTCCCAGTAACAAACACAAAACTAATAAGCCACCACCAACAGGAAGAGTTCAGGAAAGGTCAAAAGGAGTCCCCACATGTCTGAGCACCTCCCAGAATCCTTCTTTCTGACACCCATCTTGGCTGAACAAGCATGCACCACCAGGAAGGATTCTGAGTCAGAGTCTGTTAGGTTCATTTCAGTCACTCAGTCATGTCCAAATCTTCTCAGCTCCATGGACCACAGCACCCCAAGCCTCCCTGTCCATCACCAACTCCCGGACTTTACCCAAACTCATCTCCATAGAGTCAGTGATGGCATCCAACCATCTCATCCTGCCTCCAATCTTTCCCAGCATCAGGGTATTTTCAAATGAGTCAGCTCTTTGCATCAGGTGGCCAAAGTATTGGAGTTTCAGCTTCAGCATCAGTCCTTCCAATGAACACTCAGGGCTGATCTTCTTTAGGGTGGACTGGTTGGATCTCCTTGCAGTCCAAGGGACTCTCAAGTGTCTTCTCCAACACCACAGTTCAAAAGCATCAATTCTTCAGCACTCAGCTTTCTTTATAGTCCAGCTCTCTCATCCATACATGACTACTGGAAAAACCATAGCTTTGACCTTTGTTGGCAAAGTAATGTCTCTGCTTTTTAATGTGCTGTCTAGATTGGTCATAACTTTGGTTCCAAGGAGTAAGCATCTTTTAATTTCATGGCTGCAATCACCATCTGCCATGATTTTGGAGCCCAAAAAAGTCAGCCACTGTTTCCACTGTTTTCTCATCTATTTCCCACGAAATGATGGGACTGGATGCCATGATCTTGGTCTTCTGAATATTGATCTTTAAGCCAACTTTTTCACTCTCCTCTTTCACTTGTATCAAAGGGTCTTTAGTTCTTCACTTTCTACCATAAGGGTGGTGTCATCTGCATATCTGAGGTTTTTGATATTTCTCCCAGCAATCTTGATGCCACCTTGTGCTTCATCCAGCTCAGGATTTCTCATGATGTACTCTGCATATAATTTAAATAAGCTGGGTGACAATATACAGCCTTGACATACTCCTTTTCCTATTTGGAAACAGTCTGTTGTCCCATGTCCAGTTCTAACTGTTGCTTCCTGACCTGCATACAGATTTCTCAAGAGGCAGGTCAGGTGGTCTGGTATTCCCATCTCTTTCAGAATTTTCCACAGTTTATTGTGATCCACACAGTCAAAGGCTTTGGCATAGTCAATAAAGCAGAAATAGATGTTTTTCTGGAACTCTCTCACTTTTCCCATGATCCAGAGGATGTTGGCAATTGGATCTCTGGTTCCTCTGCCTTTTCTAAAACCAGCTTGAACATCTGGAAGTTCACGGTTCATGTATTGCTGAAGCCTGGCTTGGAGAATTTTGAGCATTACTTTACTAGCATGTGAGATGAGTGCAATTGTGCGGTAGTTTGAGCATTCTTTGGCATTGCCTTTTTTGGGGATTGAAATGAAAACTGACCTTTTCTAGTCCTGTGGCCACTGGTGAGTTTTCCCAATTTGCTGGCATACTGAGTGCAGCACTTTCACAGCATCATCTTTCAGGATTTGAAATAGCTCAACCGGAATTCCATCACCTCCACTAGCTTTGTTCTTAGTTATGCTTCCTGAGGCCCACTTGACTTCACATTCCAGGATGTCTGGCTCTAGCTGAGTATTCACATCATCGTGATTATCTGGGTCATAAAGATTTTTTTTGTACAGTTCTTCTGTGTATTCTTGCCATCTCTTCTTAATATCTTCTGCTTCTGTTAGGTCCATACCATTTCTGTCCTTTATTGAGCCCATCTTTGCATGAAATGTTCCCTTGGTATCTCTAATTTTCTTGAGAAGATCTCCTAGTCTTTCCCATTCTATTGTTTTCCTCTATTTCTTTGCACTGATCACTGAAGAAGGCTTTATCTCTTCTTGCTATTCTTTGGAACTCTGAGTCAAAATGATTGGATAAAGACAAACCCCATCACCATAAAACTGGTGACTGTGAGTCACAGCAGAGCTGTTCTATTGGACTCCCTTACCCTACTGCTGTCCACCTGGTGCCCTTTCCCAATAAAATCTCCTGCTTTGTCAGCAAACGTGTATCCTTGGACAATTCATTTCTGAGTGTTAGATCAGAGCTCAGTTTTGGGCCCTGGAAGGGGTCCCCCTTCCTGCAACAGGGCCACCTGGGAAGCCCACTCACCTGCACAGACATTACTAAATGAAGGGAGTTCTTATACACACATTTCCAATTTATAAGGTATTTTAAAATCTACCCAAGTTTCCAAAGATTATCCTATGAGTTTTATTCAACATATATTCACACCTGCCAGGTGCTAGGCACTAGTCCAGGATGTAACCGTGCACAATTAAAATATCTGTATTTCATTAAACGTAAGGCACTTTGCTGTTGGTGCCTTCTTGCTCTTTCCAAATGGTATCTAGGAAAGCTTTTCGATACCTACATCAGGACTGCTACTGGCTGGCAGAGATTGTAAGATACCATGGATTTCTGGTTGCAACCTGATTCTACAGGTTTAAATTAAAAAAGAGTACATTTTAAAACTGATGAACTAGGCAATAGGTAGTATTTTTGGTGTGCTAACTCTGTGCCAGGCACTATGCTAATGATCCAAACTGATTTCAGTTTGGAATATCTGCATTCAAATTAAAATTTTGTCCAAGTTACAGTTTCCCTAAGAACATGGGAGATGCTTGTTTTAGTTTTTTAACTAAATTACTTAAATACAGCTTCCCTGCTTGCAACTTAGAAATGCAAGGTTTATTTTCTTTCCTAAGTTTGCCAATTGAGAATTCTTCAAATTGTAGATCCTGAATTTTAAACAGGAGACATTTATTATATAATTTGTATAAATTAAATTCAACCAAGATTTCTTTACTACTTATTTTATGATAAGAACTATGGTAGATACTCTGAGACTGGGCTATTGCTATCAGGAAGCACAGATGTTATCAGATCCTATAAGCTGTGGGCTGAGAGTCACACGCTGTAGACATCTGAAAGAAAACCAAGGGGGGGGGGGTTGGTGGTCCTAAGATGGCAGAGGAATAGGAGGGGGAGACCACTTTCACCCACACAAATTCATCAAAAGAACATTTCAATGCTGAGTAAATTCCACAAAACAACTTCTGAATGCCGGCAGAGGACATCAGGCACCCAGAAAAGCAGCTCATTGTCTTTGAAAACAGGTAGGAAAAAATATAAAAGACAAAAAATAGAGACTAAAGAGGTAGGGAGGGAGCTTAGTCCCGGGAAGGGAGTCTTAAAAAGAGAGAAGTTTCCAAACACCAGGAAACGCTCTCACTGCCGAGTCTGTGGAGAGCCTTGGAAGCACAGAGGGCAACATGACAGGGAGGAAAAATAAATAAATAATTAAAACCCACAGAGTATGAGCCCAACAGTAACTCCCCCAGTGGAGAAGCAGTGCAGATGCCTGCATCTGCCACTAGCAAGCAGGGGCTGGGCAGGGAGGCACGGGCTGCATTGCTTTACAAGGATCGGGCCCAAATGCCCCGAATGCCCTGAGTGTAACCAGAGCAAGCTTAACTTGGGCTAGCAAACCAGGCTGTGGTATAGCTACCATGTGAAAAGCTCTAACATAAGACACCACTGGAACTGCGTACAGAACAAAGGACGGAACAGAATTAGCCGGCTGCAGACCATCCCCATCCGGTGACAGGCAGCCAGAGTCGGAAGGGCCGGAAGTGGGCAATTGCAGCCGCAGAAAGACATTACCTACGAAACTGCAAACAGGCTTCTTTGCTAACTAAGATTTCTTGGGGTTCTGGACATCATCATCTGCCTGAGAAAGTATGCCAGCTGTACACCCAGAAAACTGAGTAGCAGGGACGGGAGAGGCAATAAGTCACAGCGACTGTGCTCACCAAACACCTGAGCTACTTGGACCTGGGAAGGGCACAAAACGCAGGTCCAACCAGTCTGCGCCTCTGGGGACTACCTGAGAGCCTGAGCTTGAGTGGCTTAGACCTGGGAGGTGCATGCAGCCCAGGGCTGGCCTCAGACAGTTCCCAGTGGAGCAACCTAGAGCCTGAGCTGTGAGCGGGGCAGGCCCAGCATGGCTGGGACACTGCGAGCACTCACCAGTGTTAATTGTTTGCAGCATCCCTCCCTCCTCAACCGTTCTCCACTGCCCCCCTTGTGTCAGGGTGGAAATCAGACACTAAAGAGACCAGCCAATAGAAGAAGCTAAAACAGAGGGAAACGCCTTGGAAGTGACAGGTGCAATAGACTAAAATCCTGTCATTAGTACCCACTACATAGGAAGGGGCCTATAGATCTTGAGAAATATAAGCTGGACCAAGGAATTATCTGAAACTGAACTGACCCTGCACTGCCCACAACAACAGAGAAAGTCCTAGATATATCTTTACCATTTTTACGATCATTCCTTTTTTTGATGTTTGTTTTTTCTTCTTTTCTTTTTCTTCTTCTTTTTTTTTTAACACTTTTAAATTTGTAAGTCCTCTATTTCTCCTTAGTTTTCATTTGTATAACTTACTATTACTTCCCCACCCCCAAAAGACCCTATTTTTAAAGCAAACTTCATATATGTATATTTTTAAAATTTTATTATTTTTTAAATAATTCTTGTGACTTTGTTTTTTCTTTTTTTTCTTCTACTTTTTAATATTGTATTTTGAAAATCCAACCTCTACTCTAGATTTTTAATCTTTGCTTTTTGGTATTTGTTATCAATTTTGTACCTTCAAAAACCCAGTCTTCAGTACCCATTTATACTTGAGAGTGAGATTACTGGCCTGACTGCTCTCTCCTCCTTTGGACTCTCCTTTTTCTCCACTAGATCACCCCTGTCTCCTCCCTCCCCCTTTTCTTCTCTACCCAACTCTGTGAATCTCTGTGTGTTCCAGATGGTGGAGAACTCTTAGGGAACTGACTACTGGCTGGATCTGTCTCTCTCCTTTTCATTCCCCTCTTTTATACTCTGGACCACCTTTGTCTCTTTCCTCCCTCTCCTCCTCTCTGTATAATTCTGTGAACATCTCTGAGCAGTCCAGACTGTGGAGCACTCATAAGGAAGTGATTACTGTCTAGCTCCTCTCTCCTCTTTTGATTCCACCTCATCTCATTCAGGTCACCTCCAACTGCCCCCTCCCTCTTCTCTTCTGCATGTAACTCTGTGAACCTCTCTGGGTGTCCCTCAATGTGGAGAAACTTTTCATCTTTAACCTAGATGTTTTATCAGCAGTGTGGTATAGAAGGGGAAGTCTTGAGACAACTGTAAAAATAAAACTGAAAACCAGAAGCAGGAGGCTTAAGTCCAAATCCTGAGAACATCAGAGAACTCCTGACTCCAGGGAACATTAATTGATAAGAGCTCATCAAATGCCTCCATACCTACACTGAAACCAAGCATCACCCAAGGGCCAACAAGTTCCAGAGCAAGACATACCATGCAAATTCTCTGGCAACACAGGAGCACACCCCTGAGCTTCAATATACAGGCAACTCAAAGTTACTCCAAAACCATTGACATCTCATAACTCATTACTGGACACACCATTGCACTCCAGAGGGAAGAAATCCAGCTCCACCCACCAGAACCCCGACACAAGCTTCCCCAAACAAGAAACCTTGACAAGCTGCTGATACAAACCCACCCACAGTGAGGAAACTCCACAATAAAGAGAACTCCACAAACTGCCAGAATACAGAAAGGCAACCCCAAATGCAGCAATATAAACAGGATGAAGAGACAGAGGAATACCCAGCAGATAAAGGATCAGGATAAATGCCCACCAAACCAAACAAAAGAGGAAGAGCTAGGGAATCTACCGGACAAAGAATTCCAAATAATGATAGTGAAAATGATCCAAAATCTTGAAATCAAAATGGAATCACAGATAAATAGCCTGGAGACAAGGATTGAGAAGATGCAAGAAAGGTTTAATGAGGACCTAGAAGAAATAAGAAAGAGTCAATATATAATGAATAATGCAATAAATGAGATCAGAAACACTCTGGAGGCAACAAATAGTAGAATAACAGAGGCAGAAGATAGGATTAGTGAAATAGAAGATAGAATGGTAGAAATAAATGAAGCAGAGAGGAAAAAAGAAAAACGAATTAAAAGAAATGAGGACAATCTCAGAGACCTCCAGGACAATATGAAACACTCCAACATTCGAATTATAGGAATCCCAGAAGAAGAAGACCAAAAGAAAGACCATGAGAAAATACTTGAGGAGAAAATAGTTGAAAACTTCCCTAAAATGGGGAAGGAAATAATCACCCAAGTCCAAGAAACCCAGAGAGTCCCAAACAGGATAAACCCAAGGCAAAACTCCCCAAGACACATAATAATCAAATTAACAAAGATCAAACACAAAGAACAAATATTAAAAGCAGCAAGGGAAAAACAACAAATAACACACAAGGGGATTCCCATAAGGATAACAGCTGATCTTTCAATAGAAACTCTTCAGGCCAGGAGGGAATGGCAAGACACACTTAAAGTGATGAAAGAAAATAACCTACAGCCCAGATTACTGAACCCAGCAAGGATCTCATTCAAATATGAAGGAGAAATCAAAAGCTTTACAGACAAGCAAAAGCTGAGAGAATTCAGCACCACCAAACCAACTCTCCAACAAATCCTAAAGGATATTCTCTAGACAGGAAATACAAAAAAAGTGTATAAACCCAAGCCCAAAACAATAAATTAAATGGCAATGGGACCATACCTATCAATAATTACCTTAAATGTAAATGGATTGAATGCCCCAACCAAAAGACAAAGACTAGCTGAATGGATACAAAACAAGATCCCTATATATGTTGTCTACAAGAGACCCACCTCAAAACAAGGGACACATGCAGACTGAAAGTGAAGGGCTGGAAAAAGATATTCCATGCAAGTAGAGACCAAAGGAAAGCAGGAATAGCAATATTCATATCAGATAAAATGGACTTTAAAACTAAGGCTGTGAAAAGAGACAAAGAAGGACACTACGTAATGATCAAAGGATCAATCCAAGAAGAAGATATAATAATTATAAATATGTATGCACCCAACATAGGAGTACCACAATATGTAAGACAAATGCTAACAAGTATGAAAGGGGAGATGTACAATAACACAATAATATTGGGAGACTTTAATGCCCCACTCACATCTATGGACAGATCAACTAAACAGAAAATTAACAAAGAAACTTTAAATGATACATTAAACCAGTTAGACCTAATTGATATCTATAGGACATTTCACCCCAAAAGAATGAATTTCACCTTTTTCTCAAGTGCTCACAGAACCTTCTCCAGGATAGATCACATTCTGGGCCATAAATCTAGCCTTGAAAAATTCAAAAAAATTGAAATCATTCCAAGCATCTTTTCTGACCATAATGCATTAAGATTAGATCTCAATTACAGGAGAAAAACTATTTAAAAATTCCAACATATGGAGGCTGAACAACACACTTCTGAATAACCAACAAATCTCAGAAGAAAACAAAAAAGAAATCAAATTATGAATAGAAACGAATGAAAATGAAAACACAACAACCCCAAACCTGTGGGGCACTATAAAAGCAGTGCTAAGGGGAAAGTTCATAGCATTACAGGCATACCTCAGGAAACAAGAAAAAAGTCAAATAAATAACCTAACTCTACAACTAAAGCAACTAGAAAAGGAAGAAACGGAGAACCTCAGGGTCAGTAGAAGGAAAGAAATCTTAAAAATTAGGGCAGAAAAAAATGCAAAAGAAACAAAAGAGACCATAGCAAAAATCAACAAAGCCAAAAGCTGGTTCTTTGAAAGGATAAATAAAATTGACAAAACCATTAGCCAGACTCATCAAGAAACAAAGGGAGAAAAATCAAATCAATACAATTAGAAATGAAAATGGAGAGATCACAACAGACAACACAGAAATACAAAGGATCATAAGAGACTACTATCAGCAGTTGTATGCCAATAAAATGGACAACGTGGAAGAAATGGACAAATTCTTAGAAAAGTATAACTTTTCAAAACTGAACCAGGAAGAAATAGAAAATTTTAACAGACCCATCACAAGTGCAGAAATTGAAACTGTAATAAGAAATCTTCCAGCAAACAAAAGCCCAGGTCCAGATGGCTTCACAGCTGAATTCTACCAAAAATTTAGAGAAGAGCTAACACCGATCCTACTGAAACTCTTCCAGAAAATTGCAGAGGAAGGTAAACTTCCAAACTCATTCTATGAGGCCACCATCACCCTAATACCAAAATCTGACAAAGATGCCACAAAATAGAAAACTACAGGCCAATATCACTGATGAACATAGACACAAAAATCCTTAACAAAATTCTAGCAATCAGAATCCAACAACACATTAAAAAGATCATACACCATGACCAAGTGGGCATTATCCAAGGGATGCAAGGATTCTTCAATATCCGCAAATCAATCAATGTAATTCAACATTAACAAGTTGAAAAATAAAAGCCATATGAGTATCTTAATAAATGCAGAGAAAGCTTTTGACAAAATTCAACATCCATTTATGATAAAAACTCTCCAGAAAGCAGGAATAGAAGGAACATATCTCAACATAATAAAAGCTATATATGACAAACCCACAGCAAACATTATCCTCAATGGTGAAAAATTGAGAGCATTTCCCCTAAAGTCAGGAACAAGACAAGGGTGCCCACTTTCACCACTACTATACAACATAGTTCTGGAAGTTTTGGCCACAGCAATCAGAGCAGAAAAAGAAATAAAAGGAATCCAAACTGGAAAAGAAGAAGTAAAACTCTCACTGTTTGCAGATGACATGATCCTCTACATAGAAAACCCTAAAGACTCCACCAGAAAATTACTAGAGCTAATCAACGAATATAGTAAAGTTGCAGGATATAAAATCAACACACAGAAATCCCTTGCATTCCTATACACTAATAATGAGAAAGTAGAAAAAGAAATTAACAAAACAATTCCATTCACCATTGCAACAAAAAGAATAAGATACTTGGGAATATGTCTACCTAAAGAAACTAAAGACCTATATATAGAAAACTATAAAACACTGGTGAAAGAAATCAAAGAGGACACTAATAGGTGGAAAAATATACCATGTTCATGGATTGGAAGAACCAATATAGTGAAAATGAGTATACTACCCAAAGCAATCTACAGATTCAATGCAATCCCTATCAAGCTACCGGCAGTATTTTTCACAGAGCTAGAACAAATAATTTCACAATTTGTATGGAAATACAAAAAACCTTGAATAGCCAAAGCAGTCTTGAGAAAGAAGAATGGAACTGGAGGAATCAACCTGCCTGACTTCAGGCTCTACTACAAAGCCACAGTCATCAAGACAGTATGGTACTGGCACAAAGACAGAAATATAGATCAATGGAACAAAATAGAAAGCCCAGAGATAAATCCACACACCTATGGACACCTTATCTTTGACAAAAGAGGCAAGAATACACAATGGATTAAAGACAGTCTCTTTAACAAGTGGTGCTGGGAAAACTGGACAACCACTTGTAAAAGAATGAAACTAGAACACTTTCTAACACCATACACAAAAATAAACTCAAAATGGATTGAAGATTTAAACGTAAGACCAGAAACTATAAAACTCCTAGAGGAGAACATAGGCAAAACACTCTCCAACATTAATCACAGCAGGATCCTCTATGACCCACCTCCCAGAATATTGGAAATAAAAGCAAAAATAAACAAATGGGACCTAATTAAACTTAAAAGCTTCTGCACAACAAAGGAAACTATAAGCAAGGTGAAAAGACAGCCTTCGGAATGGGAGAAAATAATAGCAAATGAAGCAACTGACAAACAACTAATCTCAAGAATATACAAGCAACTTATGCAGCTCAATTCCAGAAAAATAAATGACCCAATCAAAAAATGGGCCAAAGAACTAAATAGACATTTCTCCAAAGAAGACATACAGATGGCTAACAAACACATGAAAATATGCTTAAGATCACTCATTATCAGAGAAATGCAAATCAAGACCACAGTGAGGTACCATTTCACACCAGTCAGAATGGCTGTGATCCAAAAGTCTACAAGCAATAAATGCTGGAGAGGGTGTGGAGAAAAGGGAACCCTTTTACACTGTTGGTGGGAATGCAAACTAGTACAGCCACTATGGAGAACAGTGTGGAAATTCCTTAAAAAACTGGAAATAGAACTGCCTTATGACCCAGCAATCCCACTGCTGGGCATACACACCAAGGAAACTAGAATTGAAAGAGACACGTCTACCCCAGTGTTCATCGCAGCACTGTTTATAATAGCCAGGACATGGAAGCAACCTAGATGTCCATCAGCAGATGAATGGATAAGAAAGCTGTGGTATATATACACAATGGAGTATTACTCAGCCATCAAAAAGAATACATTTGAATCAGTTCTAATGAGGTGGATGAAACTGGAGCCAATTATACAGAGTGAATAAGCCAGAAAGAAAAACACCAATACAGTACATATGGAATTTAGAAAGATGGTAATGATAACCCTGTATGTGAGACAGCAAAAGAGATGCAGATGTACAGAACAGACTTTTTGACTCTGTGGGAGAGGGAGAGGGTGGGATGATTTGGGAGAATGGCATTGAAACATGTATAATATCATAAAAGAAATGAATCACCAGTCTAGGATCGATGCAGGATACAGGATGCTTGGGGTTGGTGCACTGGGATAACCCAGAGGGATGGTATGGGGAGGGAAGTGGGAGGTGGCTTCAGAAATGGGAACTTATGTACCCCCGTGGTGGATTCATGTTGATGTATGGCAAAACCAATACAGTATTGTAAAGTTAAATAATAATAATAATAATAAAAGATAGAAAACCAATCTATTCTAATGAGCAAAGGGTGGGGAGGGAGATCAGGGCCAGCTTGATGGAAACACTGACATTTGAGTTGGGTATCATGAATAAGGCTTCAAAAGTGGAGAACTAGTCCAATCAAACATACTTTTTGTTGGTTTTCAGTTGCTAAGCCGTGTCCTATTTTGTGACCTGTGGACTGCACTACGAGTGGACGAATGGAGGCTCCTCTGTCCTCCACTGCTTCCTAGAGTTTGCTCAAATTCATGTCCACTGAGCCGGTGGTGCTATCTAACCATCTCATCCTCTGCTGCCCCCTTCTCCTTTTGCCTTCAATCTTTCCCAGTATCAGAGTCCTTTAAGCTCAGTTCAGTCGCTCAATCGTGTCTGACTCTTTGCGACCCCATGAATTGCAGCACACCAGGCCTCCCTGTCCATCACCAACTGCCAGAGTTCACTCAGACTCACGTCTATCAAGTCAGTGATGCCATCCTGCTATCTCATCCTCTGTCATCCCCTTTTCCTCCTGCCCCTAATCCCTCCCAGCATCAGAGTCTTTTCCAATGAGTCAACCCTTCGCATGAGGTGGCCAAAGTACTGGAGCTTCAGCTTTAGCATCATTCCTTCCAAAGAAATCCCAGGGCTGATCTCCTTTAGGATGGACTGGTTGGATCTCCTTGTAGTCTAAGGGACTCTCAAGAGTCTTCTCCAGTACCACAGTTCAAAAGGATCAATTCTTTGGTGCTCAGCTTTCTTCACAGTCCAACTCTCACATCTATACATGACTACTGGAAAACCATAGCCTTGACTAGATGGGCCTTTGTTGGCAAAGTAATGTCTCTGCTTTTTAATATGCTATCTAGGTTGGTCATAACTTTCCTTTCAAGGAGTAAGCGTCTTTTAATTTCATGGCTGCAATCTCCATCTGCAGTGATGTTGGAGCCCCCAAAAATAAAGTCTAACACTGTTTCCACTGTTTCCTCGTCTATTTCCCATGGAGTGATGGGACCAGATGCCATGATCTTAGTTTTCTGAATGTTGAGCTTTAAGCCAACTTTTTCACTCTTTTCTTTCATTTTCATCAAGAGGCTTTTGAGTTCTTCTTCACTTTCTGCCATAAGGGTGGTGTCATCTGCATATCTGAGGTTATTGATATTTCTCCTGGCAATCTTGATTCCAGCTTGTGCTTCATCCAGCCCAACGTTTCTCATGATGTACTCTGCAGGGTGACAATATACGCCTTGATGTACTCCTTTTCCTATTTGGAACCAGTCTGTTGTTCCATGTCCAGTTCTAACTGTTGCTTCCTGACCTGCATACAGATTTCTCAAGAGGCAGGTCAGGGGGTCTAGTATTCCTATCTCTTTCAGAATTTTCCACAGTTTATTGTGATCCACACAGTCAAAGGCTTTGGCATAGTCAATAAAGCAGAAATAGATGTTTTTCTGGAGCTCTCTTGCTTTATACAGTCAGCAAAAACCAGACCAGGAGCTGGCTGTGGCTCAGATCATGAACTCCTTATTGCCAAATTCAGGGTTAAATTGAAGAAAGTAGGGAAAACCACTGGACCATTTACATATGACCTAAATCAAATCCCTTATGATTATACAGTGGAAGTGAGAAATCGATTTAAGGGACTAGATCTGATAGAGTGCCTGATGAACTATGGACTAAGGTTCATGACACTGTACAGGAGACAGGGATCAAGACCATCCCCATGGAAAAGAAATGCTAAAAAAGCAAAATGGCTGCCTGGGGAGGCCTTACAAATAGCTGTGAAAAGAAGAGCAGTGAAAAGCAAAGGAGATAAGGAAAGATATAAGCATCTGAATGCAGAGTTCCAAAGAATAGCAAGAAGAGATAAGAAAGCCTTCTTCAGTGATCAATGCAAAGAAATAGAGGAAAACAACAGAATGGGAAAGACTAGAGATCTCTTCAAGAAAATTAGAGATACCAAGGGAACATTTCATTCAAAGATGGGCTCAATAAAGGATAGAAATGGTATGGACCTAACAGAAGCACAAGATATTAAGAAGAGGTGGTAAGAATACCCAGAAGAACTGTACAAAAAAGATCTTCATGACCCAGATAATCACGATTGTTTGGTCACTCACCTAGAGCCAGACATCCTGGAATGTGAAGTCAAACGGGCCTTAGAAAGCATCACTATGAACAAAGCTAGTGGAGGTGATGGAATTCCAGTTGAGCTATTTTAAATCCTGAAAGATGATGCTATGAAAGTGCTGCACTCAATATGCCAGCAAATTGGGAAAACTCAGCAGTAACCACAGGACTGGAAAAGGTCAGTTTTCATTCCAATGTCAAAGAAAGGCAATGCCAAAGAATGCTCAAACTACTGCATAATTGCACTCATCTCACACGCTAGTAAAGTAATGCTCAAAATTCTCCAAGCCGGGCTTCAGCAATACATGAACCGTGAACTTCCAGATGTTCAAGCTGGTTTTAGAAAAGGCAGTGGAACCAGAAATCAGAGTCCTTTAAATACAATCAAATGTCAAACAACCTCAAACCACAGATAATAATGTATGACCGTGGGACACGTATATTTTAGAGATTATGTCTGATTGAAATCTACGCTACCCTAGAGCATAGTTAAAATTCGACAACACTATGTTTTATTATTTATGTTTTGTTGGAGGAGGTAATCAAAAGGATGTGATGCCCAGTTGCCCCTCGAACTGGACTGGGGCATTCAGAGGCTCCTGACCCCCTCCACCATCCTTGCAATGCACACTCTGTCCCACATTCCCACAGCGGGAGTTACTCCAAGGACATGAGTGAGGTGTTGCTGGGACCATCTAGACTCTGTATGTGACTGAGCCCAGTTAAGGCCTCTATAAAATTTTTTATGAATCTGCGGGCAAGAGCAGAGATTTATTTGTCTTGTGTATGCCAAAAATAAGCCCCCAAAGTAGTTCCCTTACTTATGAAAACTGCCACTTACCAATCTGTACAGTGCCCTGCTTCTTTTGTTTGCTCTCCCCTTACTTTCCACATACAAAGGCCAGTTTGAAAATTAACATTTATTAAAATCAACTCTGAAAAGAATTTTCTGATCAGAAATAAGTGGAAAATATTTTTTCTTAGGTCCAGAGAATTTCAGTAGGATTTTAAAAGTCTTAAAAGATTTTTATGTTGAAATAATTATAGATTCACAGAAAGCTGCAAAAACAGATGAGTCTCATGTACCTTTCATCCAGCTTTGCCCAACAATTACATCTTACAGAATCAGAGTACAATATCAATACCAGGAATTTGACATCAGTCTTAATTGTTGTGTAGTTCCCATGTCATTTGATCATGTAATCATTTGATCGTACAAATTGGAAGAAAAGCTATGACCAATCTAGACAGCACATTAAAAAGCAGGGACATTACTTTACCAACAAAGGCCCATTTAGTCAAAGCTATAGTTTTTCCAGTAGTCATGTATGGATGTGAGAGTTGGACTGTGAAGAAAGCTGAGCGCTGAAAAATTGATGCTTTTGAACTGTGGTGCTGGAGAAGACTCTTGAGAGTCCCTTGGACTACAAGGAGATCAAACCAGTCCATTCTAAAGAAAACCAGTCTTGGGTGTTCATTGGAAGGACTGATGCTAAGGCTGAAACTCTAGTACTTTGGCCACCTCATGCGAAGAGTTAACTCATTGGAAAAGACCCTTATGCTGGGAGGGATTGGGGGCAGGAGGAAAAGGGGACGACAGAGGATGAGATAGCTGGATGGCATCACCAACTCTATGCACATGAGTTTGGGTGAACTCCAGGAGGTGGTGATGGACAGGGAGGCCTGGCATGCTGTGATTCATGGAGTTACAAAGAGTCAGACATGACTGATCGAGTGAATTGAATTGATTCCAGCAATGGGGCTTCCCTGGTGGTTCAGATGGTAAAGAATCTGCCCACAATGTGGTAGATCTGGGTCCTATCCCTGGGTCAGGAAGATCCCCTGGAGAAGGGAATGGCAACTCACTCCAGTACTCTTGCCTGGAGAATTCCATAGACAGAAGAGCCTGGGAGGCTATAGTCTATGGGGTCACAAAGAGTCGGACACGACTGAGCACTAACATTCCAGCAATAAATATGACATAATATGGATGTGTCCTAATTTATTTAATTTTTCATCTGTTGAGGGAAATTTTCATTGTTTCCACTTCTTAATTGTTATGGCTATGAACAACTGTGTATAGGTTTTGTGTGGGCCTAAGTTTTTATTTTTCTGGAATAAATGCCCAAGAGTGCAATTTCAGGGTCATATGATAAGTACATGTTTAGTTTTTAAAGAAACTAACAAACTATTTTCCAGAATAACTGCACCATTTTTTGAGGACCATATGAGGGAAGATAATTCTTAAAAGAGTCATCTCTGTTTAAGAATCCCTTTAAGCTGTAAAGGACTGTAAGAAGCACTTTCCTCGAACTTACTTCCTCTTTCCCCTATGGCGTTTGGCTGCCAAAACATCTCCCTTTCTCTCTCAATCTGTTTCTCACTACTGCAATTAGACTTTTAGTGTGTGGTGAAGAAATAAACTGCTCACTGCTGGAAGCAAAATTCCTAGCTTTCTGTTCGTAGGCAAAGGTGAATCAGGCATTGTAAGCAAAATAACATTGCTCTGATAAAATATGCCTGGAGGTAACTGAGGGTTTCCCATTCATTCCACCTCCTAGTTTCTGTTTTCTCAGTCTTCCTACAGTTAACCTGTCCACATCCAGGACCTAGGTTTGTCATTTTGCTCCTCTGTAAGTACTGCTGCTGCTGCTGCTGCTGCTAAGTCGCTTCAGTCATGTCTGACTAGTAGCGACCCCATGGACTGCAGCCTATCAGGCTCCTCCATCCGTGAGATTTTCTAGGCAAGAGTACTGGAGTGGCCTGCCATTGCCTTCTCCGTCTGTTAGCACTAGTATATGTTTAAATGATGTCTCAAGTAACACAGAGTCCCTGGCTGGTTTGATCTTGCACTCACTCGTAGCTCCCAACTTCTGCTAAAGTTCTAGCGTTTCTCACTGTTTTAGACTAGTGGCTCATCTGCTCACTTCATTCAAGTCTCAGATCAAATGGCACCTCATCTGAGAGGCCTTCTCTGGCTGCCTTAATCTCACAAAACTGTTCATTTTAACTTATTTTAAAATCAGAAGTAAAAGAATATAAAATAATGAATCGAGCCTGGATTATATTTGTGTTTATACCAATAGAGTCCATTTTTCATATTTTTGGTGCAACGAGAGTTTCATGAAAGCAAAAATGCTTAGGCTCCATGAAGATGTAACCCAGGGGAGACCGATGATAACCAAAATTTAAAAGATAAAATATATGGTATATTTGAGAAAAATAAATCAAGGAATGGGAATTAAAATTGTTAGGGAAAGGGGAGTTGAAATTTTAGACAGGAGCCCCAGGAGCAGTTTCCTGAGTAGGTGACATTTGAGTAGACCTGAAAGAGGTGAGTGAGTATTAAGATATTTGTAATACAGACAGGTGTGCAGGTCCTGACACAAGAGGATGCTTGATGTCTGAATAACAGGAAGGAAGCTGGTATGACTTGAGAGCATGAACAAAGAGGAAAACAAAGGGCAGAGATGAAGTAGATGAAGTCAAGGAGGTGACTGAAACAGAACAGAACACTACGGTCCTTCTCTATGTCCTCTGCCTGCCTTTCATCTGTGGAAACACTTTAGCCAAAGAATAAGTTTACACAGAGAAGTGAAAGAATGCAGAAACAAAGGAAAATAGTCCAACAAGACTAAACAATAATAGTTTGGTAGTAAGCATAGGCAAGGATCTTTAGTTCTTTCTCAAGGCTACAGATAATATCCTGAGCGCTCTCTTATAGATGCTGAAACACCCATCAAGTGGGAGAAGTTAATGCATGATGACCAGATTAGAGCTATGATATAAGCTGCCAACATTTCAGAATTGGCCTCAAGGAAATGGGGATAGACTAATCCTGAAACTGAAGACTAACTGTACTTAAAACAAGATGATGCAGGTCAGACCATCACATGCCCAATTTCCAGATGATTATCAGAGCTGACTGTGCTCTTTCTGCACATAGCCCTTCTCCCTCAGCCTATAAAACCTCTTACCCACTGACTGTTAGTGTGGGGGGTCAGCCTTTGGACAGGGGTCTACCCTCTCCCCTGGTTGTTGCATCCAAAATAAAGCGAACTTTCCTTTCCACCAGCCTTGCCTCTTTTTTGGCTTTTGAGCGGAGAACAGCCAGACCCCACTTTTGTGAGGTTAGCTCACATGAGGTCATGTAAGGTTATAGTAAGAACTCTGACTTATATTTTCACCTGATTATATTTTAAAGGGTTCTTTCTGCATATTGTGTTGAGAATAGATTGAAGCAGGCACAAACAGAAAGTGGAAGACCAATTAGGAGGCCTTGTAATATTCCAAGCCATCAATAATGGTGATGTGGGTCAGGGTATTTGTATTGGGGGTAGTGAAAGGTGGATGGATTCTGTAAGGATTTTGAATGCAAGGATGACAGACAATATTGATGGATTGGATATAGGTTGTGAGGAGGAAAAGGATTACTACAAGTGTTTTGGTCAGAGCAAAAGGATAGATGGTATTACCATTGACTGAGATGGAGAGACTGAGGGAGAAGTAGGTTGGGGAAGAAAGCTCTCTATTGAAAATCCAGTTTCAAACGCTGCAAAGCAACTGAAGAGATCCCAGGTAGAAACATACTTTGGAGAGTCATCAGTTTATAGATGGTATTCAATGCCTTGGGACTGGGAGAGATCACTGAGGGAGAGAGTATGGAACATGACAATGTTGTTTTACTTTTTGTATCTTCAACATCTAACTCATCACTTGACTTTCAATAAATAATTTTTAATTGAATGAAAATGTTTCTACTTGTCACAAGAGAGAGCAAAAAGCCCCCTAGGGAAGTTTTCCAAACTAGTGTCTAAACGAGTGTTAAAGCATCCTTGCTCTTCACTCATAGCTCTCGGCAGTTTTCTTTGAACACTTATATTTACTTGCAATTCTATATTTACTAATATCATTTTTTAAGGTCTAGCTCTTTATTGACAAATAGTTCCAAGGGATTAGGTCTGATAGATTGCCTGAAGAACTATGGATGGAGGTTCGTGACATTGTACAGGAGGCAGTTATCAAAACCATCCCCAAGAAGAAGAAATGCAAAAAGACAAAATGATTGTCTGAGGAGGCCTTAAAAATAGCTGAGAAAAGAAGAGAAGCTAAAGGCAAGGGAGAAAAGGAAAGACATACCCATTTGAATGCAGAGTTCCAAAGAATAGCAAGGAGAAATAAGAAAGCCTTCCTCAGTGATCAGTGAAAGAAATAGAGGGAAAGAACAGAATGGGAAAGACTAGAGATCTCTTCAAGAAAATTAGAGATACCAAGGAAACATTTCATGCAAAGATGGGCATAATAAAGGATAGAAATTGTATGGACCTAACAGAAGCAGAAGATATTAAGAAGAGGTGGCAAGAATACACAGAAGAACTGTACCAAAAAAATCTTCACGACTAAGATAATCACAATGGTGTGATCACTCTCCTAGAGCCAGACATCCTGGAATGTGAAGTCAAGTGGGCCTTAGGAAGCATTACTATGAACAAAACAAGAGGAGGTGATGGAATTCCAGTTGAGCTATTTGAAATCCTGAAAGATGATGCTGTGAAAGTGCTGCCCTCAATATGCCAGCAAATTTGGAAAACTCAGCAGTGACCACAAGACTGGGAAATGTCAGTTTTCATTCCAATCCCAAGGAAAGGCAATGCCAAAGAATGTTCAAACTACCACACAATTACACTCATCTCACATATTAGCAAAGTAATGCTCAAAATCCTCCAAGCCAGGCTTCAACAGTATGTAAACCATGAACTTCCAGATGTTCAAGCTGGTTTTAGAAAAGGCAGAGGAACCGGAGATCAAATTGCCAACATCTGTTGGATGATTGAGAAAGCAGAGAGTTCCAGAAAAACATCTACTTCTGTTTTATTGACTATGCCAAAGCCATTGACTCTGTGGATCACAACAAACTGTGGAAAATTCTTCAAGAGATGAGAATACCAGACCACATTACCTGCCTCCTGAGAAATCTGTATGCAAGTCAAGAAGCAACAGTTAGAACTGGACATGGAACAACAGACTGGTTCCAAATTGGGAAAGGAGTATGTGAGGCTGTATATTATCACCCTGCTTATTTAACTTATATGCAGAGTACGTCCTGCAAAATGTTGGGCTGGAAGAAGCACAAGCTGGAATCAAGATTGCCAGGAGAAATATCAACTCAAATATGCAGATGACACCAGCCTTATGGCAGAAAGTGAAGAACTGAAGAACCTCTTGATGAAGGTGAAAGAGGAGAGTGGAAAAGTTGGCTTAAAACTCAACATTCAGAAAACCAAGATCATGGCATCCAGTCCCATCACTTCATAGGATATAGATGGGGAAACAATGGAAACAGAGACAGACTTTTATTTTGGGGGCTCCAAAATCTTTGCAGATGGTGACTGTAGCCATGAACTAAAAAGCCATTTGCTTCTTGCAAGAAAAGCTACGACCATCCCGGACAACATATTAAAAAGCCGAGACATTCCTTTGCCAACAAAGGTCCACCTAGTCAAAGCTATGGTTTTCCTAGTAGTCGTGTATGGATGTGAGAGTTGGGCTGTAAAGAAGGTTGAAAGCTGAAGAATCGATGATTTTGAACTGTGGTGTTGGAGGAGACTCTTGAGAGTCCCTTGGACTGCAAGATCAAATCAGTCAATCCTAAAGGAGATCAGTCCTGAGCATTCGCTGGAAGGATTGATGCTGAAGATGAAACTCCCTTACTTAGGCCACCTGATGGGAAGAACTGACTCACTGGAAAAGACCCTGGTGCTGGGAAAGATTGAAGGCTGGAGGAGAAGGGGCCAACACAGGATGAAATGGTTGGATGGCATCACCGACTGGATGGACATGAGTAGTAAACTCCAGGAGTGGGTGATGGACAGGGAAGCCTGGCATGCTGCAGTTAATGGGATCGCAAAGAATCAGACACAACTGAGTGACTGAACTGAGTTCTTTATTTGAGACACATGAGGATAGAGGCCATATCTATTCCAGTCTCTTTTTGGAAAATGTTCTCCATACTGTTAGAGGTCCTATATGTATCTAATTATTTTCTCATTTTGATTCAGATGAACAAACTATTTACCTAAGTCTCCTGTCATGAGCATAAGCTATATTCTAATGTTTCAGGTAGTTTTGCTGACAGCTAATATTTAAGTGAGCTTTGTATGAAGAGTCATTTTATCTAACCTTTTAAGCTCTGCGCTGAAATGAACATCCGTCTAATTCATCCCTGTATTAGCTTACTCCTGGGTAAATATTCAGCTTAAATGTAAAACAGTTCTCTATTGTATTGAAACCTTTACTTGTAGTTGACCTTATATCTCTGAATGTCTTCTTCCCATTGCCCTGTCCTAGATGGAACTGTTTCCTATCTTCTGATTGGTTCCCAGAAAAGTCTCCTACAGCAATGGTTCTCAACTGGGGGTAACTGTTCCCCTCCCTGCCCCTGGTGATGTTTGGCAATAGCTGGGGACATTTTTGGTTGTTACCCCTGGGGTTATGCCACTGGAATCTATTGTGTAGAGACTAGGGATACTGTTAAACATCCTATAGTACACAGGACAGGTCCCCACAAAAGATGATCCCCCTTAAAATGTCACCAGTACAACTGCTGAGAAACTCTGCTCTAGTAAGAGGGATATATTAATATCCACCATGGAAACACTTCTTGTTCATACTGATCAAATTTAATTGTATTGACATTAAAATTACAAACCTGTTATTTATGAGTAGGTAGAGGAAAATATTAGCAAAACTTACATATTTGATTGTCCAGTGCCTATGCTGTGCTAGGCATTATGTCCTTACAACTCTATGAAGCAAGTTTTGTTCTTTCCCCCATTTCACAGGATTGAAATGATGTTTAGAGAGACATTAGTAAACATGCTTAAGGTCACATAGATAGAAAAGAGTGGAGCCAGGATTTGAATCCTGGCATGACTCCAAAGTCCATTTTCTTTCCACTACTGCTTCAGAATGATTTCTTCCCATTGGGAAAGAAAGCACAGAAATAAAGTTCTCAACGTTTTCAAATGTGTCCTCAAATGACTCTTGTCATTTCCTGAAATTCCTAGTCAACAGCCTATTGGGCAGATGAGTCCATCCCTGCAGGTCAGATGAATCCTGACCTGCATCTCCCACTTTTCCATTAAGTACAACCCTCTTGCACATGGGGAAATTGGTGCTAAGAGGACTCCCACACTGGTGCTACATACCCTTTATGTAGCATTTTGAAATCTTCAGTCTATTTATTCCTTTGGCAACCTTGTGAAATAGGCAGGACAGATATTTTCATGTCCCTTTTAGGGATGAGAAAACTCAAGTTTGAAAAGTTAGATTGTTAAAGGGCATGTGGCTTGTAAGGAGTTTTTTTTTTCCAGAAATTTTCTATGTATATTATAAAAAGAATTATACTATGATAATGCTGATATTCTTATCCTCCCAGAAAATTTCTGTGCATAAACATACATATATATTCATACATATATTTAAATCAAATGAAATCATGCTGCATTGCATATTCAAATTTTTTTTCACTGAACAAGGCCTCCTGGAGACTCTTAGGAGTACATGAAAATCTAACTTGTTCTTTTTCATGGCTTTACATTATTTCAGTATACCATGGTTTATTTAACTATTTCTCTATGAATGAACATTTAGGCTGGTCTTGTTTTGGTTGTGTGTGTGTGTGTGATTGCAAGTGACACTGTTATTAAAATTTCATTTGATACATTTCTCATTTGATACATTTCCCTTTTGACATTTGTTCAGAGAATTGTCAGAAAAATGTTTAGATGTAAAGTTGTTCTCCAGGGAGTTTGCTCCATAATATAGTTCTTTAAAAACTGCATGACAGTGCTGTCTTCTCATATATTTACCAGCTAGGTATTATAAATCTTGTTAAACTTTAAAAATCTAGTAGGTTAACTATGGTTTTTTATTTTATTTTTCATAGAGATTTAAACATTTTTATAGCAGTTTTAGGCTTACAACAAAATTGTGAGAAAGGTATGGAGATTTTCCATCTGTCTCCTGCCCCTATTCCTGCATATCCTCCCCCATTATTAACACAACTCACTTTTTTTTTTTTTTTTAACCACGGATGAACCTACATTGATTCTTCATGCTGCTGCTGCTGCTGCTAAGTCACTTCAGTCGTGTTCGACTCTGTGTGACCCCAAAGACGGCAGCCCACCAGGCTCCCCCGTCCCTGGGATTCTCCAGGCAAGAACACTGGAGTGGGTTGCCATTTCCTTCTCCAATGCATGAAAGTGAAAAGTGAAAGTGAAGTCGTTCAGTCGTATCCGACTCTTTGCGACCCCATGGACTGCAGCCCACCAGGCTCCTCTGTCCATGGGATTTCCCAGGCGAGAGTACTGGAGTGGGATGCCATTGCCTTCTCCGTGATGCACCATAACTACCCAAAACCCATTGTTCACCTTAGGGTTCACTGCTGGTATACATTCTATGGATTTGGACAATGTACAGTGACATACATACATCATTATACTATCATACAGCATATCTTCACTGCCTTAAAGTTCCTCTGTTCTCTGCCTATTCATCTCTTTCTTTCCTGACCCCACCCTTGCCAATCACTCATCTTTTTATTGTCTTCATAGTGTTAAAAGATAGAGGTATATTAAAAATTGTAAGTGTTTATCTGAGCAAAAATCAAATTGAATCAGGCAGCATTAAATGTAGCAAAGAGAAAGGAGCTCTGAGGAACTGTACACAACAAAAGACTTTCAGCAGAAAAGAGTGGGGAAAAGGAAGTTATACTAGGCAAAAAGGCAGCTTGGTTATTGCAAGGATACTGTCCCTTAGAGGATGGCAGGGGTCTATCCAGCAGATTACCTAACTAGGGCCCATCAGCAATTCCTGAGCAACTGATTTAAGATGCCATTTCTAGGAGAGTTGAAACTGTAAGTTAAGTCTCCATTTGGTAATGTGGGGCTTAGCATTTGTGACTCCATTCTGGGCCTTCCTCTCTTTTCTTTCTTTTAAGCAATAATTTTGCCTTCTCCAGACTCCCACATAACTGGAATCATATCATATAGTTTTAGCCTTTTCAGATAGGCTTTTTTCACTTAGTAATAGACATTTTCGGTTCCTGCATGTCTTTTCATGGCTTTGTAGCTCATTTCTTTTTAGTGCTGAATAATAGTCCATTGTCTGGATGTACCACTGCTTATTTACTATTCATCTACTGAAAGCCTTCTTGGCTGGTTCTAAGTTTTGGCAATTACAAATAAACCTTCTATAAATATCTGTGTGCAGGTTTTGTGTGGGCATATATTTTCAACTCCTTTGAGTAAGTAAATACTAAGGATCGTGATTGCCAGATCATATGGTAAGAGTATGCTAGTTTTGTAAGAAACCACCATCTCCCAGAGTACATGTACCATTTTACACACCCACCAGCAATGAATAAGAGTTTCTGTGGTCCACATGCTCACCAGCATTTGGCATTGTCAGTGATCTAGATTTTGGCCATTCTATAGGTGAGTAGCGGCTTTAATTTGCATTTCTCTGATGACATATGATGTGAAAGATCTTTTCACATGTTCATTTGCCATCTGTTTATTTTCTTTGGTGCAGTGTCTGATAAAGTCTTTCACCCATTTTCAACTAGATTGTCTGTTTTCTTTTTAGGACTGGTTGCTGGAGGACCTGAATAGAACAAAAAGATGGAGGAAGGAGAAAATTTGCTCTATGCTTGACCTGGGAAATTCATTTTCTCTTGCCCTTGAACACTGAGGTTCCTTGTTCTTAGATCTTTGGACTTGCACTCAGATTTATACCGTCATCTGCCCCATTGCGTTTTGGGCATTTGGACTCAGCCTGGGGCTTGTATCATCTGTTCTCCCGATTCTCCTTGGACTCAGATGGAATTACACTCTCAGCTTTCCTTGTTCTCTAGCTTGCAAACGGCAAATTGCAGGATTTACCTCCATAATTGAGTGAGACAGTTCCTGTAAAAAAGCTCCTGTTATATGTTTCGACATATCTTGTTGGTTCTTTTTCTCGGGAGAATCATAGTTTAAGGACGTCATTTCGTAAGATTGACCTTTGCTCTTAGAAGCAAGGAATTGCTAACCTTCTTCCCTTCTGTCCCTAAGCAGTTTTAATTTCATTTGTAAAGAAATATTTTAAAAATCAATTTCTGGCTCTCCGTGGCTAAGAAACTCATAGGAGGCGGTTCATGCCTCAAGGCCAAAAACCAAAACATAAAACAGAAGCAATATTGTAACAGATTCAAAAAGGGCTTTAAAAAAATGGTCCGTATTAAAAAAGAAATCTTAAAACATATAGTAGGAAAGGAAGGAGAGGGGGCTAGGAAAGAGGAGGGGAAAGAGAATTGACATTAATTAAGGACAGATTTTGTACCAGGCCCTATGCTCAAGTGCTTTACACATTATCTCTTTAATCCTTTAAAACTCTGAGAATGGATTATTGCTGCTTTATTTTACTGATAGAAAAATGAAACATCAGAGATGTTAGAGTATTTGACCTTAAAATATTCAATAGGAAGGACTGAAATTTAAATATGAAAAGGCAAAAAGATATAACACTGAAAGATGAACTTCCCCGGTCAGGAGGTGCCCAATATGCTCCTGGAGAAGGGTGGAGAAATAGCTCTAGAAGGAATGAAGAGGCTGAGCCAAAGTGGAAACAGCACTCAGCTGTGGATGTGTCTTTTGGAGAAAGTAAAGTCTGATGCTATAAAGAACAATATTGCATAAGAACCTGGAATGTTAGGTCCATGAATCAAGGTAAATTGGAAGTGGTCAAACAGGAGATGGCAACATTGACATTTTAGGATCAGTGAACTAAAATGGACCAGAATGGGTGAATTTAATTTAGATGACCATTATATCTACTACTGTGGGCAAGAATTCTTTAGAAGAAATGGAGTAGCCCTCACACTCAACAAAAGAGTCTAAAATGCAGTAGTTGGTACAATCTTATAAATGACAGAATGATCTCTATTCATTTCCAAGGCAAACAGTTCAATATCATGGTAACCCAAGTCTATGCCCCAACCACTAATGCTGAAGAAGCTGAAGCTCAACAGTTCTATGAAGACCTACATGACCTTCTAGAACTAACACCAAAAAAAGATATTCTTTTCATCATAGGGACAGGAATGTAAAAACAAGAAGTCAAGAGATACCTGGAGTAACAGGCAAGTTTGGCCTTGGAGTGCAAAATGAAGCAGGGCAAAGGCTAACAGTTTTTCCAGGAGAACTCACTGGTCATACCAAACACCCTCTTCCAACAACACATGAGAAGACTCTACACATGGACATCATGAGATGGTCAATACTGAAATCAGGTTGATAGTATTCTTTCAGCTTAAGATGGAGAACTCTCTACAGTCAGCAAAAACAAGACCAGGAGCTGACAGTGGCTCAGATCATGAACTCCTTATTGCCAAATTCAGACTTAAGTTGAAGAAAGTAAGGAAAACCACTAGGCCATTAAGGTATGACCTAAATCAAATCCTTTATGATTGTACAGTGGAAGTGACAAATAGATTAAAGGGATTAGATCTGATAGACAGAGTGCCTGAAGAACTATGGATGGAGGTTCATAACATTGTACAGGAGGCAGTGATCAAAACCATCCCCAAGAAGAGGAAATGCAAAAAGGCAAAATGATTGTCTGAGGAGGCCTTACAAGTAGCTGAGAAAAGAAGAGAAGCAAAAGACAAGGGAGAAAAGGAAAGATATATCCATTTGAATGCAGAGTTCCAAAGAATAGCAAGGAGAGAAAAGAAAGCCTTCCTAAGTGATCAATGCAAGGAATAGAGGAAAACAACAAGTGGGAAAGACTAGAGATCTCTTTAAGAAAATTAGAGATACCAAGGGAACATGCCATGCAAAGATGGGCACAATAAAGGACAGAAATGGTATGGACCAAAAAGAAACAGAAGATGTTACGAAGAGGTGGCAAGAATACACAGAACTATACGAAAAAGATTTTCATGACCCAGATAATCACAATGGTGTGATCACTCATCTAGAGCCAGACATCCTGGAGCGCAAAGTCAAGTAGGCTCTAGGAAGCATCACTACAAATAAAGCTAGTGAGGTGATGGAATTCCAGTTGAGTTATTTCAAATCCTAAAAGTTGCTGCTATAAAAGTGCTGCCCTCAATATGCCAGCAAATTTGGAAAACTCAGCAGTGGCCACAGGACTGGAAAAGTCCAGTTTTCACCCAATCCCAAAGAAAGGCAATGCCAAAGAATGTTCAAACTACCACACAATTGCACTCTTCTCACATGCTAGAAAAATGATGCTCAAAATTCTCCAAGCTAGTCAACAGTATGTGAACTGAGAACTTCCAGATATTCAAGCTGGTTTTAGAGAAGGCAGAGAACCAGAAATCAAATTGCCAACATCTGTTGGATCATATAAAAAGCAAGAGAATTACAAGAAAACATCTTCTGCTTCATTGACTATGCTAAAGCCTTTGACTGGGTGGATCCAAACAAACTGGAAAATTCTTCAAGAGATGGAAATACCGGACCATCTTACCTGCCTCCTGAGAAACCTGTATGCAGGTCAAGAAGCAACAGTTAGAACCAGACATGAAACAATGGACTCATTCAAAATTGGGAAAGGAATATGTCAAGGCTGTATATTGTCACTCTGCTTATTTAACTTCTATGCAGAGTACATCATGTGAAATTCTGGGCTGGATAAAGCACAAGCTAAAATCAAGATTGTCGGGGGAAACATCAGTAGCCTCAGATATGCAGATAATACCACCCTATGGCAGAAAGCAAAGAGGAACTAACGAGCCTTTGATGAAGGTGAAAGAGGAGAGTGATAAAGCTGGTTTAAAACTCAGAATTCAAAAAACAAAGATCATGGCATCCTGTCCCATCACTTCATGGCAAATAGATGGGGAAATAATGGAAACAGTGACAGACTGTTTTCTTGGGCTCCAAAATCACTGCAGATAGTGACTGCAGCCATGAAATTAAAAGATGTTTGCTCCTTGGAAGAAAAGCTATACCAAAGCTAGACAGTGTATTAGAAAGCAGAGACATTCCTTTGCCAACAAAAGTCCATATAGTCAGAGCTATGGTTTTCTAGCAGTCATGTATGGGTGTGAACTTTGAAACATGAAGAAGGTTGAGCACTGAAGAATTGATGCTTTTGAACTGTGGTGTTGGAGAAGACTCTTGAGAGTCCCTTGGACTGCAAAGAGTCCAAGAGCTCAGTCAATCCTAAAGGAAATCATTCCTGAATATTCATTGGAAGAACTGATGTTGAAGCTCCAATACTTTGGCCACCTGATGCAAAGAGTCAGCTCATTGGAAAAGACCTGATGTGGGGAAAGATTGAAAGCAGGAAGTGAAAGGGACAACAGAACATGAGATAGTCGGATGGTATCACTGACTCAATGGGCATGAGTTTGAGCAAGCTCCAGGAGATGGCGAAGGACAGGGAAACCTGGCATGCTGCAGTCCATGGAGTCGCAAACAGTCACACATGAGAGAGTGACTGAATAAGAACAGTGAATAAAGCTTGTCCTATATTTACTACATGAGGAATCTTTATTTCTGTTAAACAGGATCACATATTTCTTTTATGGCAGTCTGAATCCCCAACAGATGCTTGTTTTTGGTCATGTAATCATATCACATTATAAACCTGTTTGGATTTCGTGAAGTTACTTAAAAACATTATTAAGGGGTGAAAGGGATCATACAGAAAATATTGTTTTTCAGCTTTAAACTTTTGCATTTACTGTCAACTAAGAGCTTAGAGTTTTTTTCCCCATGGGCAAATGCATCAAGATGCCAGTCCCGAGTCTTTTCTTGGTGCATTTGGATTCATCATCTTCATCCATTCAGCTGTCCACAGGCACTCAGTTGTTTCCATATATATTTGCTGTTGTAAATAATGTTGCAATGAACATAGGGTTGCATATATCTTTTTGAATTAGCGTTTTTCTACCAATACTATGCTATTTTGATTACTTTTACACTTTTTAGTTTAAGTTTAATTCAGGGAGTGTGATATATCCAGCTTCTGCCCCCACCCCCTACCCCACCTCCCTGCCCCCGCTGGCATTGCTGTGGCTATTTAAGCTCTTTTGTGGTTCCATACAAATTTTGATCTGTTTGTCTTTAGAGCTGAGATGAGTCTTCTGAAAGCCGCGTATAGTTTTTGTGTTTTAATCTACCCAGCACTCTGTGTCTTTTGATTGGTGAATTCAATGCATTTACATTTAGATTGATTATTGGTACATGAGGACTATTGTTCTATTCTTTGTTTTCTGGTTGCTCCATAATTTCGCTTTCCATTTGTTTCTGTCTGCCATTTTAGTTTGGTAGTTTTCTATGATAGTTTTCTTTGTTTTTGTTTCATGTCTCTGCTCTAAATTTATATTTTGTGGTTTCCATGTGGTTTGTATAGAATATCTCATATTCTAAGGATAGCCTATCTCTATTCACCTGTACCGGTTCTGTCCTGTTTCTTTTCCCCTTTTGTTTTTATTGTGTCAAATTACCCCATTTCATGTTGTGAATGTGTTACTAAGCTGAAGTAGCTATAGCTATTTTTACTGCTTTTTTCCCTTTAACCTTTACATTATAATTGTTTAATAACCTATTTTGATATAGACTTGCATTTTTTGGATTCTATCACCTTACAGTTTGGTGTGATTTTGCCTTTCTGTTTCAGATAGGAGAACTTTCAACATTTCCTGTAAAGCAGGTCTGATGGTGACGAACTCCTTCAGCCTTTATTTATTTTCATTTCAGTTCAGTTCAGTTGCTCAGTCATGTCTGACTCGGCAACCCCATGGACTGCAACACGCCAGGCCTCCCTGTCCATCACCAACTCCTGGAGCTCACTCAAGCTCATGTCAGTGATGCCATCCAACCATCTCATCCTCTGTCTTCCCCTTCTCCTCCCACCTTCAATCTTTCCCAGCATCGGGGTCTTTTCCAATGAGTCAGTTCTTCACATCAGGTGGCCAGAGTTTTGGAGTTTCAGCTTCAGCATCAGTCCTTCCAGTGAATATTCAGGACTGATTTCCTTCGATGGACTTTAGGTTGGATCTCTTTGCTGTCCAAGGGACTCTCAAGAGTCTTCTCCAACACCACAGTTCAAAAGCATCAACGCTTCAGTGCTCAGCTTTCTTTATAGTCCAACTCTGACATCCATACATGACTACTGGGAAAACCATAGCTTTGACTAGATGGACCTTTGTTGGCAAAGTAATGTCTCTGCTATTTAATATGATGCCTAGATTGGTCATAGCTTTTCTTCCAAGGAGCAAGTGTCTTTTAATTTCATGGCTGCAGTCACCATCTGCAGTGATTTTTGAAGCCCCCAAAATAAAGTTTGTCACTGTTTCCATTGTTTTGGGAAGTCTTTATTTCTCCTTCACATCTGAAGGACAACTTTGCTGGACAGAGTACTTTTAGCTGACAGCTTTTATCTTTCAATATTTTGATTGTGTTGTTCCACTCTCCTCTGGTCTGTAGAGTTGCTGCTGAGAAATATGCTGATATCACAGCTAAAAGGCTAAAGGGGGCTCTTTTGTAAACCTTTTCCCTCGACTGCCTTTAAATTTTTTGGTCATCAACTTTTCACAGTTTTAATACACTGTTTCCTGGAGAAGTGCTGGGAGCCAGTGTGAGGAATCCCACCCGTGACAAGGTCATGCGGCAGAGATCTGATGGGCAAGGTCGAGTCAGATCTCAGGTTTTCCCCCTGGTATTTCCTGAACGTGTGCCCCCCAAAATAAGAATATGCCTGCCTGGAAAAAGTCATCTCAAGGCTTTAGTCTTCTGCATTTGAAAGGGTGTTTTAATCCAAAAACCCCTCTGATGGCTTTCTAGCCTGCCTGCAGGACTCATACAGCTGCGCATGTGATTGTTTGAGGCCTCTTGACCGCAGGAGGCACAGGAAGCTTAAAACATCCTAGGAATGTAGGGGCTTCCGAAGAGTCAAAATCATTAGAATAGGACTGATTAAAAGTTTCATTTGTTGAGCCAATACTTGCTGCAAAATTTTCATATCTCTTACTTGTTGATATAGTTGGTATATAGAAAAACAAGTAGCAACGTTAGATCTTTGAGTTAAGCACCTTCTTTGTTACAACCCACTGCACCTTTGTTCTGTAGAGAGGTAACTTTAGTGCTTTAAGGAGATGCAGATTAAAGAAAAACACGTCAGTGGAAACGAAATTAACATTCATTAAGAAAGAGAGCCAAAAAGTGTTAACAAGCCTCTTGGCCAGAAGATAATGTAAATCACCTGAGACCTTTTGTATACAAAAAGATATACAGAAAGAGTCTGGGCTGCTAATGCTACATAATTTTGTATTACCCATTGATCTCTATGTATAATCAAAAGTATGAAAGGCCTTGAAGGACAATAGAAGGAGAGCCAGTCGCTGGACTGGTTTCCCCCGTGTCTCCTCTTTACTTTAATTTCAGGCTGAATTCCCATCTGGGGCGCGGAGGCTCGCCAAGTCTACTTACTTGCCCTGGCTGTTAAGACCCGCGCGGAAGGGAGCCTAAGGCGAGGCACCCTTAGATATTCAAGTGAGCACCGGTGGCCCAACGTAGATGGTGCAAGTTCCTTGTCTGGAATTTTATTGGTCTTCCACGTAATCCAAGTTATTCAGCCCTCTTTCTCCACTTAATTTTCCTACTACACTATTGTTTCTTAATCTAATCTTATATTAATAAACAAGTTTTTCTCACGCCAACACCGTCCCTGCTCCAAATTCCCTGGATCCACCGGAGCTGGACCCCGGCAGAGAAGGTCTTTTTGCATTGAAATAATCATGTGTTCTCCTAGCTTCATGGACTTGGATGTCCAGTTTCCTCCCCAGGTTTGAGAAGTTCTCAGCTATTATTTCTTTAAATAAATTCTCCACTCCCTCCTCCTTCTCTTCTCCTTCTGGGATACACATTACCCTAATGTTACCCTTCCTAAAAGAGTTGGATAGCCCTCATAGAATTTCTTCATTTTTTTTTCCCTGTCTTTGAGCTCTCTAATGCTATTTTCTATATGGTCTGCTCTATCTCCAGTGCTTTCTAATGCATTATTCAGTTCTTCAGCTCCAGAATTTATTTAGTTCTTTGTTTTAGCTTTTATCTTTTTGGTAAGATATCAAAGAGATTTCTTCTGTCATTAATTTTATTCTTAAGCTCATTGAACTACTTTCTGAGTTCTCTTATGGGTCACTGAGTTTCTTCATAAATTTTGAATTCTCTATCAGATTGCTATTGCTGTGACTTTAAGTTTGGCTTCCGGAGAATTGTTATTTTCTTTCTGTGATACTGTGTTACTGTGATTTTTCATGGTACTTGAGTTGTTTCTCTGTTGGCATCTTTGAAGTAGTAAAGTTTTAGGTACAGCTTTTTTTTACTTGGTTCTATTCAACAGATTAGTAATTAGAGATCTTTCGTTTGTTTCTCAGCAGGTGGAGCTATAGCACAAACTTCTGGTTCCTCTTCCTTGAGCAGCCTTTGGCTGCATTTGAGAACAGGCCCTGGGCACCCTCTGACGTCTCTACCAGAAGTGTCACCCTCTGCCCCACTGTTGCCACGCATGCCTCTCCGGTGGCTGGTCCTTGCTGCTGCTGGTGTCACTGACGCTGTGTGTACTGCATGTAGGGCACCTGAATGCCAGGTGCCTTAACCATATCCAGGGTTGCCTGAATCCTGGGCGCTGCCACCATGGGGGGAGGGTGAAAACCGGGATCACAGGCACCTCTGCTATGACTGGAGTTGGGCTCACAGGTGCCCCTGCTGCTCTGGGAGACAGGGTCACAGAGCCTCCTATGGCTGGAGGAACCAGGATCACAGGCCCTGCTGCTGCTGTTGCCTAGTTCCCTGTGGCCATGGACGCCACTGCAGTGGGGAGGCGGGGGGCGTGTTCACTGCCTCTCCTAACGCTGCTGGGCTCTCTGGGCTGCCAGCTCAGCTGCTACAGTGGTGGTGGTGGGGGCGCGGGTGGTCTGGGGGCGCCAGGATCTTGGGCACCACCTCTGCTGCTTTCCTGGACCCACCTCCTCTGCGTGTCCCAGTCCACCCATCTTTAGATGCACAAATGTTTAGGATACTCCAGCATCCTGGGGTGTTGGGTAAAGGCACCTTTGTTGGGTAACTGACATTTTGCTGGTTGTAAATTGGCTAGGAGGAATAAAGAGTACATCTCATTCTGCCATGATGCTGATGCCACTGTTCAGAACTCTGTATTTTTATGTTGTCCAGCTTATCATTCTTTTCTCTTCTGACCTCTGAGTTTTATAACATACTTAAAAAGCATTTTCCCTACTGAAACTCATAAGAAGCTCATTTTACATTTTATTTTAGTACTTTTACACCTCTCTTTTATCATCATCACATGGTTTTGGGATAACCTCTAAGTTAATCTCCCTGCCTCTTACTTTAGGATCCCCTGAGTCCATCTTTAACACTATAACCATAATTACCTTTAAAATGCAAGTTGGGCTCAGTCACATTTCTGCTCAAAATAGTTCGCGGTTTCCATAACCCACAGATAAAGATCAGCTACTTAACATGGTACACTCAATGAGGTGACAATTCATTCTTTTTTTCTTCAGTAGACTCTTCCAGAGATCACTCTTTTCTCTCACTTGCATGACTATTCAAATGAAGTTCCTTCTGTCTAACAGCTTTGATTTACACTACTCAAAGCTTCTTCTCTTTGGAAAACCCTTGTTAGTTCACCACTGATCTGCTCACCTCCTCCAAGAAGCCTCCCCGATTTCTGCCCAAAGTAAATCTGTTTCCTTTCTCAGCTCCAGCATCTGGTATCTACCTCTGCTCTGTATTCCTCATGTTGTGGCATTGACTGGTTTACTTGTCTTTTCCATTGTTGCTACTTACACCTCTGGAGTCACTGCAATAGCAGTGACACCAGCAGAAGCAAGGTACCAGCAACCCAGTGGCACAGAGACGAGGGTCTCGTTTTATTAGTGTTTGCACTCCAACTATAAACACATAGATTTTAGAACATACACGAGCTCAACAGTGATTTGTGGGAATGAAATGGGATCCTTATTTTGTTTCCATATTACTCAAGGTGTGATTAGGAACCACTTGCATTAGAATAACCTGGGGTGCTTATTAAAAATGGAAGTTATTGGATTCACTCCAGACATACCAAATCTGAGTCTTTAGGGATGAGGCATTCTCATTTTTACTAAACTTCCTATGCAATTCTTATTCACGCTAAATTTTAAAAACTTTTATTGTTTTCAATAAAAAAGCAAAACTGCTTGTTGCTTAGACCTACAAATGGCTTTTGAATATGACACATGAGAATAGAGGACTACTTGAAGAAGAAAAGTACTAATAATATTAGGATGAGATGGTGGTTTAGTCACTAAGTCATGTCCAACTCTTTGTGACCCATGGACCATAGCCCACCAGCCTCCTCTGTCCATGAGATTTCCCAAGCAAGAATACTGGAGTGAGTTGCCATTTCCTTATCCCAGGGACCTTGCTAACCCAGAGATCAGACCCAAGTCTCCTGAATTGCTGGCAATCTCCAACACTGCAGGCAGATTCTTTAGCACTGAGTCACCAGGGATTCCCATTAGGATGAGGGGGAAGATAAATACATTTATGCTAGGTCTATAAAATGCAGTATTATACAATTGTTAGAATTCCCAAGCCAGAAAGATTTTTCTCTTATAAAAGTTCTTTAAGACCTATTGTTAATTTTTTTAAATCGAGAAAAGGCAGAAATGTGTGGTTATGCATATGCTCAAAAAAGTTTCTGGAAGTTTATATAGACAACTGTTAATAATGCTTACCGCTAGGGAGTGAATGCAGTGGCTGGGCAGTTATAAGTCTGTATCATTAACTGTACTCCTCTACCCATAATGTTTGAACTTCTTCATGATATTTAAATTGAAAATTTTTCTTGGTGATTCACACATTAAAATAATGTTACTTTTCTATATCTAATTTGAAAAATGTCATAGGATATCATTTTCCCCCTATTTTTAGACTTGACAAACAAGTAATTCAGTAAAAGAAGCTCAATCTCTGAAAATCAAAAGACCCAGCATTAGAAATAATTGAGGTGAAATTCACATAACATAAAAATAAATAACCATTTAAAATGAACAAGTCAGTGGCACTTAGTGCATTCACTGTGTTGTACAACCACCACTTCTATATAGCTCCAAAACATTTTCAGTGAACTTCCGGGCAGCCAACATTCTGTGTTCTGTCTCCATGGGTTTACTTATTCTGGTATTTCATATGAGTGGAATCACACAATGTGACATTTTACATCTAGCTCTTTTCACTTAGCATAATGCTTTCCAGGTTCACCCACATCCATCCATCCAAGTGCATGTATCAGCACTTCATGCCTTTTAATGGATGAATAGTATTTTATTGTATGGATATAAGATCTGGTTTTTACTTAGTTCTTGGCTTCAGATGGGCAAGATGCTTAACCTTTCTGAGTCTCAATGTCCTGAACTCTAAAATAAGAATTTGGATACCTGAATTACAGAGTTGTGCATCCACAATGAAGGAATGCATATGAAAATTTCTGCTGAATGATCAAGCCAAGGGGAAGATGCCAGACCCAGACCTAGACCAACCCAGTGGAGTGGAACTAGAGGGAAAGGCTGGCTGATTGTAGAAAGAACTCCAGCTAGAAAGAGAGGTGGATGTTGAGGCAAATTGTCAGCATCAGCGAAGCTTGGTAGAGAGGAATGCAGCATCCCATGGATGGCTAGAACATAGGCTTAGAGCACCTAGAAATCTCTGAATTGAGAGATTCCCAGAAGGAGACAGAGTGGACAGTCTCCCTTGTGGACTAAGAGTGAAGCTGTCATCGCAGTAGAGGACAGGCAAGAGCTGTCATCCAAGTAGGAGCTCTGCCTCTAGGGAAGAAGACAAAGAGTAGGTTACCAGATGTGAGGGATCAATATCCACTGATGCTGAGTGTTGAACTGGAGTTTACTTCCAGTCCAGGATGAGACTGATCCCAAAGACTCTCTGGGCAAGGCAGGGGAGATCTGAGGAGCGAGGCACAGCACTGTGTGAGTGACATTTGCACAGAGGCTCATGTAATATGTTGGTCATGGCTCTTTCTTTTCTTCTTCATAACTCCATGTGTTGTTTAGATCCTGTCTTCATAACATCACATTAATAGCCAACTCAGTCAATCAAGAATAGGTCAGTAAAGCTGATTATTAGAAAAATAAACTCATTTAATGAATTTTTCATTATTCTACGATCATTTCACAAGCATGATCGGAGAATACTGAAAAGGTTCATAGTTCTTTTAGATTATCTAGTGGTGTATGGAATTTATCAACAGTAATTGTCTACACTAGCCCTCCAAAATCCACAAAGTCAACATCAGAAGCGAAAGTGGCTGTATGAAGGGGAGGCATTGCCTTCCTCTCACTGTTTAGAAATCCTGTGTTCAGTAGATCCTCTGCTTCCAGGAATCAGTCTCCAGTTGCTGGATGATATATCTGCAGTGGAATTTGCTGATACAGGACAACTTTGCTTTTGTGGACCTTTGCTTATGGGACAGTTAATAATATCCCATGCCTGCCTCCTCATTCAACTGTGACAGGACTGTTCAGGGGACTCCCAAACAGAAGGCTGCTATGCTCCTCTCTGGTTAACTATACTCTATGCTCCCTAAGTGGAGAAGGCAATGGCACCCCACTCCAGTACTCTTGCCTGGAGAATCCCAGGGATGGGGGAGGGTGGTGGGCTGCCGTCTATGGGGTTGCACAGAATCAGACATGACTGAAGCAACTTAGCAGCAGCAGCAGCAGCATGCTCCCTAAGAGACGAAGTGAGTCTTCTAAATTCACAAACCGGGTGACCACAGCCTGGACCCTTTGTTCTATTGTTGCCATTTGTCCTTCAATCATATTGTGATTAATCAGCTGTTTGGAGTTAGTTATTCTTTGCATAAACTGCATATGTATAGTTAAATTTAGAGATAGTTTAGTTACAGTTCCTCTGTTACCTCATAAGCTTGGCTGTTTTCAGTTCTAACCAGATAACTGCATTTCTTCAACCTGCTTATTCTCCAAGGCCCCCATACTCTTACAGATTGAGTTTAATGATGATTGTAGCTACCATTAAACTAAACACCTACAGTGTGCTGGATGTGTCACTCACAATAGCTATCTCTTATTGATGGCTTATTACGTGTCAGTCATTGTACTGAACACTTATACGTGTATTATTTAATCTTCCCCAAAACTCTACACATAACCAGTACCTGTGTTCCACATCAAAGATGGTAAAACTGAGGTCCAGGGAGGTTAAGTAACTTGCCCAAGGTTATATGCCTTGTAAATATTAAAACTAGATTAAATATTAAAACTAAACTCTCTGGAGTTTAGTTTCTGAAGCTTCATTCTTAACCACTACTCTATACCATTTTGCTTTACAAACACTTCTAGCTAATATGTACTGAGCATCTGCTATGAATTAGAAACAATTCCAAGTACTAGGATAATAGCAATTAGAATTTTAAAAAAATATCCTTGTCCATATGGAACTCCTATTCTAGTTGCAGAAAGAGACAATAGCAAATACAAACAAGTAAAATATGTAATGTTAGCTAGTGGTAACTGTTAAGAGGGGAAAAAAAAAAAAACCTGAAGTATTAGGGAAAGGACTAAAATTTTTGACACAGTGTCAAAGAGAAGCCTGACTAAGACAGTGATGTTTGAGTAAAGAAAGCCACATGGCTGTCTGGAGAAACACACTGCAGGCAAGAGTGGAGCCAGTGCCGAGGTCCCGAAGGTGGAAGCTGCCTGATATGTTTGAGGGACAGCAAGGAAGGCTGTGGGGCTGGTGTGCAGAGACTAAGGGGAGAGTAACAGGACAAGGGGTGGGAGAGGTCATGAAGGACCAGATCTGGTAGAAGCATAACAGTAAGGACTTGGGCTTTTACTTCTAGTGTGATGGAGGAATTGCTCAGAGTCACACAGAATGGCTTGAGCTGTGGGCCTGCTGGGCTGGACACAGACTGGATGAGGAGCAGCAAGGAAGGCTGACCTTTCCTGAAGGGAGACCATTCCAGAATTTTTCCATTATCCCAGTGAGAGATTATGGTGGCTTGGGCTAGAGTGTACGGAGTAGGTGTGGTACCTATTTCAGAAAAGACATTCTCATTCCAGGTTTACAGGTTAAGAAATTGAGAGTCAAACAGCTTAGTGAGGTAACTGACCCAAAGTAAACTAGCTTGTGAGACCAGCGCCTGGACACAAACCCATCCTGACCTTCCCCAGAGACCATGCTCTTTCTTCTACTACACCAAGAGTCTTTCACGCACAATCCTCAGTTCAAAGTCAAAATTACATTCTCCTCAGATCAAAGACAATGATCCTTTGGATTTTGTTAAGTGATATCTCCCAAATCCATTGACTTGTTTATTGATTTTTTCATCAAACCTTGCACCTTTGGGGGAGTTGTCACTGAAATGTCTCCTACTTCAAGTCATGCCAGGAAGGACAACTGGAAAGGACAGGAGATGTGGGACAGAGGGTCATGAGCAAGCTGAGAGGGAGGGACTTGGAAAGGCAGACACTGAACTGTCAGAAACTGAACTGACCATATCCTCACACACATTTCCTAGATTTTGGAGCCTTGGGGTCCACTTTGTCTCCTCTCCTCATTTGATCCTATTAATTAATTAAGTTAGAATTCCACACCCAACCCCCAACCCTAAATGGGACCATGTAAAAATTTCACCAGTGATCAAAAGAAAACTTGGAATTTAGCTCATTATGGTAGGCTGAGCCCATGTTCCTGCCTCCCATTCATCCCAGGGATGGACAATGTTTCTAACTGCTGGCAAATAAGATAGGATGCTGGCTGTTTTCTGTGGACTAGAAAGTGAGAAATCCCTAAAAGATGGAAAGTTGATGGGGAGGACTTGCAACACAGGACTGCCACCAAAGATGGGATTGACTTTAGAGGAAGAGAATATGAAGAGTAGGAGGGACCTCTGGGGGAATGGTCAGGGGAAGGATTGACACCAGATGAGGAGCAGCTGTATGCTGTGCCAAGCAGTGACCATGAAAGGCGCCTGCCCTAGGAATAGAGCAGATGAATTGGTGGTCAGAGCCACACAAAGAGGAACCTAGGGCCTTGATGGCCTGCCCCAGAGACAGTCTATCTGGAAGCTCAGTCTGCCCCTCTGCTGCCTGAGAACATGTGGTAAAACTGGTGAAGAAAAATTACAGAGAACTTCTGACTTTCTTCATGAAATTTCTAGCACCATCTACTTTTTAAATCTATGTGAAAGTATTATTTTGACAAAAATCAAATTAAAATCTTTTATAAGTGAGGCTAACCACTAGAAGAATAGATACCATGTGTCTGTATTTTAAATATATATATTTAAGAAATAAAAATAAAAGACAGCCTAATCTATCCAACAACAGTACATAAAGAGAAAAAAATAATAAAGAATAGCAGGGAAAAATATATAGTGGTTATAAAAGTCCAAAAACTATCAATAATCAGTAATATTAAAGTACACTCCCACATTAAAGAGTTCACAATGAAAACTTTGAAAAGCAGAAAAGAAAGGACTGGCAAAAAGGTATGTCAGGTGAATGTAATAGTAAAAATAAGTATAGAAACATTCATATCACACCAATTAGAATCAAAGTTAAAAGCATTAAAATTAAAAAATTTTTCATAATAATGAATCATTCCCAAAATACAATAATAGTTATGAGATTTTATGCCTCTACACGCAAAGTATTGAAATAAAGCAAATGTTGATGGACATACAAGGATAATTGAACAAATCACAATCATACACACACACTTCTCTCAGAAAATGATAGATTTAGTAGACTAAAAAAAATTAGGAATGGTTAACATTTTGAATGCTAGGCTTAACAATCTTGACTTAGCCGGCTAATGCACAGGTTTTCAACTATACATAGACCATTTTAAACCTTGACACTGTATTGGGCTGCAAAGGAAATGTCAACAAAATTCCAAAAGCAGAAATTACATAAATAATTTTCACTGGCATGATGAAATAATGTTAAAATTAATAACAGAAAGATATCTAAAACCGAAAACAATCTAACGAAACAGTGTTTGAAAACTTTGAAAATACACTTCAATAAACATGAATTAGAGAAATTCACAAAATGTTTAGAAGTTAATAATGGGGGCATTATGTATCCACAGAGTTCAGCTAAAATAGTTTTCAGAGGTAAGCTTATAAAAATCAATTCACTTATTGCAAAACAAGAAGGAAACTTCTGAATGATCTGATCTCACCCTTATATATTCACCCTTCCACTCTCCTAGACAACTCTGTCTCCTCTTTGTATTCTTCATTCTTCCAATACTTGCTCCCCATTCTCAATTTCAGCTGCTAACATGCTTCTGATTTCACTCAAAATAACCAGACAATCAGAACATGTTCCCATTCCAACATATACCAACCTCCCTATTCTCCGCCCCTGGCTTTGTCTCCTCTCACCTTGAATGAACTTCCTGGGCTGTTGTAGAAGCTGTGCATCTTCAAGTTCAGTTCTCATCTCATCTCTCCAGTAACTGCTCCTCTTTTCTCCTGTATTATCATTTTCCCTCTCACTTAGATAATTTTTATTAGCCTACTTTTGTTGTTATCTTCCACCATCTATAAAGAAAAAAAAAAAAAACCCTTTCTTGACTCTAAATTCCCCTCCAGATTTGATTCCTTTTCCTTTAACAGCAAAGCTTCTCAAACATGTTGTCATTCCTTTATCTCTCCAAGTCCTCACCATCCATGCCCTACTGTGTGTGTTCAGTCACTTCAGTCATGTCTGCTCTCTGTGACCCCATGGACTGTAGCCTGCCAGGCTCCTTTGTTCATGGGATTTTCCAGGCAAGAATCCTAGAGTGGGTTGCCATGCCTTCCTCCAGGGGATCTTCCTGACCCAGGGATTGAACCTATGTCTCTTACGTCTCGTAAATTCGCAGGCAGGTTCTTTACCACTGAATCCATGCTCCAATTAGTATTGTGGTCCTACCATTTCACTGAGCAACTCAAATCAAGTTAGCCAATGACCTCTCTGTATCTAAACCCAATGGTCACTTCTTGCTCTTTACCTATAACTTGGACAAACATCTTTGCACATTTATTTATTTTCCTAGAATAAATAGCTCACAGTGGGATTGCTGGATTGAGGGGAATGCACAATAAAATGTTGCTACATATTTTCAGATTGCCTCCAAAATGCTTGTGTGTCTAAGCTATGAGATTTCTTAATCCCATATGTCCTTGGTAATATGAAATATTGTGTATCTTCTAAGCTTTTGGCGACACGGTAGGTAGAAAATCATACCTCAGTTGTCTTAATTTGCATATTCTTAGTGATAAATATGGTTGAGACTATCTAAAGATTTATTAACAACATAATTTTGGAATTGCTTGTTTTCTATCAGAACATTCATCTTTTTCTTATTAAAGTATTCTAAAGTTATTAGCATGATGCCAAATATTTTCAAAATTTTGCCCAAAGAAAATGTGTTAGAGCTCACTTTAAAAACATGCATGGCCAAATGCTGGCAGGACTAAGAGACTGCACCACAAATTAATGGCTGGACCGCAATTGAATCTAAAGGACATGACTCCCAGCACAGGGTTTTCCAGACTTCACCCCCCAGTGCATAAAAATCAGACATAAAAATATTAATATGTCAGTCATATTACTGACTTAGGGAGACAAAGAATGGATTGTGTTATTTACCAATATTTTAGGTTGTTTCTCATGAAGCACTTAGAAGCCACAAATCCTTGGCTAGGTATTGCTAAGTCCTCTGAATCCCAAGGTCTTAGATATCCCAGTTTTGAATTAGTCAGAACCCTTTGGGTTACAAGTGACAGAGAACTAACCTAAATAAGTTTAAGGTAAACAGAAGCATTATTGGAAAGATCCGAGGGCGTGCCACTATCTGAGAAAGGGGGTTGGCCTGGGACTGGGGCTTAGGACTTTGTTCACTAACAGCCCCTCATCTCCCACTGGGATTCTTTTCTGATCTATGTAGATCAGTCCTTCAACTTTGAAGTTCAAATGAGAACCAATAACTCCTGAACCTCACACTTCTTGATTTCTGCTTACTATGGAGGGTCTTACACATAACTTCTCTAGGCGTCAGAGATTATGTTTGTTTGTTTTTAGTCTTGAGTTTTTAAACAGCAGAGAAGGATTATATTTGAGTTAGCTTCCATCTGGTGTCTGCCCCTAGACTATGAGAACACAGCAGCACCCATTTAAGTTGTGTGCTGGGTGTGGGGAAGCCTGTTTCCCAGAAGAAGCAAAGGGAGGGATTCTGTTAACATAAGTAAAGGGCATACCTACCACTATCCCGCTCAGATGGACTCATATATGAATCTTCCTATTCTCAACCCTTTTATTTTTCTATGTCAAATATACAACTTAAAAAAGAAGTACTTCATTTTTCCCCAGTAGGTTGCTAACCGTGAGAAGGTGTTCCAGCTATAATGTGTTTCCTTTCTGTCTCTCACTTTGTCAGTCTAAGTCTGCAAACAGTAAGAAATGAGAAGAGGGTGGCATGATGTAGGGTATGTGAGTATGCTATTGTGGGTGCCTGCAAAGACTGATGCCAAAAAGGTAAGTTGCACAAGATCCCACATTCATTCATTCTTCCTTCTGTTGCTTCTAAGCTTTTATTCAGCCAGAAAAAGAAATAGCTCCTATCCTTAAGGTTTCATCGCTTTAATCATGGTGAAATCCAAATAGATCAAAGAGTTTGAGTAAAATGACCTGTTTCTTGTCGTGTAGGTGGTTTAGGCGTCTAGAGCTGACTTACCGCAAAGGAGGGTTTCCCTGAGGGCGGACACCTGACCAGTTTGGAGGGACAAGACGATGATGATGATGTACGAGAGGTTGTGAAAGAGAATGAAATGGCGTCCCAGAGCAAACACACTGAAATGTTATGGAGGCAGTAAACTGTATGATATGTAGGAAGGAGTCAGTTTTTCAGTCAGGTTGAAGTGAGAGTGTATATAAAGGTATTACAAGAATAATAGAGACAGATAAGGGCAAAGCATCAAAAGGCTTCCAGTGCTAAACCAAAGAATTTTACCTTTATCCTAGAAGCTCTGTAGGGCCTTACAGAGTCTTTCAAATTTGTAACTTGGAAATATCTCTGGATTGCTAGGCGATTTGAATGAAGTGAATAGGTGGAAATTGCTGGCAGGGAAACCACTGCAGAGACTCTTGCTGGAAAATAGTCAAGATAAAAGATAAGCTTCTACCTAGACCTGTAGCCTGGAAAAGGAAAGGTTAGAGCAGATTTGATCAGTGTGAGGCAGGCAGAATCCTTGGGAAAAGGTGACTAACTGGATGCGGGTGGGAGTGAAGGCAAGGGAACCACATGGCTGCTCTTGTACCCTGACTTGGACAACAGGGAGACTGCTGATGCCTAGTTCCAAGATAGAGAACACAGGAAGAAGTGCCTAATTGATGGTCCAGAGGAAGTTAGATCTGACTTTTAGATAAATTTTTAATTAATCTCAACTGTCAACTATTACATAGATTGCCACTTGTCATTGGCCATTGCCATCTACCTCTATAAGGATTAAGTCATGTACTGCTGCAGTGGCTGATTTTCAGCACCCCTTGAAAGGAGCTCATTGGAAAGTAGAAATGAGGCACTCTGTGCTCTGGGAGAAACTGGCAGGACTTCAGATAGATATTTTCAGGAGCGGCTTTTATGAGCCCAATACTTGTACCTCCTTGAATCTTTTTATTTTTTTAAGTCACTTCAGTTATGTCTGACTCTGTGCGACCCCACAGATGGCAGCCCACCAGGCTCCCCCATCCCTGGGATTCTCCAGGCAAGAACACTGGAGTGGGTTGCCATTTCCTTCTCCAATGCATGAAAGTGAAAAGTGAAAGTGAAGTTGCTCAGTCATGTCCGACTCTTAGCGACCCCATGGACTGCAGCCTACCAGGCTCCTCCATCCATGGGATTTTCCAGGCAAGAGTACTGGAGTGGGGTGCCATTGCCTTCTCTGCCTCGAATCTAGAAAAGCCCTAAAATCTTTTATGGTGACAACAGGTCCTTGTGACTAGCAGAAACCTTCCAAAAAATATGTACTTGATTGCATGAACTCTCCCTTCACCAAAATCATATATATATATATACTGGCCTGGCCCCCACCTCTTTGCAGCAGTTCTCAGAGATATTTGAGGTGCTGTCTTTCAGGCTATTAAGTCCTCATTTTGCTGCAGATAAAGCTTGACTCACAACTCTCATGTTGTACATTTTTTTTAAGTCAACATGAGAAAAGGGTTAAAGTCTACAAAGGTTGCTGATAAGCCTATATTGTTGATACAATTCTATTATTTTAATTATTTAAATCTTCATTTGTGTAGATGTTCAAGTTTTCAAAATTCTTAATATAAACTTCATCAGTCTAGTAACTGGTAATTACTGGAAAGATCTCATGGTTCTTTACTGGAAAGATCTACAAGAAGGGACTGTCTGCCCTTCGTTGCTACTTCCCCAGGTGGCAGGTTACAGAAGATCACTAACATGTCCTGATATTTATTATTGGAGGTGAAGTTTCCAATTCTGTATGGATGGAAACTGGATATTAAGAGGCAATGATCTTAACTATAAGAGATTACTTGTTTTCAGATGACTGCAATGATATTGAATTTTTAAGCTTAGAAAGAAAGTATTTTGCTTTGTATTTGTATATGCTAAGTATTTGCGTTATGTTGGTTTTAATAAGGCCATCCAGAAAGAATGAAAGTGTCAGATCCCCAGCGCTACAAACCCCCTCTTACAGAGCTGTCACCTCAATTAATAAAGAAGTCCAACCAGAGGAACTGTTGCAGGAAGGAGCACCCCTTCCAGGGCCTGAAACTGGGCTCCTGTCTAACACTCGGAAATGAATTGTCGGAGGAGACACATGTGCTGACAAAGCAAAAGATTTTATTGGGAAGGGCACCCGGGTGGAGAGCAGTAGGGTAAGGGAACCCCGGAGAACAGCTCTGCCACATGGCTTGCAGTCTCAAGTTTTATGGTGATGGGATTAGTTTCTGGGTTGTCCTTAGCCAGTCATTCTTACTCAGAGTCCTTCCTGGTGGTGCACACCTTGTTCGGCCAAGATGGATGCCAGAGAGAAGGATTCTGGGAGGTGGTCGGATATGTGGTGTCTCCTTTTGACTTTTCCCGAACTCTTCCGGTTGGTGGAGGCTTCTTAGTTCCATGTTCCTTGCCGGGACCTCCTGTCAACTTATGCAAATGGTTACTATAGTGCCTGGCCAGGGTGGACGGTTTCAGTCAGTGTGCTTCCCCTAACAACTCCCCCTGGGAGACTTCATACTCAAGATGCTTCTTGGGAATTGGGGCGGAGGTCTCTTTCTTCTGTAACTTCTTCCTGCTGTGCATGAGTGTAGGCCTGCCTAGCAGAGAAGTCTCTCTCTACCTGATCTAAGTCAAAGTATTTTTTTTGCCTGAAACCAGCATTCACCCTTGTAATAACAGCAATTTAGTTTGCAACTGTTGGCTCCTCTCAGAGATGAAATAGACAGGGCCCAAACAGGAGACCTGACAGGCTGGTCATCACTGGTCCCCAGAAACAGGAGGCACCATTTGGGTCTGTGACTTTTTTTTTTTTTTTTTTTTTGAATGGTTGGTGGTGAGGCAACAGAGCTGTGCTCCAGGAATCTTGTGTTCAGTCTGAGGTTACCATCCTCCACCTGGGTGGGAGCCCAGTTCTGTAGAAGAACTCAAAGACATTATTATGCATATTTCTTTGAGTAGGAACCAGGACCCTGTCTGGAGGCTGTACCAACCTTTGATTTTTTCTCCTCTGTTTCTGTATCCCCTCCCTTCCCTGATTAGCAGTTATTTGAACCACCCTTTGGAACTCAGGGAAGGTCAAGGAGGCTGAATGAAGCCTATATTCTATAGACAAGAAATGGAGAACACACAACAGATCTGTACTCCAGAGCCCCACAGAGTCCTGCTCAGTTTTAATTTAGTGAACTAGGCAACTATGATTGCGATAACTTTCTGTCAAAATGGGGCATAGGACTGCCTCAGCTTGGAGAATAGACACTGAATTGGAAGTATTCCTGAGCTCCAAGTTCTAGATCTGAGTCTTGTATGATTAAAATCTCAATCCCTTGGTCTGCCATTTTGGTGGAACAGGCCCAGTTATAAGTAGTTGGAGGAGTGATAACTGGAATTTTAATAGACAAAACAAATCTCATTTCTTTTTAGAAGAATAGGCCTGAAACCTTGTCTGGACCTGGCACTTCAGGGAGACTTGTAGCCAGGTAGCCAGTTGCCTAGTTTTATAAAAAGTAAGGTTGCAGTTATTAGCTTCCAGCAGACATTGTTTTGAGAATGGTAGCATCTAAGCCTGACATGACTCAGAAAACTCAAGTTTAGCAATACAAGCTCTAATCTGAAAGTATACCCATAGCATCACCTAGTTATTTCCCAGGATGTCTGAACCATAGCTACTCTATTTTTGACTTTTAATTGTAAACTTTTCCTTAATAGCCAAAGCAGATTTCACCATTAATGACGTCAGTGTTTCTCTAGGTATGAGAAGATGCAAGAATTGGGACTCATAAAATCTTCTCCTGAAAAGATCTAACTATCGGAAGGCCTGTTCTGCCAGTTTTTCCCAGAGCACAGAGTGCCTCATTCCTGATTTTGACTCTTAACTCCTTTCAGGAGAGTTGACGTTCAGCAGTTGCAGTGGCCATGATTTAATCTTTGTAGACATAGATGGCAAGTATCAGTTTTCAGTTGGCAGAGTCCCTTTTTGCTCATAAACTTGACCATGATTTTGAGGGGGGGCATTTCATGACCATTTTATCCCATGGTGCTGAGAATGTCCATTCTCAGTTTTGGCAAAGATCTTGTTGACAGGCCACTCAATGTGCTGTTACTGGACTAGGCCATAAATCAGTATCCAAAATTCTCTGGCCCACCTGTCTTACTAGCCTCTTGGTCCAGGAAAACATTCCCTCTTGTTGCTTCTTACCATATCAGAGTTACACTGTTACTATCTCGATCTCATATGGAACTATATATTATTTTATCAGAGGCCTCAGTCACACATTTGGCACTGTAAGAAACAGCAATTTTGTAAAACAGGTGAAATACAAATAACATAGCCAGCAGTATTAGTAAAGTCAGAAGTAAGACTTAAGTCAAGAGCTTCCATTAGATGTAGCCCAGTATATCCCAGGTCATCTGACTGAGTCTACTCTGTATGAATCTTTATCTTCCAGGGAAATTATATATTGGCAGTGTCTATAAGGCACACAGCCCAGTTTTCTAGTGTTACTAGACTGATTATCATTAGTATGATTTAATTGTTTCCAACATAGAGGAGACTTCAAACCTAAATTACCATAGCCTGGTGTTAGCTATATAAATCCATCCCATAATTGTGGGAGATTTTTCTCCTCCTTTGCTGAAACTTTGCTTGTTGCTCTGATTGAGCTTGAGTAATAGAAGAAAGCTCAAATTTATGGTCAGAGTCAGAGCAGGCATTATTAACTGGCCTGGTGAGGGAATCCCATCTAGTAATATCACAGTGACCTGAATATGACTGTAATTTATTTCTTTAAGTAAATTTTCTCAGGGCCAACCAGTTAGAGCCTTGTAGTAGAGAAATTTACCAAGGTAACCCAGAACTAGACACAGGTAATTGGCCACAAACCCAACAATTGGATTGATTTATAAAACTAGCATAGGATCAGGTCTATGATAGAAAAGCATTTGATTTATATGCAAAGGTCTAAGAAGTCAGGAAAACATTATAAATGATCATATGAATCAGGTCCAGCATCTTGGGCAAGCTGTCCACTTCTATCATCATCTTCTCGTCCTGGTGTAGTTTAGTTTCTCCTCTGTTTGAGCATCATTTTAAGGTGAGATAAGGTCAGCTGTCTTCCCTATAGACCAATCTAGTATAGGGGCCTTTGGAAGTGGGAATTAATCTAAAAGTTAATTTCTCTTCAGTTTCATTGTGCATGAGCCAGTTAAGAGTACCTGATAAAAAAGTCCTTCCATCCAGGTTGGAGATAGTCCCTTAAATTATTTCTTTTTCCAGTTCTGGTTGCAGATCGTGAGGCATCTGATCTTCATCCAAAGATTACTGAGATAAGCTTCAGAAACAAACTTAGGGAGTTCTTTAAGAATTCAATTATATTTTACATTAATATCAAATAACAGCAAAGAATTATCCAAGAAATGAGTCTTACTAGATACAGACCTCCATTAACAAACTGGATTTAACATTTATTGAAACGCCTTTTTCTCCTTAAAATTATGCTCATTTTTTATCAAATATAACCAAATTGAGGCTAGTTTGTTTGCAAAATAGGTCTGTTCCCAATAATTTTGGTCTGATGAGATATATAATCATAATTGACCATAGACTTTTTATTTTGCTAAAACATTTATAGTCTCAGACTGAACTTTTTAAAATAAAACAGGGCTGGGAAACTCACCAAAGGCTTATCACAGATTTTGCCAAACAAATCTAGGTGAATTCTTCCCTTTATAAGCTCTCAAAAATTCCTTGAGATTTTTGTACCTGTCTGTGAGATAACCTTCCTAACTCATTTGATAAACTTACTGGAAAGCTAAGAATTTCCAATTTCTGGAAGAGTCAGATAAAGAAAAAATATAATTGTTTTGTTTATAATGTATAATTTTACCAAAGTATTGTCATAATTAGTTTGAGAGGAAGGTTTTCCCTACTCCCAAGAAACGTCAGATTCAAACCCATAATTTTTCAGATAGAAACCATAAAAGTTATAAGCATATTCACTGGTTCATTCAGTCCTTTTTAAACTTTTGTGAATTCATCAGGTTTTCCTTTAGAATACCAAGACATATCAGAATGTTAAGAATTCCATATAATTTCTAGGATATCTGTATTAGTAATTTTAGCATACATTATAAAATGAGTGGATTTATTACTCATTTGATAATCTTTTCCATGTAATTTAACCAACCAAATAAACACAGTTTAATATCTCCCTTTGGGATGTTTCAGGGCCCTCTGAAGCACCCCAAAGTTAGCTAGAGGTCAAAGGATCTTCAAAAGTATTCAATTTAGGAAGTTTTATTGAAAGATCAATTAAAAAGGTTTAGAACACTTGGTCAGATTTAGTCAATGTTAATGGGTGTATCATTTAGCTTACTGATAGGTCACAAGGGGCGTCAATACCAAGGCTCAAGGTCTAGTGAAAGTCAGCTCCTCCATCTTGGAGCTAGTTGGCTCTAACCAGTTTTCCTATGGCTGTGTCATTCCTAACAAAATCCATTTATCTAACTAGTTATAATCCAATTTTAGAAAATCCTGATCATGCATAACTCTTTTTAGTATTTTTTTATATTTTTCTTTTTTATTGAAAACACACTTCCTACTTTCCTTTAGTAACCAAGAACTTTTATATTAGCATTTTATAGATTGTTGAGCATAAATACCAGTGATAATCTCTAAAATCCTTGCTTTCTTAGAACATTTTAGGATGGCACCAAACATTATTCATTTATAGTTCCAAATCTCTTTAGTTTATCTGTAAAAGTAAATTAGTGTTTAGTAGTAAATGTTTCAAAATCTTATTTTATTTGGAAATGACCTAACTATTCAGTAGATTTCCAACACTGAGTTTAACACAACCCTTAGAAGTTCAAGTTATGCCAACCTAGAAAGACTATTTTAGACAGATATTTCTAAAGCATAATTGTTCTTAATAGAGCTTATCTAAAAACTCATATCTCATTTACATTTTTTTAAGAAGTTTCTTCATTCGAGGTAATTTCCTTGTTGACAAACTTATAACAGATATGATAATATTTAACTTTATATTAAATTTAGGTACAGTGAAAATATTCCATTTAATGTTAATTAAGACATGTCTGTATTAGATAGGTCAACAAACATTAATATCAGGTATTTAATACGGAATATTTCCCAGTTCAGATGAACCTGGAATTTATTGTTTAATTTAAAATTATTTAATTTGTAAGCGCTTACTTTCCTTTAAGCCAATTAAATAGAGCTCATTTACAAATTGAGGTACTTCCCCAGTAGCTCAGATGGTAAAGCATCTGCCTACAATGTGGGAGACCCGGGTTCAATCGCTGGGTCAGGAAGATCCCTGGAGAAGGAAATGGCAACCCACTCCAGTATTCATGCCTAGAAAATCCCATGGACTGAGGAGCCTGGTGGGCTACAGTCCATGGGGTCACAAAGAGTGGGACATGACTTCACTTTCACTTTCATTTACAATTAACCTCAAAAATATTACCCAGAGACAAAGACAAACCAAGACATATTTAGACAGACACAATGCAAGATCTAGCTTCATTTTCTAAGCTTAGTCATGAATTAGATATTATAATATAAAATTTACTAGCTTATAAAAACAGTTGGAATAAATAAAAATTTTAAAGGCTTTCCCTCATTTTTCCTCAGTCTCAGGTGTTAGAGATGGTCTAGATAACTGATCCTGAGAGCCCTGGTCTCAAGGCACAGGGAAAGAAAATCAAGTTCTAACAAAATGGCGGCAGGTTTAAACCAAATGGTGTCCAGACAAAGCAAAATGGCCATCAAAAAAAATCACAACACAGAACACAGAGTTCAAACACACATATAGACCTGGCAGTCTTCATCAGACACTCCCTTAAATACAAGAATACAGTCTCTCAGAAAACCTCCTACAGAGACACAGAACTTCAGATGCAAGTACTAACAGAGTAAATGAAAATATCCCAGGTCTTCAAAGATTTCAGGAGGAAAGGAAGCCAGGTTGAAACAAGAAGGGGGAGGAGGCGAGAGAGGGGGGCAAAAGGGGTGGCCTTACAGATGTCTGCAGCCACCTGCAGATACCCAGGTGTTATGAGACTTTACCTTGGGGCCTCCAGAGAAGGGAGGACTGAACTCAGCCCTACCGGAAACCAGACCAGACCAGAACCAGAATTTGAGTTCTCTGCCAAGAGGAGGTGATCAGTCTCCAATCCTCAGCTCAGGCTGAGGCACTTTGACCAGATTCCTGTGTCCAGGACTGGGGGACTAGAATAACAGGGACGGATAGGAAGAGTTAAGGAGAGGAAAGAGAGAGGGAAGAGGAGAGAGGTCAATAAAGTCTCTTGTTCCTTACTGGTCAGGGCACTCTGGCCAGTTGTCTGTGTCAGGAGGAGACCAGGGACAAAAAGGTCCCAGTTGCAGTTGCTGGGTCTGGTCCATTGGCAGACAAGCTGGCCCCTGAGTACCCTGAGTGGTCAGGATGTCAGTTGCAGCAAAGAAGAGTCCCTGCCAGAGTCACCATTTGTTGCAGGAAGGGGGATCCCTTCCAGGGCCTGAAACTGGGCTCTTGTCTAACACTTGGAAGTGAATTGTCCGAGGAGACACATGTGCTGACAAAGCAAGAAATTTTATTGGGAAAGGGCACCTGGGTGGAGAGCAGTAGGGTAAGGGAACCCAGGAGAACAGCTCTGCCACATGGCAGTCTTGGGTTTTATGGTGATGGGATCAGTTTCCAGATTGTCTTTAGCCAATCATTCTAAGAGTCCTTCCTGGTGGTGCATTCCTTGTTCAGCCAAGATGGATGCCAGAGAGTATTCTGGGAGGCGGTCGGATATGTGATGTCTCCTTTTGACCTTTCCTGAACTCTTCTGGTTCAGTTCAGTTCAGTTCAGTTGCTCTGTTGTGTCTGACTCTTTGCGACCCCATGAACTGCAGCATGCCAGGCCTCCCTGTCCATCAACAACTACAGCATCCACACAAACCCATGTCCATTGAGTCGGTGATGCCATCCAACCATCTCATCCTCTGTCATCCCCTTCTCCTCCTGCCCTCAATCTTTCCCAGCATCAGGGTCTTTTCAAATGAGTCGGCTCTTTGCATCAGGTGGCCAATATTGGAGTTTCAGCTTCAACATCAGTCCTGCCAATGAATATTCAGGACTGATTTCCTTTAGCATGGAGTGGTTGGATCTCCTTGCAGTCCAAGGAACTCTCAAGAGTCTTCTCCAACACCACAGTTCAAAAGCATCAATTCTTCTGCGCTTAGCTTTCTTTATAGTCCAACACCCACATCCATACATGACCACTGGAAAAACCATAGTCTTGACTAGATGGACCTTTGTTGGCAAAGTAATATCTCTGCTTTTCAATATGCTGTCTAGGTTGGTCATAACTTTCCTTCCAAGGAGTAAGCATCTTTTAATTTCATGGTTGGTGGAGGCTTATTAGTTCCGTGTTCCTTACAGGGACCTCCTGTCAATTTATGCAAATGGTTACTATGGTGCCTGGTCAGGGTGGACAGTTTGAATCAGTGTACTTCCCCTAACAGAACCTATCTTTTCCTAAGCTAGAGACAGACATCCAGTGTCTTCCAAGATCTGTACCTGCCATTCTTCTCTGCCTACTATGCTGACCTTTAAAAGATGAAAGTCTGTTGTGTTGTATGTTGGCTGAAACCCTCCACACTCCCTGTGAGGACATAGACTTGGGGATGAGCAGAATCAACAGTGACAAGTCTGTGTGCTTTACCTGTGTGGATTATTTCTTTGGCCAACAGTGCTGGCTGCATTCCCGGCTCTATCTTCTTTCTTTTCCTTAGCAACAGACTGTATTTGGGACAGCCAAGTACCAAGCTAAATGCTCACATTTGCAAACTTCCCTTGCATTATGGATGGCTAATCAATGAGATGTGTGAGGAAAGACATTGCATGGCATTTCCTGGAAAGCTCTTAAAGGGCCCTGATTCAGCTGGGAGGAACTCCTTTTAGCCTCCTAATAATAAAATGCCCAAATGTCTAAACCACTGTAGTCAGGTCACATTGCAATGGCCAGAAGCAATTCCTAACTAGTAAAATTACATTAAGGATTGAAAAGAGCAGGATCCAGTCATTCAAATAGCATTTCAATACTTGTTTGTATCCTGAGGCAAATCCTTAAAGCATGTTTCTGTGATGCAATAGGCTAAATTCTGGTACTGACACTTGAAACATGAATTAGAAGGGTCCCAGCTCAATCCCTTACCAACTACAGGAACTTGGATTAGGCACTCAAAAAAATCTTTAGTTACCTCATCTAAAGTGGAAATGATGATAGCAACCAACACAGAATGGTGTTGTAAAGATTAAATGAGATGTTCAGTATTTAGCCTTGAACTTCAAACATAATGACCAGTTAATGTTAGTTAGCTATTATTATTTTATGGCCCCCAGAAACAAATGTTTAATTATAATTAGATTCTGCTACAAGTGACAGAAAGCCCTTGAATAACATTAGCTTAGACAAGTTAAAAATTTCATTCTCTCCAATGTAGAAGCCTACAGTTTTGTTATCTATGCCTGTTATTTTTTTTATCTATGCCTTATCTATGAAGTTTTTCTTCCAATTTAAATATTATCTCTACTATGCATCTATCTTCACTTGGCCAAACCCTAATTTCTTCATAGTGTATATTTAGTAACTTAATAAATTTCTACTATAAAGAACAGTATCCAAGTATGTAAGTGATTAACGTGATGTGATTAGAGGCGGTGAGGGATTAGAAATCTATATACGGCATCATCAGAATTGAGGTGAGAGGTGAAACTTCTGGAGTTTGAAACCAGATATGATCAGGTCTTTCAGGAAAGAAAGTCTTTACAGAGAAAAGCAGAGAGTTGATTATTACTTGAAGAAATCATTGTTAGGGGGTAGGAGGATGGATGAGAAGAAACAAGCAAAACAGTAAGAGAATGAAAAGCAAATACCTAACAGAAGCAGAAGATATTAAGAAGAGGTGACAGGACTACACAGAAGAACTGTACAAAAAGATCTTCACTACCCAGATAATCACGATGGTGTGATCACTCACACTCACCTAGAGCCAGACATCCTGGAATGTGAAGTCAAGTGGGCCCTTAAGAAGCATCACTATGAACAAAGCTAGTGGAGGTGATGGAATTCCAGTTGAGCTCAATGGACATGGGATCATCTTCAAATCCTAGAAGATGATGCTGTGAAAGTGCTGCACTCAATATGCCAGCAAATTGGGAAAACTCAGCAGTGGCCACAGGACTGGAAAAGGTCAATTTTTATTCCAATCCCAAAGAAAAGCAATGCCAAAAAATGCTTAAACTACCACACAATTGCACTCATCTCACATGCTAGTAAAGTAATGCTCAAAATTCTCCAAGCCAGGCTTCAGCAATACGTGAACCATGAATTTACAGATGTTCAAGCTGGTTTTAGAAAAGGCAGAAGAACCAGAGATCAAATTGCCAACATCTGCTGGATCATGGAAAAAGCAAGAGAGTTCCAGAAAAACATCAATTTCTGCTTTATTGACTATGCCAAAGCTTTTGACTGTGTGGATCACAATAAACTGTGGAAAATTCTGAAAGAGATGGGAATACCAGACCACCTAACCTGCCTCTTGAGAAACCTATATGCATGTCAGGAAGCAACAGTTAGAACTGGACATGGAACAACAGACTGGTTCCAAATAGGAAAAGGAGTACGTCAAGGCTGTATATTGTCACCCTGCTTATTTAACTTCTATGCAGAGTACATCATGAGAAATGCTGGGCTGGATGAAGCACAAGCTGGAATCAAGATTGCTGGAAGAAATATCAATAACCTCAGATATGCAGATGACACCACCCTTATGGCAGGAAGTGAAGAGGAACTAAAGAGCCTCTTGATGAAAATGAAAGAGGAGGGTGAAAAAGTTGGCCTAAAGCTCAACATTCAGAAAACTAAGATCATGGCATCCAGTCTCATCACTTCATGGGAAATAGATGGGGAAACAGTGGAAACAGTGGCTGACTTTATTTTTTGGGGCTCCAAAATCACTGCAGATGGTGATTGTAGCCATGAAATTAAAAGACGCTTACTCCTTGGAAGGAAAGTTATGACCAACCTAGATAGCATATTCAAAAGCAGAGACATTACTTTGTCAACAAAGGTTTGTCTAGTCAAAGGTATGGTTTTTCCAGTAGTCATGTATGGATGTGAGAGTTGGACTGTAAAGGAAGCTGAGCACTGAAGAATTATTTGATGCTTTTGAACTGTGGTGTTGCAGAAAACTCTTGAGAGTCCCTCGGACTGCAAGGAGATCCAACCAGTCCATCCTAAAGGAGCTCAGTCCTGGGTATTCACTGGAAGGACTGATGTTGAAACTGAAACTCCAACACTTTGGCCATCTGATGTGAAGAGCTGACTCATTTGAGAAGACCCTGATGCTGGGAAAGATTGAGGGCAGGAGGAGAGGGGGACAACAGAGGATGAGATGGTTGGATGGCATCACCGACTCAATGGACATGGGTTTGGGTATACTCCAACAGTTGGTGATGGACAGGGAGGCCTGGCGTGCTGCAGTCCATGGGGTCACAAAGAGTCAGACACGACTGAGTGTTTGAACTGAACGAACAAGCCAAATTGTTTCTTTCCAGACACATATACATATACATTTTAGGAATACATGTAGATGTGTTGTAGTAGCCACATGTTCCGGGTTACAGACTCACTCAGAAGGACAATGCAGATAGTGAAGTGCAGTTTATTACACCAGCGGGCCCAAGGCAGAGTCTCCTCTTAGCCAAGGACCCTGAATGACTTTTGTGAAAACCTTGTATACCTTAAGTGTACTGCTGGTGGCTCAGATGGTAAAGCGTCTGTCTACAATGCGGAAGACCTGGGTTCGAGCCCTGGGTTGGAAAGATCCCCTGGAGAAGGAAATGGCAACCCATTCCAGTACTGTTGCCTGGAAAATCCCATGGACAGAGGAGCCAGGTACGCTACAGTCTATGGGGTCGCAAAGAGTTGGACACAACTGAGAGCGACTTCACTTCACTGCTCAAGAACATATCTGCACATTCCTTAAATCTAGCCTGGAAAATGTTAAAGGGAGATACAGTCAGGTTACAGCCATGATTCATAATCAGAAGAGTCAGCTGATTATACACTGTGGCCTACACCAATGGGTGCCATAAAGATTATAAAGGTGATTGACTACATAGGGGATTATTACATTCTTTTTGGTGACGGGAAATCTTGGTATGGAATCGTGTTTATCAGTCCAGGAGGCCAGTGGGTATGTGATCTCCATGGCTACCAGGCACATAGTCCAAAGTTCACTGGGAATGGAAGATGGAGTTTCCTTCTTTTTCAAGATGGATTCAGATGCAATAAACCCGAGTATCAAAGAAAGCAAGAAAGAAAGGCACAACCTGAGATTTATCATGGTAGTTACCTGGGGTCAAATGAGGCTGAGAAATCATATGGAGGGATATGTTTTTATTTATAGCAGGTTATGGACATGGCCCTAGCGTTTGGTCTCAGTAAGTGGTGGTTTCACAGGACTTACTACTATTAATAATAACTCTTTTAGAAACCAGAAAAAGCATAAATTCTAACAGGTCAGTTATAGAAGAAAGAGCTTCCAAAACAGAAAACAGATTACAGTTTCAATATGAGCAAAAAAGATAAACTCTTAGAAATAAATTTGACAAGAAATACGCTCTCCTAGCATCTATGAGATTAGGGTTTACAATTAAGCTTTAGAAGTGATGCCATTTCTCTGGGTTCTGCATCCTCACCTAAGAGAACCAGGTTAAACAATTTTAGGATCTCTTTCAGCTTTAATATGTCATGTCTATGGAATTTTCCCTGTTCAATGTTTTCAATGAACTTGACTGTGACATGTAAGCATTTCCATGATCTTTCACTGCCTTCTGTAAATATCTTTTGAGTAATTTTCCAGAACACGAAAAGCAAAAACATTGCTTTTCAAACATGATAAGAATAGGGAGAAGAGTTGTTTGCCCTCTATCCTTGGACTTCTCTATTTTACTTGGGGAAAATAAAGGTCTAAGTAAGTGCCTGGAGTCTGAGATCTTTACTGATGGACAGTATAATTTGTGGTGCTACATTCCTTCTGGCTTTATATGAACAACTTCTGAAATTATAATGGAAAGTGGTTGATGTGTAACAGAGAAATATATATATATATTTAGATCAAAAGAATTATGTTTAATATACTGTTTTGCTGGTTAGGAGCTATTTGACCTACTGTAAGTCAGTTAACTATCAAACGACAGACACCTGGTCTATAAAGTGAGATAATTATACAATCTTTGCAGGGTTGGTATGAAACTAAAAGAAATAATATGATACCACTTTATAAAATGTAAAGTTCTATACTCTGAAATCTGTTTTGCTGGTAGATTATAAAATGTCTGCTTTTAAGTGTTGGAAAAGCTGGATAGTTACATATAATCAATGAAATTAGAACACTTCTTCACTCCCTACACAAAAATATACTCAAAATAGCTTAAAGACTTAAACAAAAGACATGATGTCATAAAACTCTTTGAAGAGAGCATAGACAAAACATTCTTAACCATAAATTGTAGCAATATTTCCTTATATCAGTCTCCCAAGGCAAAAGAAATACAAACAAAAATAAACAAATGGGACCTAATCAAACTTAAAAGCTTTTGCACAGCAAAGGAAACCACCAACAGAAATGAAAAGACAACCTATAGAAAGGGAGAAAATATTTGCAAACAATGCGATCAACAGGGATTAATTTCTAAACTATATCAACAGCTCATAAAACTCAATAACAAACAACCCACCCAATCAAAAATGAGCAAACCTAAATAGACATTTCTTCAAAGAAGACATACAGATGGGCTAAAAGGTACATGAAAAAGATGCTCAACATCACTAATTATTAGAGAAATGCAAATCAAAACCACAATGGGGTATCACCTCATACCAGTTCAGTTCAGTCACTCAGTGGTGTCCAACTCTTTGCGACCCCATGAATCACAGCACACCAGGCCTCCCTGTCCATCACCAACTCCCGGAGTTCACTCAGACTCACTTCTATCGAGTCCGTGACGCCATCCAGCCATCTCATCCTCGGTCGTCCCCTTCTTCTCCTGCCCCTAATCCCTCCCAGCACCAGAGTCTTTTCCAATGAGTCAACTCTTCGCATCAGGTGGCTAAAGTACTGGAGTTTCAGCTTTAGCATCATTCCTTCCAAAGAAATTCCAGGGCTGATCTCCTTCAGAATGGACTGGTTGGATCTCCTTGCAGTCCAAGGGACTCTCAAGAGTCTTCTTCAACACCACAGTTCAAAAGCATCAATTCTTCGGCACTCAGCCTTCTTCATAGTCCAACTCTCACATCCATACATGACCACTGGAAAAACCATAGCCTTGACTAGACGGACCTTAGTCGGCAAAGTAATGTCTCTGTTTTTGAATATACTATCTAGGTTGCTCATAACTTTTCTTCCAAGGAGTAAGCGTCTTTTAATTTCATGGCTGCAATCACCATCTGCAGTGATTTTGGAGCTCCCCAAAATGAAGTCTGACACTGTTTCTACTGTTTGCCCATCTATTTCCCATGAAGTGATGGGACCAGATGCCATGATCTTCGTTTTCTGAATGTTGAGGTTTAAGCCAACTTTTTCACTCTCCTCTTTCACTTTCATCAAGAGGCTTTTTAGTTCCTCTTCACTTTCTGCCATAAGGGTGGTGTCATCTGCATATCTGAGGTTATTGATATTTCTCCCAGCAATCTTGATTCCAGCTTGGGTTTCTTCCAGTCAGAATAGCTACCATCAAAAAGTCTAGAAATAAAATAAATGCTAGAGTGGTAATAGAGAAAAGGGAACTTTCCTATTTATATAGGAATGCAAATTAATACAGTACAATGGCAAATAGTGTGGAGGTTTCTTAAACAAAAACGGAGCTACCTTACAATCTAGCAATCTCAGTTCAGTTCAGTTCAGTTCAGTCGCTCAGTCATGTCCGACTCTTTGTGACCCCATGAATGGCAGCACTCCAGGCCCCCCGTCCATCACCAACTCCCGGAGTCCACCCAAACCCATGTCCATTTAGTCGATGATGCCATCCAACTATCTCATCCTCTGTTGTCCCCTTCTCCTCCTCCCCTCAATCTTTCCCAGCATCAGGGTCTTTTCCAATGAGTTACCTCTTCGCATCAGGTGGCCAAAGTATTGGAGTTTCAGCTTCAACATCAGTCCTTCCAGTGAACACCCAAGACTGATCTCCTTTAGGATGGACTGGTTGGATCTCCTTGCAGTCCAAGGGACTCTCAAGAGTCTTCTCCAACATCACAGTTTAAAACCATCAATTCTTCATTGCTCAGCTTTCTTTATAGTCCAACTCTCACATCCACACATGACCACTGGAAAAACCATAATTGACTAGATGGATCTTTGTTGGCAAAGTAATGTCTCTGCTTTTTAATACTCTTCGTGAGCATATATCCAAAAGAGACAAAAGTCCTAATTTGAAAAAGATACATGCATCCCAATGTTCATAGCAGCACTAAATAGGCCAAGACATGGAAGCAACCAAAGTGCCCATCATTAGATGGTTGTTTTAAGAAGACTGATATATGTATTTGTATATTTAAATGTATATTTACAGTGGAATATTACTGAGCCATAAAAAGACAGAAATAGTGCCATTTGCAGCACCATGGATGCACCTAAAAAATATCATACTAAGTGAAGTGAATCAGACAGAGAAAAACAAATATTCTATGAAATCACTTATACAGGGAATATAAAAAATAACACAAATGAATCTATTTACAAAACAAAAATAGACTCACAGACATAGAAAACAAACTTAAGGTTACCAAAGGGGAAAGAGAGGGTGCCATTTTGTGCCTTCAAATTAGGAGTATGGGATTAACAGATACAAACTACTATACATAAAATAGATCAACAACAGTATTTACTATATAACACAGGGAACGATATTCATTATCTTGCAATAACCTATAATGGAAAATAATCTGAAAAGAAATAGTAACTGAATCACTTTGCTGTATACCTGAAACTAACATCATATTGTAAATCAACTATACTTCAATAAAAAGTCTGCTGTCAAGACTTCCTAGGTATGCATTTCTTACTTCAATAAGATGGTATTGTGTGTGCAGTCAATCGGAGATGGCAACGGCACCCGACTCCAGTACTCTTGCCTGGAAAATTCTATGGATGGAGGAGCCTGGTAGGCTACAGTCCATGGGGTCGCTAAGAGTCGGACACGACTGAGCAACTTCTCTTTCGCTTTTCACTTTCACGCATTGGAGAAGGCAATGGCAACCCACTCCAGTGTTCTTGTCTGGAGAATCCCAGGGACGGGGGAGCCTGGTGGGCTGCCATCTATGGGGTCGCACAGAGTCGGACACGACTGAAGTGACTTAGCAGCGGCAGCAGCAGCACGCAGTCAATGCCGAGCTTCCCCACTGGCTCAGTGGTAAAAAATCCACCTGCCAATGCAGGAGACGCAGATTGGATCCCTGGGTCAGGAAGATACCCTGGAGAAGGAAACGGCAACTCGTTCCAGTATTCTTGCCTGGGAAATCCTGTGGACAGAGGAGCCTGGTGGGCTACAATCCATGGGGTCGCAAAGAGCCAGACACGACTTAGCTACCAGACTACAACAATACAGTCAATGTCAGCTTGTCCCTATAGATCCAGAACTGGCTGTTCTGGATTCCAGATTTTCAGACTAAGTCTTAGATTCTTTCCCTCTTTCTTTCTCTCTGTTATTAACTGGATGAGTTTATGAATTAAAATGTCTCTTCTCAATTGTCTTCCAAGATATTTGAAAAAGATTGCTGCTTATTTGCAAGGTTATTGCAAAACAGAAAGCCTACCTTTCAATAAAGAATCCTCATATGCCTTGATTTTGCAGTAGGGTCAGGACTACAGGGATTAGAGTTCCATCATCATTGCTTGGCATGTTTTCAAACTCAAATGACTCTGGGCATCAAGACCAGGCAGGTAATAATTGACAACCCCCAAGGTGAGACTATTTAACCTTCTTAACTGAAAAATAAAATATACCGGCATAAACTCCATGATAAATGTTAACTGGCACTTTGGTTGGTTGGGAAAAAAGACAATACTGGAGGTGGTATAAAATGAACTCTAAATGCTTGTTTAAAGCCAATCTGATTCTTCAGGAAGGATTGTATATCTTGATTTTTATGATATATTTCCCAGTTTTAAATTTTAAAAATCACTGTGCTGACCAATAAGGTTTGGTGGGGTGGGGCTGGAAATGTCCCTGTGCTGGATTCCAGTGGCCAGTTAATGATTGCTCAGGTTAGAGAGATATGATATTGGGGCCCAAAGTAGTAGATATAATGGTCATCTGAGTTAAATTCACCCATTCCAGTCCATTTTAGTTTGCTGATTCCTAGAATGATGAAGTTCAATCTTGCCATCTCTTGTTTGACCACTTCCAATTTGCCTTGATTCATGGACCTGACATTCCAGGTTCCTATGCAATATTGCTCTTCACAGCATCAGACCTTGCTTCTATCACTAGTCACATCCACAGCTGGGTATTCTTTTTGCTTTGGCTCCATCCCTTCACTCTTTCTGCAGTTATTTCTCCACTGATCTCCAGTAGCATATTGGGCACCTACTGACCTGGGGACTTCCTCTTTCAGTATCCTATCATTTTGCCTTTTCATACTGTTCATGGGGTTCTCAAGGCAAGAATACTGAAGTGGTGTGCCATTCCCTTCTCCAGGGGACCACATTCTGTCAGACCTCTCCACCATGACCCGCCCATCTTGGGTGGTCCCACAGGGCATGGCTTAGTTTCATTGAGTTACACAAGGCTGTGGTCCCAGTGTGATTGGATTGACTCGTTTTCTGTGAGTATGGTTTCAATGTGCCTGCCCTCTGATGCCCTCTTGCAACACCTACTGTCTTACTTGGGTTTCTCTTACCTTGGAGGTGGGGTATCTCTTCACAGCTGCTCCAGCAAAGTGCAGCCGCTGCTCCTTACCTTGGACGAAGGGTATCTCCTCACTGACACCCCTCCTGACCTTGAACTTGGAATAGCTCCTCTAGGCCCTCCTGCACCCATGCAGCCACTGCTCCTCGGACTAGGGTAGCTCCTCTTGGCCGCCGCCCCTCGGGCATGGGGTCCTCCTGGCTTCTGCCCCTGACCTGGGACGTAGGGTAGTTCCTCTCAGCCGCGCTAAGTTCGCCAGTCGCAGCCGCCTCCTCAAAGTGTGCGGGTTGCAGCTGCCTGTGCTGAGAACTTTAGGTATGCCTCAGAAGAAATGGAGTAGCCATCATGGTCAATAAAAGAGTCCAAAATGCAGTACTTGGATGCAATTACAAAAACAACAGAATGATCTCTGTTTGTTTCCAAGGCAAACCATTCTATATCACGGTAATCCAAGTCTATGCCCCAACCAGTAACGCTGAAGAAGCTGAAGTTGAACAGTTCTGTGAAGACCTACAAGACCTTTCAGAACTAACACCCAAAACAGATGTCCTTTTCATTATAGGGGACTGGAACGCAAAAGTAGGAAGTCAAGAAACACCTGGAGTAACAGGCAAATTTGGCCTTGGAATACGGAATGAAGGAGGGCAGAGACTAATAGAGTTTTGCCAAGAGAATGCACTAGTCATAGCAAATACCCTCTTCCAACAACACAAGAGAAGATTCTACACATGGACATCACCAGATGGTCAACACCAAAATCAGATTGATTATATTGATTATATTCTTTGCAGCCAAAGATGGAGAAGCTCTATTCAGTCAGCAAAAACAAGACCAAGAGCTGACTGTAGCTCAGATCATGAACTCCTTATTGCCAAATTCAGACTTAAATTGAAGAAAGTAGGGAAAACCACTAGACCATTCAGGTATGACCTAAATCAAATCCCTTATGATTATACAGTGGAAGTGAGAAATAGATTTAAGGGCCTAGATCTGATAGATGGAATACCTGATGAACTATGGACGGAGGTTCTTGACATTGTACAGGAGACAGAGATCAAGACCATCCCCATGGAAAAGAATGCAAAAAGGCAAAATGGCTGTCTGGGGAGACCTTACAAATAGCTGTGAAAAGAAGAGAAGTGAAAAGCCAAGGAGAAAAGAAAAGATATAAGCATCTGAATGCAGAGTTCCAAAGAATAACAAGAAGAGATAAGAAAGCCTTCATCAGCAATCAATGCAAAGAAATAGAGGAAAACAACATAATGGGAAAGACTAGAGATCTCTTCAAGAAAATTAGAGATACCAAGGGAACATTTCATGCAAAGATGGGCTCAATAAAGGAGAGAAATATTATGGAGCTAACAGAAGCAGAAGATACTAAGAACAGGTGGCAAGAATACACAGAAGAACTGTACAAAAAAGATCTTCATGACCCAGATAATCGCAATGGTGTGATCACTCACCTAGAGCCAGACATCCTGGAATGTGAAGTCAAGTGGGCCTTAGAAAGCATCACTATGAACAAAGCTAGTGGAGGTGATGGAATTTTGGTTGAGCTATTTCAAATCCTGAAAGATGATGCTGTGAAAGTGCTGCACTCAATATGCCAGCAAATTTGGAAAACTCAGCAGTAGCCACAGGACTGGAAAAGGTCAGTTTTCATTCCAATCCCAAAGAAAGGCAATGCCAAAGAATGCTCAAACTACCGCAAATTGCACTCATCTCACACGCTAGTAAAGTGATGCTCAGTATTCTCCAAGCCAGGCTTCAGCAATATGTGAACCATGAACTTCCTGATGTCCAAGCTGGTTTTAGAAAAGGCAGAGGAACCAGAGATCAAATTGCCAACATCTGCTGGATCATTGAAAAAGCAAGAGAGTTCCAGAAAAGTATCTATTTTTGCTTTATTGACTATGCCAAAGTCTTTGACTGTGTGGATCAGAATAAACTGTGGAAAGTTCTTCAAGAGTGGGGAATACCAGACCACCTGACCTGCCTCTTGAGAAATTTGTATTCAGGTCAGGAAACAACAGTTAGAACTGGACATGGAACAACAGACTGGTTCCAAATAGGAAAAGGAGTATGTCAAGGCTGTATATTGTCACCGGGCTTATTTAACTTATATGCAGAGTACATCATGAGAAATGCTGGACTGGAAGAAGCACAAGCTGGAATCAGGATTGCTGGGAGAAATATCAATAACCTCAGATATGCAGATGACACCACCCTTATGGCAGAAAGTGAAGAGGAACTAAAAGCCTCTTGATGAAAGTGAAAGAGGAGAGTGAAAAAGTTGGCTTAAAGCTCAACATTCAGAAAACGAAGATCAAGGCATCTCCCATCACTTCATGGGAAATAGATGGGGAAACAACGGAAACAGTGTCAGACTTTATTTTTGGGGGCTCCACAATCACTGTAGTTGGTGACTGCAGCCATGAAATTAAAAGACACTTACTCCTTGGAAGGAAAGTTATGACCAACCTAGATAGCATATTGAAAAGCAGAGACATTACTTTGCCAACTAAGGTCCGTCTAGTAAAGGCTATGGTTTTTCGAATGGTCATGTATGGGTGAGAGTTGGACTGTGAAGAAGGGTGAGTGACGAAGAATTGATGCTTTTGAACTGTGGTGTTGGAGAAGACTCTTGAGAGTCCCTTGGACTACAAGGAGATCCAACCAGTCCATTCTGATGGAGATCAGCCCTGGGTGTTCTTTGGAAGTAATGATGCTAAAGCTGAAACTCCAGTACTTTGGCTACCTCATGTGAAGAGTTGACTCATTGGAAAAGACTCTGATGCTGGGAGGGATTCGGGGCAGGAGGAGAAGGGGACGACAGAGGATGAGATGGCTGGATGACATCACAGACTCGATGGACGTGAATCTGAGTGAACTCCGGGAGTTGGTGATGGACAGGGAGGCCTGGCGTGCTGCGATCATGGGGTTGCAAAGAATCGGACACGACTGAGCATGTGAACTGAACTGATAATGGGGCAAAACAACATTTTGTGCCATTAATAAAATCTCTCTTACATTTACTCTCCATCAGAATTCTTTCTCTCTTGTTTTAGCTCTCATAAAGCTGAATGTATAGTTATTTTTTTTTTTTCTTAATTTGAAGGTAAATTGGGTGGGGCAAGAGTTAGATTTTTGAGACCTCTGGGTCAGTGTTTCTTTCTTTTCTTTTATTGTCATAATTGTAAAGTGTATTAGTCTCTTATCTTGTATTCAAAGTTAATTTGGGAACCTTCTTCATGGTTAACCAACAATGACATTATTAAAGTGAAGCAAAACAACAAAATTCTTAAAAAGTTACTCTTGACTTAAAATTAGTTATTTCAAATTTCAGTTTTATATTTTACTGAAATGTTGACTTTTGGAGAGGCATGGATTTTTTTTTTTATTTTAAACATTAAAAAAGTTTTTTAAATTTGTATTGAAATATAGTTGATTTACAATGTAGTATTAATTTCAGGTATACAGCAAAATGAATCAGTTATATATGTGTATATATATATATATATATATTTCTTTTTCAGATTCTTTTTTATCTTTCTTCTTTATTTTTTAAATTATGAAAATATAACACATTTTCAGAAGACTTGGAAAATATAGAATGAAAGCTACATATAGTTCTACTATATATTACAATTGTTTATTTTAGTGGAGAAAAATTAAGATTTTCAGTTGAAGTTTCAATATCAAGCTCTCAGAAATTAATAGAATAAATGTACAGAGAAGTAGAAGAATACAGTAGACCTGAAAAGCATTATGAACCAATTTGATAATTAAAATTTCTAATTCTTTTCCCATATAGGCCATTACAGAGTATTGAGCAGAGTTCCCTGTGCTATACAGCAGGTCCTTATTAATCTGCCTGTAATGCGAGAGACCTGGGTTTCATCCCTGGGTTGGGAAGATCCCCTGGAGGAAGGCATGGCAATCCACTCCAGTATTCTTGCCTGGAGAATCCCCATGGACAGAAGATCCTGGTGGACTGCAGTCCACAGGGTCACAAAAAGTCAGAAGTGACTGAGCAACTAAGCACAGCACAGTATGCATATCCATACACTTCATGGCAAATAAAAGGGGAAAAAGTGGAAGTAGTGACAGTTTTTATTTTCTTTGGTTCCAAAACCACTGCAGATGGTGAGTGCAGCCATGAAATAAGACGCTGTTTGGAAGGAAAGCTATGATAAACCTAGATAGCATATTAAAAAGTAAAGACATCACTTTGCTAACAAAGGTCCATATAGTCAAGCTATGGTTTTTCCAGTAGTCATGTACGAATGTGAGAGCTGGACCATAACAAATGCTGAGTGCCAAAGAATTGATGCTTTCAAATTGTGGTGCTGGAAAAGACTTGAGAGTCCCTTGGACTACAAGGAGATCAAACTAGTCAGTCCTAAAGGAAATCAGCCATGAATATTCACTGGAAGGATTGATGCTGAAACTGAAGCTGCAATAGTTCAGCCACTTGATGCAAAGAGCTGACTCGCTGGGAAAGACCCTGATGCTGAGAAAGACTAAAGGCAGAAAGAAAAGAGGATGGTTGGATGACATCACTGAATCAATGGACATGAATTTGAGCAAACTCTGGGACTTGCCTGTAGCTCAGTTGGTAAAGAATCTGCCTGTAATGCAGGAGACCTGGGTTCAATCCCTGGGTTGGGAAGATCCTCAGGAGAAGGGAATGACAACCTACTCCAGTATTTTTGCCTGGAGAATTACATAAACAGAGGACCCTGGCGGGCTATAGTTTGTAGGCTCACGAAGAGTCAGAGCAACTAACACTCAACTCAGCTCACTCCAGGAGACAGTGGATGATGGTCCAAGGAGTCACAAAGAGTCAGACATGACTTAGCAACTGAACAATAACAAAGTATGTATATATCAGTCCCAGTCTCCCAATTTACCCCTCCCCTCCTTATTCCCTGGTAAGCATACATTTTTCTTCTTCATCGGTGACTCTACTTCTTTTTCAGAAACAAGTTCATTTGTACTCCCTTTAAAAAGATTCTCTATATAAGAGATGTCATATGTTACTTGTCTTTCTGTGTCTGACTCACTTCACTCAGTGTGACAGTCTCTACGTTCACCCATGTTGCTGCAAATGGCATTTGTTTGTTCTTTGATATGGCTGAGTAACAGACCATTGTGTATCTGTACCCCACAGATCAGAAACACAGCTAAGAAATGGGTATGCGTTTCTTAAACATCAGTTGAACTGAAGAGTCTTCTAAGGTCTCACTCACAGAGATTCTGATACCTTGATCTATCAAGGATCAACCCTAGATACACACTTTTTAACAGTCTCAGGATGATTTTGTTGAAGAATGATCCCATATGACACTTTGAAAAATGCTTCCTTAAGGTAGTGGTTGTTCCACCATTTTTCTCTGTTGGAAAGGTCCCATGGACTATTCAGTTTACACAGATTTCCATAAACAAAAGTGCTCACTCAGCCTAGGCTGGTCATAGACAAAGAAGACTACTGTTTTGCACAGTTCTCCTTCCTCCCCGTTGACGGGTGGGAGTACAGGTGGGGCTGTGAAAACTGGCCTCCTTAGACCCACAGCTTCAAATGCTCTAGCACAGAGAGGGGTGCATTATAGGATAGTTTTTCTTTTATTGCTATTTCATTTTAGAAATTCACTGTTACATCATTGCAAGACTTTAAAGTCTTCAGTTACAGGACAGTATGTCAGGTGGCTTTCTTGCTTTCCTGGATTCTGTCAAGAATTCATGTAGGACTTGAAGCCTTCCCAGAATATTAACTAACACAAGGCCCTGGAGATGCAGAAAGCAGAGACCTTCAGTCATGGTTCTGGTTATTTCTGGAAAAAGCCAGTTCTGTCTGCTGCTATTTCCCAGGAGGAAATTTCTCTTTTCACTAAACTGGTGCTATCGTTTCTTTATTTCAGACTGAAAGTAACATTTGTATAAAGCAGCAAATGATTTTTATTTTATTGTAAACAGAGATGCAGTTTAAATCTGCCAAGAACTGTAGTAGTAAATATGCAAACATAATATAACTCTAGAGCCATTTACTTTGTAAATATTCTTTTGGGAAATTCTATGCCATCTTTATTGCCAACAACGAAGAAATATTGCCAGAATTAAAAGATCCATGAATCACTAATTCTTATCTTTGTCTAGCAGAGTAATAAGCGGGAATGGGTATTCTGATTATTAAGTATAACTTTCTTTACAGAATCTATGACATTAAAAGATTGCCCAACACTCCATCCTGTAATCACTGGCCAAATGACTGATGTTGAATCTTTCATTAGAAATGGACCACTTTGACATGGAAATTCACAGGTCTTCTTCCTATGTGCCTATGCCAGAACATAGGAACTATGCCAGAAAGTTTCCTATGCCAGAAATTTTCATAGAAATGCTAACCCAATTCCAACAACAACCTAGAAGGAAGATTTTATTCCTCATTCTACAGGTAAGGGTGTTAAGGCTCCATAAGGCTAAGTAAGTTTTTCAGAATCACAAAAAGTGGAAGAGCAAGCGGTCCTCAAGTTTGTTTGATTCCTAACTTAATGATTCCTGTAGCCATGCTCTGACAGAAAGATTGCCCTATGGTACTTTGCAGAAGACTTTTCACCCGAGATTCTGGTGTTGTAATTAATAAGAGCCAACAAGAGTTTTACGGTGGATAACTCACAGAGTGGATGGAAAGTTACACAGCTAGGTGCGACCACAGAACCAAGACAGGACCTCAAATATTCCCCAGCTACCTAGACAGCAGGACATACTCTGGGTTCTGCTTTAGAACGAAAAGCTCCAAAAGTTGTTGTTGTCGTCATCTTAATTCAGGTTGCTCATAATTCAAAGTCTCAAGAGACAGATTCCTATTGGTCCAGCTGGAGTTACCTGCTCCTTGGCTGGCGGAAGACAGAGATCCTGATTACAGTAGTACCAAGACTGCTTATCCCTGGGAGAAGTAATTCCCTCCAAAAGAAATAAGGGTGCTGTTAGGAAGGTCAAATAGGTGCTAAGATGCCACTTCCCCCACAGAGTCAACAAAAGTCCATATACAGTTGTCCTTCAGTACATTAACCTCACATATTACCAAAAATAAACCTTAATTTCTTTTAGTAATCTATTATGCAGATTTCATACATGGATTTTCTCAGGTCTGCCATAAATTTCTTTTAATATTGAGCCATCACCACTGACTCATAAAATCTCTACCAGTAATTCTTACATAATTACTTAATGCAAAAACAGTACTTTAGTTGATCTAAATGACCACTTTGGGGACGCCAAGAGTGTCTATTCAGAATGTGACAAACTAGGCCTCTAATTCACAGTCTTTGTGATTTGCAGAATGTAGTGATGTCATATCCCACCTCTGCGTGTTCCCATCATATTTCTTGTCTTTGGCACATCCCAGTCAACTGGAACAGATTGAGGTGACCCAGTGACAGTCAAGCAGGATAGAGCCCACCCCTCACTCCCAGATGGGAACTGGCAAAGAAAGCATTCTGACCCAAATGTATGGGAAAAGGCTTTAGCTTCCAAATGAAACTGGTGGAGCATCATGATGGGAAATTGATGAGCAGGAGGTACCCTGCCTCTGTAGGTAGATTGAGAGTCAATTTCAGAAAAATTTATCAAAGGTAGTAAAGTCAAAACCTCTTAGCTGTGGTTTAGGGGCAAAACTTCAAGTACCACTCATTCATCCTCTAAATGCCTCATCAGTCTATGAAAAAGGTTCCACAAATTCATGCTTGATTGGTGGAAACTCTCCAGACTACCTCCTACTTGACTTACTAATTACTTTAATTTGACACCTTGGCTTCCTTCACTTGAGCTGTCCTGTTCTGTAACGAGCTCCTGGTTTTGACTTTGATCATATGTCTGCACTCTATTCTCTGGCTCCCAGGTCACTGTGGCCCTGGACTGGTCACTAAGCACACTGTGCCCTGGAGCTTGGCTGGGGTTTCCTTCAGCTGGAGGAAAATAAGATGAGAAATTTCAGGGATGTTGGATTATTGGCTGTTCACCCTCAGGGCTAATCCTAGTATAGGAGCTGTGTAGGGAGGAAGAAGGCAGAGGCTTGAAACTGGCCAAGGCTTGACACTTGAGAATGAATAGCCCCAAACTTACTAGACTGTGCTATTGGGTTGTTCCTTAAACCTGATGGATTCTTTTATTTGATCTTCTTTCACTTTACTGGATCCACTGTACCTTTTCTGAGGTATGGCAATCACAATTTACATAGTAATTGAGATACAAATCTAGAGAAGGAAATGGCAACCCACTGTAGTATCCTTGCCTGGAAAATCCCATGGACAGAGGAGCCTGGTGGGCTGCAGTCCATGGAGTCGCAAAGAGTCGGGCATGACTGAGCGACGCACACACTGAGATACAAATCAGCCATATTTGTGATCAAGGCTAAGATGAAAGTTTTTCTGGGAATTTTTCCCACAAAACTTATGGGCTTATTTATTCTCAGTAATAACAGCAGAATATTTGGTTGCTTTGGGGAAGGGCAATACATTAGATATAATGCTTCCTAATTCATATTTTAGGAATCCCTATTCTCAAGAAATTATTTGGCAAGAAAATTTAGATTGTACTTCACTAAAGATATTTTTTCTCATCTCTTTTTATTTATTTATTTGGCTGAGCTAGGTCTTAGATCAGGCATGTAATATCTTTGATCTTCATTGTGGCATGAAGGCTCTTTTGTTGTGGTATGTGAACACTTAGATGCAGTATGTGGAATCTAGCTCCCCAACCAGGGATGAAACCTGGGCCCCCTGCATAGAGAGTGCAGAGTTTTAGCCACTGGGCCACAAGGAAAGTCCCTCTGGTCTCTTTTCTAGCCTTTCAAAAACTTCTGAAAAGTTCTGGCAATGCATTTGACAATTCACTCTTACAGGGGACTGCATAGTGGTGCCCAAGTCTTCTACTGGGTCAGCAGGTGTGATGTTTTTTGCCATTACTATGTTTTTGTTTCAGTGATCATATATTTTTTACACTGAATATTTTTAAGTTATAATTGCCTGTTTCTGCTTTATGTTTCCAACATTCTAACTTATCTTTATATTTATTTAAAATTATACTTATTTAAAATTCCCATTCTGTCTGTCTCATGGTTCTGCTTTCTCTGAATAGGATGTTCTGCTTATTTTCTGTCTGTTGCATTGCTTTGTTCTTCATATGTCATATAATTTCATATTGTGAATTCATTTTTTTTGCCTTAAGACAACAACAGTTCCATAGTAATGCTGTGATTCTTTTTTTTTTTTTTAACTGTAAAACACTTAGAATAGTGACTGTTGAAAACAGCACTCAGTGTTTGCTAGCTGTGGTGTATTCTCCTTCGATGGCTGCATCATGGTTAACTCAAAGCAGCAGCTTAAGACAACATCCATTTATTATCCCTTAGTTCTGTAAGTTAGAAGTCTGGATGGAAGTCTCAACTGAGTTCTGTTGCTCAAGGAATTAAAGGCCAAGATCAAAGTGTTGTTTGGGCTCAGCCCTTATATTTAGAAGTTCTAGGAGAGAATCTGCTTCTGGGCTCATTGAGGTTGCTGGCAGAATTTGGTTTCTTTCTGGACTGAATTACCTTTTTTTTTTTTGCCTGTTGTCATCCTGATTGCTCTCAGCTTCTAGAGGCCTCCCTCACTTACTCGCTAGTTCCTCCATCTCAGAGCCTGCAATGGCACATCAAATCCTTCTCATGTTCACAGCCTTTCTGACTTCTTCTGCTTTAGGGCTTCTGTGATTAGATTATTTGTCACTGTTCACTGCCTAAGTCATGTCTGACTCTTTGCAAACCAGTGGATTGCAGCAAGCCAAGCTCCTCTGTTCTTCAGTATCTCCCGGAGTTTGCTCAAGTTCATGTCCACTGAGTCCGTGATGATATATAACAGATGCAATCCTCTGTTGTCCCTGTCTCCTCCCTCCTTAAATCTTTCCAGCATCAGGGGCTTTTCCACTGAGTCAGCTCTTTGCATCAGGTGGCCAAAGTATTGGAGCTTCAGCTTCAGCATCAGTCCTTCCAATGAACACCTAGGACTGATCTCCTTTAGGACGGACTGGCTGGATCTCCTTGCAGTCCAAGGGACTCTCAAGAGTCTTCTCCAACACCACAGTTCAAAAGCATCAATTCTTTGGCGCTCAGCCTTCTTCACAGTCCAACTCTCATATCCATACATGACTACTGGAAAAACCATAGCCTTAACTAGATGAATCTTTGTTGGCAAAGTAATGTCTCTGCTTTTTAATATGCTGTCTAGGTTGGTCACAGCTTTTCTTCCAAGGAGCGTCTTTTAATTTCATGGCTACAGTCACAATCTGCAATGATTTTAGAGCCCAAGAAAATAAAGTCTCTCACTGTTTCCATTGTTTCCTCATCTATTTCCCATGAACTGATGGGACCGGATGCCATGATCTTAGTTTTTTGGATGATGAGTTTTAAGTCAGCTTTTTCACTCTCCTCTTTCACTTTCATCAAAAGGCTCTTCAGTTCCTCTTCACTTTCTGCCATAAGTGTGGTGTCATCTGCATATCTGAGGTTATTGATATTTCTCCCAGCAATCCTGATTCCAGCTTGTGCTTCTTCCAGCCCAGCATTTCTCATGATGTACTCTGCATATAAGTTAAATAATCAGGGTGACAGTATACAGCTTTGATGTACTCCTTTATCCTATTTGGAACCAGTCTGTCATTCCATGTCCAGTTCTAACTATTGCTTCCTGACCTGCATACATATTTTTCAAGAGGCAGGTCAGGTGGTCTGTATTCCCATCTCTCTCAGAATTTTCCACAGTTTATTGTGATTCACACAGTCAAAGGCTTTGGCATATATCAATAAAGCAGAAATAGATGTTTTCCTGAAACTCTCTTGATTTTTCTGTGATCCAGCAGATGTTGGCAATTTGATGTCTGGTTCCTCTGCCTTTTCTAAAACCAGCTTGAACATCAGGGAGTTCACGGTTCACGTATTGCTGAAGCCTGGCTTGCAGAATTGTGAGCATTACTTTACTAGCGTGTGAGATGAGTGCTACTGTGCGGTAGTTTGAGCATTCTTTGGCATTGCTTTTCTTTGGGATTGGAATGGAAACTGACCTTTTCCAGTCCTGAGGCCACTGCTGTTTTCCAAATTCGCTGACATATTGAATGCAGCACTTTCACAGCATCATCTTCGAGGATTTGAAATAACTCAACTGGAATTCCATCACCTCTACTAGCTTTGTTCATAGTGATGCTTCCTAAGGCCCACTTGACTTCACATTCCAGGATGTCTGGCTCTAGGTGAGTGATCACACCATCATGATTATCTGGGTCGTGAAGATCTTTTTTGTACAGTTCTTCTGTGTATTCTTGCCACCTCTTCTTAATATCTTTTGCTTCAGTTAGATTCATACCATTTCTGTCCTTTTTGAGCCCATCTTTGCATGAAATATTTCCCTGGTATCTCTAATTTTCTTGAAGAGATCTCTAGTCTTTCCCACTCTATTGTTTTACTCTATTTCTTTGCACTGATCACTGAGGAAGGCTTTCTTATCTATTTGCTATTCTTTGGAACTCTGCCTTCAAATGGGTATATCTTTCCTTTTCTCCTTTGCCTTTAGCTTCTCTTCTTTTCACAGCTATTTGTAATAGATAAAGTTAGCAGTGCTTTATATAGCTTCTAGATAAATAGTTTTTTATTTAATGAGAACTATATGGAAGAACCTATAGGTTGCAGTGTGAATTAAATTTGAGATGTGTAGTTAAGATATTTTCTTTCTTAGGGTCTTGATGATTTGGTAAATTAGTAAGTGCTATCTTTTTAGGACCAAATGGAGCAGAGTGGTTGCATTAGTTTGCTAGGGCTTCCATAACAAAATACCACAGATTGGGTAGGTTTAACAACAGCAATCCATTTTCTCTCAGTTCCAGAGGATAGAAGTTCAAGATCAAGGCATTGGCAGGGTTGGATCCTCCTGAGGCTTCTTTCCGTGGCTTGTGGATGGCTGTCTTTTTACTGTGTCTTCACATGGTCTTTCTTCTGTGAGCCAGCAACACTGAGGTCTCTCTGTATGCCCATATTTCCTCTTCCTATAAGCACATCTGTTATATTGCATTAGGGCCCATCCTAATGGCCTCATTTTACTCAGCACCATTTAAGAGTCCCTGTCTCTTAATACGGTCACATGCCAAGCTATCGGGGTTAAGTCTTCACCATATGAATTTTAGGGTGGCACAATTCAGTCCACAACAGTGGTTGTTTGTGGGCCCCATGGTCAAAAGTAATGCTTTCAGCACTGTGTCAGAATGGGCCAGTTAGGCTGCTGTGATAAACAAATCCACAAGACACAAAGACTGATTTTTCGCTCACATGAAATGCCTTTTGCTGATTGGCTGGGGTCTCTGCTCTGCCTTGTTCCTACTCTAGGACCCAAGTTGACAGCTGATAACTGTATCTGAAACATCAGTGGCAGGTAGAAAAAGAACCATGGCAAATTTCACATTGACTCCTCAAACTTCTGTTCAGAATTGGCACATAGCATTTGAGTTTACATTTCACCAGCCACAGCAATTTATGCACCATTCTTAACTTCAAGGAAGGCAAAGTGGCTGGGGAAACAAAATCTGACTAGTGCCCAGAGAAGACAAAACCTGGAAAATTGTGAATATAGCCTCAATATCAATGGAAACCACTAACTAGTGAGTGACATTAGGCAAGTTATTTAACTGCTCTAGGCGTCATTTTCCCAAGTTAAAAATGTGACAACATTAATGTTAATTCCTATCATGTGAGATTCCCATGAAGATTAAATGAGATAATGAAGAAGATACAGTTAGTACATCCTTTTGGACTCACTTGGAAAGGCTAAAATGCTTCAGTATTAGATACTATTATTATTACTATAAATAATATTAGGAATTTCCTCATATAGAATGAGCTATAGAGATCTGGTCAACCCTCTTTTTTAGATAAGAGAACAGAGGACCACAGTAAATGAATGATTACCAGAAATAGAATCCAGGAGAGAGAATTAATTACTTCAGCCAGTCATCCTGTTATACTGTGATGCCTTTCACAATCACTTAAAAATATATACACACATTGATATACATTTATTTATTTATATGGACTATAATGGTAATTTACAGAGTTTAAGAAAGTTCCAGATCCCTTAATGGACTAGAAGATGAGAAATGCTTTAGACAGAACCTCTTTATGGTTAGTGGTTGTGAGATGGGGACAGAAATCCATTGGGAAGAAACCAAATGAGCTGCTGAAAGTGAGAAAGAAATGGGAAGAAAAACTAGCGGATCTGGCAGTGGCACCATTGCTCAAGAACAAGGAATCACCTGAGCTGATGGGTGTATATGAACTGAGGATAAAATAAACTAAGGGAAAAGGAGTTTTACAAGTGTCCACTGCTGCCCTCCTCACATACATAATCCCTTCATGACATATTTCCTGAACTATAATGTCAGCAGGGAAGTGATCTCTCCACTAAGAATAACAAACAAGATATTTTCCGCAGCTCCCTGAGCACAAAGCATTTGCCTTTGAGGGGTCTGCTCTCTGAGGTATCTTGCAACATGCCCAGGAGAGAAGCACTCAACACTTTCATGCTTCTTCCAGCCCATAAAAAACATTGACACTGTAATTTAAAAGTGGAGGCTATTGAAAAAACGTTCTGGCATTAAAAACCATAAGGAACAATGCTACAAAATGCAGAATTTCTGAGAGCATCAGAACTACCTGGAATAGATTTGACACAGGGATACTCTTGTTTGAAATCAGGCCAAGTGACCTGGGTTATAACTCAGAATCCAACCCTTTTAACCATGTAATCTTGTACAAGTTACTTAATATCCCTAACCTCCTTTTCCTTGTCCATCAAACAGGGATAATAACAATACATATATACCTCACAAGGTTACTGTAAAGATTACATAAGGTTGCTGTGAAAATTACATGAAGTCCGTCATGAAGAATGTAAGCCAGAATCATTATCCTTATCATCATCACACTTTCAGGGTCTCTTCAGACTCAAATTGAACATTTTTAAAACTTTTTTTTTTTTTAAGATAAAATGTATCTTTCCTTTTCCATTCCTTTGTACATCTGATAGTGAATATAAAGCTTGTAATTTAATGCTCAATGATTTTGTCAGTTTAATTAACTCTTTCAGCATCCTAAAATTATGTTGATATTTAGGAAAATATTCCTTACTAAATTTTTTGTTGTTGTTCTTAGAAAGCTTGTAGTAAATTCTCTCAGTATAAAGGCAACCTGATTCAATGAAAAGAATACTAAATCTACCATCGAGAAACCTAGATTTTATCCAGGAACACTGTCACTAAACAGCTGGATGGCTTCACACTGGGGCCTAACACTTACTTTCCTTATTCATAAATTTAGTAACTGTGGGGCAATCACTGGGTGAGCAAAGAGGATTCAAGAGAAGACAGAGTCTCAATGTGAACAACTGCAAAAATAATACCTCTAATCAAAATGTGAAAGTCAGAAGGAAAAAGTAGTCTTCTGGAAAAAAAAATTATTTGCTTTTAAACATGTTGAGCTTGAGAATCATGGTGAAACATTTGATTAGAAATATCTACAAATCAGTTGGATATCCACAACTGGAATTTGACAGTTATGGCAGAAAATGTCAATGTTAGGACAATTATTTAAACAAATACCTGACATTATTCAAATGGATGGTAATGTTGATGGTAAATATGAAGATACAAAAAGAACTAGATGGTTCAAATTGTATTTGGAAAGAAGAGTAGAATCAGAGAGGTCGGGGGGAATTATGACAGTGTGGTGCCATGGATAAAAATGCACGTCTTTGTGGGCAGGCAGTGATGTGTGAAGCAGCAGGTGAGGAACACGTGAACTTCTGAGTGCCTAAAATGACTAAATACTACTTTCCTTAAAACAAAAAAGAAAAAACTTTGGGCCTAATTGGGCACTGAGTAGGCCAGCAGGTTTGAATTCTTGGCATCAAGAGAAGAGAATGTTGAGAAAAATCTGGAAGCAAAATGCCAGTTATAATGGAAAATCTGAAGCATGCGACTTAAGAGTAAAATCTTATTGAATGTAGGTCTTGAGAAATTTTATGTGGCCTTTGACAATTCTGATTCCCCAGTGGAGTCAATTGTTTTGAAGCCATCTTCCTTGGAATGCACAGGTGGCTGATGGAGAGAGAAATGGCATGGGTTCAGGAGTAAGAGAAGGAAAGACGTGGTATAGTTGGTAGTCAAAAGGCACAAGAAGGATGGTGAAGAGAAACATGCCCTTACGGAAGAAGAGACAAGAGGACCCTTTTGAGAAAATGGTTGCGATCAAATCACAAAGCCCACGTCATCAGGTGGAGCAAAGCTTTGAAATGTTGTTCTAAGATAGTGATTATTCTTTAAATATTACTCATTTGGCAGGATGATCAGCTTAGAAGCAAACTGTTAAAAACAACTTCCCAGCTTCTAGAATTTATCCGTATCATTTAAAAATAAAGATAGCCTCTACCTAGACTAATTTATAAGCCTGTTGCTGTTAAAAGGTGTGAAATTATTTTATTAATTTGAATGTGTGGCCCTTTCCTTCCTAATTTTCCTTTTTGTTCAGCTAGTTTTAACAATCCCTCAGGGAACCTTGTTTTCCTCAACAGCTGCTCCTGTTGTTGGCACTCAGTGGCTCCTTTCCGACCTTTTGCAGCCAACCTTTATGAGAAGGGGGAGCTAACAGACTAATTAGACTGGTAGCTTAAGAAAATATAGATCGTGGTACACACCCACACCAAAAAGGCTTACATGCACAAAACCAAGCATTTAGGCTTGCCCAACCCTCCCAAACTGCTAACTTCAGACTTTATGTCTCATTTGGAAAATTGGTTTTGTTTTGCTCTGTTTTGTACTTTGGCATACTATAGAGAAGTTTGACATACTCATGGAATAAAAAGGACGTCTGGAACAATGAGATCTACATTGGAAAAATTATGTAGGAGATTTGGAGGTATAACATAACCATTTGTCATTAATGGAAATATGCAAATTGGCAAACTAGCAAAATCTGCTTTAGCTGTTGAAAATGTGAGAATAGCTGCTGCTGCTGCTGCTAAGTCGCTTCAGTCGTGTCCGACTCTGTGCGACCCCATAGACGGCAGCCCACCAGGCTCTCTCGTCCCTGGGATTCTCCAGGCAAGAACACTGGAGCGTGTTGCCACTCCCTTCTCCAATGCAGGAAAGTGAAAAGTGAAAGTGAAGTTGCTCAGTCAAGTCCGACTCTCTGCAACCCCATGGACTACAGCTTACCAGGCTCCTCCATCCATGGGATTTTCCAGGCAAGAGTACTGGAGTGGGTTGCCATTGCCTTCTCTGGAGAATAGCTGCAGAAAGGGTTAACTCTTTATGCCATATAAAGAAAAAAATATGTTTTCTAGTTGACTTGTAAAATATGATGTAAAATAGTTGGCTTGTAAAATATTACATTTTCTGGCTGAAAGTTCCTATAGAATTGTCTTTCCTGAACCTATCACATCAATAGTGTTGTAGTTGTCAGTGTTACAAGAGTGGCCAAAGAGAAGATTCAGTACTTCTAAATTCATCAGCTATCTGCATCAGAATTACCTAAGCTTGTTTTTAAGAAATGCGGATTCCAAGAATCCACCCCAGAGATACTGAATCTCTGTGAGTTTTAAGAATAATTTTAATAAGCTCCCAGATGATTCTTATGAAAACTAAAGTCCGCAGGCTAGGTTTCAAAACATACAACCACGTTTAGATTCATCACTGCTCAGAGTGAAAACTGGCCTATCCTTCAGATTATGCCAATTTTTTCTTGCAAATTTTCCTATCAGAATTAAAAAGATGTACATCTTTTGACATAGCAATTCTATTTCTAGGAATTTATCTCAAGGAAAATGCAACAGATGTGCAAAGACATATGTAAAAATATTCATTGCAAAATTGACTATATTAGTAGAAAAGTGGTAATAATTTAAAAACTTATTAAGAGATTTTGATTAAACTATTACACTTATGTAGGATTATTATGTACAATGTTCTAAGCACTTCAAAAGATGTAATTTAATCTTTATAACATATGTAATATAGTATAAAATGTTAATAATTTAATAATATTATTGCCCCCATTTTACAGATGATAAAGCTGAGGTGCAAAGCAGTTAAGCATTTGTCCAAGATCACACAGCTAGCACACAGCAGAGCCAACACAATGCCAGGCAGCCTGTCTTTAGAGCCTGTGGCTTCACCCTGCACTGTCTGCCTCTCAACATTCTGTGGCCTTCACATCATGATAATATGGAAGAAAACATTTTACAGAAAAAAATGTTTGATGTCATATTCATGGTGAAAATGAACATTTATACCTGGATTCTGAACTAAAAGATTATTATGAAAAGGTAAAGAAAACAACAGGTGTTAGAGTGGGTGCACCAAATTGAAGATAATGACCTTTTGGTGGAATTATGGATGTTTTCTATTTTTCTCCTTTTGCTTGTCTCTGCTTGTTTCTCCACCCCCCCCCTTTTTTTTTTTCCAGTAATGCACATATATTGTACTCAAAAAATACAGAAGAGTAATACGTGAATGGGCCTGGCCTGCAAATATATTATAAAGTTTGTGCTTTTGGAAGAGTGGCCTTTAAGATAAACTGACTATAAATAGAGAGGAGGAAAAATACCCTTTTTTAATTCCTACATTCACCTTATTCCATATGAGTCCACTGTGTTTCTAGCAGATCTGTATTCTCAGGCTTCTTTTTCATGAGCAAGCTAGTATAAATGGCTACATTTTCTTTTACTACTAATTTTATTTTCCATTTAATCTTTCTTTTTCTCCACCAGAAAGGGATAAGATTTCTCTTTCTAAATAAATAATGCTTTTTGCCTCATCTATAAACCTGAATATGTATATTTATTTCATTATCTTGGGTCTGTTAAGGATCCAGTCTTATTCAGAACTATCTGAATTATATATGTCAATAAAAGAACCAGTTGAGATTCAGTCCAAGGGGAAAAAACTTAAAAGAGCCTCAAAGTGGATGTCACACCACTCTAGGCCAAGTTAATGTTCAGTTAACTGAGCAGCATGATTGGAGCATTTCTTGATCTAGTTTACTTTAGTGCAGGCAGGTAGATTTAGTGTTCTTTGTATTTGATAAATGTCATCATTATTTTTCAAAAAGAAATTGATAAGGCAAGGTGATATGTTTGCTTTCTGAAGATTTAAATTCTGAATGGTTGTGTGTTTCGCTGGTAAGTTATATTAAGTAACCATATTGTTTTTAAACATGAGACTGTTGTATCAACCCCAAATTTACTGCTAAGGCACAGCAATTTTTTAAAAAATTGAAGCAAATGAAAGCTCAAAATAGATTTGGAATCATTATAATAAAATAAGACAGACTTTTAAGCAACTACCTGTCACTTCTCTGGGAATTTAAATTTACATTTTTTGTCTCTCAACAAACATCTAACAGAATTAAAAATCTGAAAATCACGTATTCAATCTGAGCCATAGTTGTTTATCTGCAAGTATAAGGACTTTGCCATGTGAAATATTATCAGCTTTTTTTCTTACTTCAAGGAAGCATCCTTTACTTATCTAACACTAGTACAAAGATAATAACCAAGGCCAAAAAATAATCCCTGGTGGGATTGCCAATATTTTAGCAAAATGTTAATTGCTAACTCATAAACATTAATTCTCTTTTTGAATAAGATTTTTATGAAATTAATTACTATTACTATTCTTTTCCTACCATTGTAATTTTGATAATTTCATCTGTTCATGATTTAAGCACGTAAACATTATTTTTAAATGTAGAAAACTATTTATGATGTGACCATAATGTTTATAAGCAGACATAATATAGCATAACATAAAATTTTCCAAATAATTTGCAATGAAGAATAAATCATTAAAAAGTGTTCCAGATGATTGTATTTCAGATCAAAGTCTTCAGCATTCCCACAAAGGTCAAGAAGTAGTAGTTATTAAGCTCCAAAGGAGCTCGATGGATATTGGTGGGTAATTAAACTGTAACTGATAAAGTATATTGCTGGGTCTTTTATTGTACACTGTCCTTCTAGTTTGAATATATAAACCAGCCTCACCCCAAATTTCAGATATTTAAAACAATTTTAACTTTGTCATTTTACCTGGTATGAAAGTACTCATTCTTAGCAATATATGAGCATACAAGTGTCTAAATAACTGAAGAAAATTGACTCAAATATTTAAATCAAATCCATTAGTTACAGGTAGCTTCCTCAGTGGTGTAATTTAGAAGAAACTTAAGATTTATTGCTCTGAGCAGGTAAAACTGCTCTGGAAAACTTGGCTGATTTTGGGGTTTCAAATGTTTTTTGAAGTTGCTTGTGATTATCCACAAAGGCATACCCTAAGTTGACACACAAAAACGTAACATCATAGTGTGGAAAATTATTAGCTTGTGAATCAGAGTATCTGTTTGACTCTCTTCTTGCCACATCCTCATATAAAACGTGGACAATGATACTGATCTCTCAGAATTATTGTGAAATAAATAACACCTAGGAAATTGTCTGCCATATGATTAACTCACAATAGACGTCGGCTTCTTTCCCTTGAATAATGAATGTAAGTGGAATATTTACTGACTTTTCAATGAATAGAACTGGTTTTCATTTATTCTGCAAATATTAAACACGTCAACGTTTGGGTATGGAAATGGGTGTCACTCAATATTCCAAGTATGAATATTTTCAATGCAGGGAATTAGAAGTGAAGTGTTAGTCATTCAGTCATGTCTGATTCTTTGCAACCCCATGGATTAGAGCTCGACAGGCTCTTCTAACCATGGGATTCTCCAGGCAAGAGCACTGGAGCGGGTTACCATTTCCTTCTCCAGGAGATCTTCCTGACCCACGGATCAAACCTGGGTCTCCTGCATTGCAGGCAGACGCTTTACCATGTGAGCCACCAGGGAAGCTGCCAGTGACGATATCGGCCACTCAAGAGGCTTGCACCAAAGACTCTCTGAATATCAAGAAGCTCTGGAAGTTTCCTTCTGACCCCTCAGGCTGCAGGACTGATGCAGATGATTCTCAGAAAGCTCACCAGAAGCTGATTAGAAACCTCTAATATGCTCAGTCATCTGCCTGCAGTTGCCTCCAGAAAATAATGGCTTCCTTTTCTCCTAAACTTTGTGCTGGTGTCTCCCATCTCAGTAGGATTCTGGGAAACACAGTTCTCAACTTCTCTTGCAATGGAGACCTTAGGAAGGTGGCAGTGATGCCAAAATGAGTCCAAATAATCCAGCACACCTACTAAAGGCAAGACTCTGGGCTTTGTGATCTTGGAACACAAGCGTGACTTGTGTGAATCTTCTCACCCTGCTCTCAATCTGGCAAGGGTGATAAGACACATGAGTAAAAACGGTGGTTCAAGGCAGAAGATTCAGGTAGAGGCAGATGCAGGGACAATGTCTGGCAATTCAGAGAAAGAAATGGCTTCCAGCTGAGAAAGAATCAGGGAAGACGTCAATGAATGGGTAGACTTTAGATTGAGCTTTAAAGAACCAGTAAATTTGGGGAATAAGTCAACACGGAAAAGCAGGGAATTAGGGGCATGAAAATGGTATAAACACGTACAGGGATTCCCAAGTGGCACAGTAGTAAAGAATCCACCTCCTAATGCAGGATAAAGGTACAGAAATAGAAAAGAATGTAGTGATAAGTGACTTTATTAAACTGAAGAAAGGCGTACTTTGAAAAGGGGCAAAGTGGAGGGGAATTCCCAGAAAGTAGTTTTTGTTTCACTTCAGACACTGTTCCAATATATGAGTTTGAAATCTTTTTAATAGGAAATGGAAAGCAATTTGAGATTTTAAGAATATGATGATTAGATTGCTGCATTAGGGTGAGGCCTCACCACAACTCTGTTTTGTGGGTATTATCCCAGCTTGTTGTTCAGTCATTATGTCCAGCTCTTTGTGATCCCATGAAATCCCATAGGCAAGAATACTGGAGTGGGTTGCCATTTCCTTCTCCAAGGGATCTTCCTGACCCAGGGACCAAACCTGCATCTCCTGCATTGCAGGCGGATTATTTACCCCTGAGCCACGAGGGAAGCCCTGTCATCCCTGCTGGGTGTCCATTAAACCAGGATGGGCATTGCATCCCCAGGAGGTGTGTGGGATTTGGTGTGCACAACCATAGGCAGGCACCTGTTAGCCCCCCACTCATAGGTCATTAGAAGAAATTGGGGTTCAGAAAGGTTAAAGAACTACCCAAGATCATATGTTGAAGAAATGTGAAGCTCGTGGATCTTGACTCCAAAGCTAACATTTTTTTTCCACCTAACTTGCTATACCATACTGCCCCCACTCCACAGTCCCATCAATTTTTTCCCATCAATTCCTTCAGCTATTTTCTGCTCCTTTTTTCTAACTATATAGGTCTTGCCCTGAAATCCTGAGAAATAGGAGACTAGTAAAATTTGCTCCAACTAAAGATCAAACTTATAACCCAGGTTTTTCCTCATATACCTATTAAGGTATAAATGTCATTCGGTTTTATATAACAAGAGAAGAGGAGATTTTGAAAGTTATTCTTTGTTTAATACAACATGAAAGAAACTTATTCAACCAATGCCCTCTCAATCCACGTCCTTCTGGTGTTAAAATAGTTCTGGGTTAAAGTTGAGCATTCTGCTTACTGGATTATCTAACTCATTTCAAAAATTATCTAGTCTTTACTTATATAATCATTACAATCCCATCCCCAAGTTGAAGATGAACTAATCTTCCTGTTTAGAACTTTACCATCTGAAACTGTGACCCAACATTTCTAAACTGACTTATCAACACCTCCTTTCTCATTGGATCTTTTGACTCTGCCCCAGGATTTCTCACTTTCTCTAAATAAAATACCCATCCTTATATATCATAATGCTCCTCATCTTTTAAGTCTCAATATAAATTCAACTTTCCCCACGAAGTCTCTGCCCATCCAGTGCCCACCATTACCCCTATGGATGTAATGTAACAAGCCCCCATCCTAACGGCTCCGAGGTTCTGTAGCCAGAGTTGGGATGCAGGTAGAAATAAGGAACTTACTAATAGAAAATGAAGGTGTTTGCTTCAGTAGCACATATACTAAAACTGGAACAATACAGAGAAGATAAGCATGGCCCCTGCTAAGTGAATTTATTTACAAAACAGAAGTAGAGTCATGGATGTAGGAAACAAACCTATGGTTTTTCCCAAGGGATGAGCGGGGAGGGATAAACTGGGAGATTGGAGACTGGGACTGACACACACATATAGAATTCAAAGACGCTTGCTCCTTGGAAGAAAAGCTAGACAGCATATTAAAAAGCAGAGACATCACTTTGCCAACAAAGGTCCATAAAAGTGAAAGCTATGGTTTTTCCAGTAGTCATGTATGGATGTGAGAATTGGACCATAAAGAAGGCTAAGTGCCAAAGAATTGATGCTTTTAAACTGTGGTGCTGAAGACTCTTAAGAATCCCTTGGACAGCAAGGAAATCAAACCAATCAATCCTAAAGGAAATAAACCTTGAATATTCACTGGAAGGATTGATGCTAAAGCTGAAGGTCCAATACTTTGGCCACCTGATGCAGAGAGCTGACTCATTGGAAAAGACCCTGATGCTGGGGAAGATTGAGGGCAGGAGGAGAAGTGGACGACAGAGGATGAGATGGTTGGATGGTATCACTGACTCAGTCTCAGTGGATGTGAGTTTGAGCAAATCCAAAAAGATAGTGAAGGACAGGGAAGCCTGGTATGCTGCAGTTATGGGGTCACAAAGAGTCAGACATGACTTAGCGACTGAGGAACAACAACAGTATATAAAATAGAAAACTAATAACCCACTGCATAACACAGGGAACTCTATTCAATGTTCTGTAAAGGCCTATATGAGAAAAGCATCTAAAAAAAAAAGACTGTATATATGTGTATGTCTAATTGACTCTGCTGTATACCTGAAACTAACACAACATTGTAAACCAACTATGCTCCAATGAAAACTTAGAAAAGAAATAAAAGGCAAATGTTTATGGCTAGTAGTTTAGAACAGAATTCTGTGGTAAAGGATAAAATTATGCCTGCTTCTTGAATTGCATTCTATAACTCAGACCCTCAGTGTCAGGCTGGACTAGTCTACACTTGGAATGAATAAATAATAAAACAGTAAATACTCACTACAGCACTCTATTATGTGCCCAAATCTGATCTCAGCACTTTACTAAACAACAACAACAACCCTACCAGATAGGTACTGTTATTATCCCCATTTTACAGAAGAGAATTCGAGGGCCAGAGAAGTTAGATAACCAACCTAACATCACACAGCTAATACTTGACAGAACCAGGGTTCAAAGAAGGCAGTTTAACACTATAGTGACTCATCGAATCGTATTGGGGGGGAGGTAGGGTCTCAATATATGAATCTGGGGGGACACAAACACTGAGTCCATAAGAACAGGTGAATCTGGTGCATAATCAGTATTCAGTTCAGTTCAGTTCAGTTGCTCAGTCGTGTCCGACTCTTTGCGACCCCACGAATCACAGCTCTCCAGGCCTCCCTGTCCATCACCAACTCCCGGGGTTCACTCAGATTCACGTCCATCGAGTCGGTGATGCCATCCAGCCATCTCATCCTCTGTCGTCCCCTTCTCCTCCTGCCCTCAATCCCTCCCAGCATCAGGGTCTTTTCCAATGAGTCAACTCTTCACATGAGGTGGCCAAAGTACTGGAGTTTCAGCTTTAGCATCAGTCCTTCCAATGAACAGCCAGGACTGATCTCCTTTAGGATGGACTGGTTGGATCTCCTTGCAGTCCAAGGGACTCTCAAGAGTCTTTGGAACTACCATATTCTCTGTGTTTGTAGAGATATAGAAGCATTCCTTTTTAATTTTACAAACACTATACAAATTTTAATTAAAATGTAAATTATAAACATTTAATTGTGCAATTAAAATTTAACTGCACAATTTTTTAATAAAAAATATAGGAGTATATGGAGCAAAACAAATATGGATACATTTCCATTGTATCATATGCCCAGTTATCTTTCAGGTGTTTCTAGCACACATTCTTATATCCACTGATTACAGCAGTTTTGTGAAGTGAGAATCAGATTGGTTAAAAGGTGAGATGGTAGATCTGTCAAGATAGATTGCATATATCCACTAGAGGAGCATATTGTATCTCTGGGCACCCTGTCCCCTGCACATGCTTATATCATTATCTTTCATATTCAGAAGTTCCTGCTGATTGTGCAGGTGCACAGGCGAGGCTGTAAAATCTGCCTTGTGACTCATGATACTTTCTTTCATGATTCGTACCAGGCTTAGTCATTCCTGGCAGAGCCTGTTGCTGTTTGCAGTTTTGCCTCTTTTCCTCATGGGTTAATGACTTACCTTTTATCTGACTTCAGCAAGAGACATTGACCAATCTTCTCCAGGGTCTCCAACCATTCCTGCTGAGGAGCTCATTTTGATATTTCTGAGACTTATTATGCTCATCTCCACCCCTACACTGGGAATACAGAGAATGAGGTACTGGAGAGAGCAGGTCACTCACAAGCAGACCCTGAGCATACTGGAGCCTAACTCAGCTGCCTACTGCAATGTCCTCCTCACAAAGCTTCCCAACACCAAGGCGAGAGGATTGAGGCTTCTGCAGCCAGCTTAGAGGCTGAACCAGTGAGTTCAGGAAGAGTCACTTGGCCACTAGTGAATTACTTCTGCTGCTGCTGCTGCTAAGTCGCTTCAGTCGTGTCCGACTCTGTGCGACCCCATAGACGGCAGCCCACCAGGCTCCCCTGTCCCTGGGATTCTCCAGGCAAGAACACTGGAGTGGGTTGCCATTTCCTTCTCCAATGCAGGAAAGTGAAAAGTGAAAATGAAGTCGTTCAGTCATGTCCTACTCTTTGCGATCTCATGGACTGCAGCCTACCAGGCTCCTCTGTCCATGGGATCTTCCAGGCAAGAGTACTGGAGTGGGGTGCCATTGCCTAGTTCATCCTAATTTAATGACTTTGGTCTCCTATAATTCATTTGCTCTCTTCTCAAGAAAGTCCTCTGGTAAAATGTTACAGAGTTTCTTTAACCAGTAATATCTGGTCAACAAAACAAACTCTGTTAAAAGTTTTTCTAAGAAATAATGAAGAGATGGAAAAGTGCTATTATCTACAAAATAAGGCAGAAAAACTGAAAAAGGGAGTCTCCATGCCCATGCAGAGTCCCCAGACGTGTGGGAGACCTCCTTATGTGCCTCTCCAGACACACTCTCCAGCTTTCCACCTGCTGTGTGACCTGGGATGTTGATCTGTTCTGTGTGGGATGGGGACAATCCACAGAGACCACAGACAGAAGATAAAGAAGGACAATGAAGCTGAAGAATTCATTCCTTTGTATGCCTCCTTTTGGGGTCACCAGGGACAAGCTGTACCCATAAATCAAAGGTCACAATGCCACCTGGGTGCCCTGCCTACACAGCTCTCCTTTTCTTCAAATTTTCTCCAGCTGCTCCTCCTCTTTCCCTTTCAGCCCCTGATGATAGCAGAGCCCCACTGTCACTGGCATGGCAATACATCACTCTTCCTGGTAACATCTCTACACACTGCCTATGCGTTTGTAAACTTTATTAACTCCTCTTCTCAAATTACCCTATTTCAGTGTGACACCGCTTTCTGCTGGGACCACAGAAAGCAAATGGAGGATATCTTTGTATTGATAATTCTCCAAAATACCACAACAGTACCTAGAAGAAAACCAGTATTTTAGATGAGATAAAGTAGGTAGACTAGACGGAGAAGGCAATGGCACCCCACTCCAGTACTCTTGTCTGGAAAATCCCATGGATGGAGGAGCCTGGTAGGCTGCAGTCCATGGGGTCACTAAGAGTTGGACACAACTGAGCGACTTCACTCTCACTTTTCACTTTCATGCATTGGAGAAGGAAATGGCAACCCACTCCAGTGTTCTTGCCTGGAGAATCCCAGGGACGGGGGAGCCTGGTGGGCTGCCGTCTATGGGGTCGCACAGAGTCGGACACGACTGAAGCGACTTAGCAGCAGCAGGTAGACTAGAAGGATAAGCAACAATATTTTCTCTACATGAATCCTGATGCAAAGAGCTGACTCATTGGAAAAGACTCTGATGCTGGGAAAGATTGAGGGCACGAGGAAAAGGGGGCGACAGAGGATGAGATGTTTGAATGGGATTACTGACTCAATGGACATGAGTTTGAGCAAACTCCAGGAGATAGTGAAGGATAGGGAAGCCTTACAGTTCATGAGGTCACAAAGAGTTGGACACAACTGAGTGACTGAATAACAATAGGAATCCCAGGAAGACCTGCTAATGGGGAATTCACATGCTCTATGTCTCTAACTACTCCTGAAGAAAACTTCCCAGTTGTGGACACCAACCCCAACGTAACTTATTTATTTATCCTAAAACCTAATTCTCAGGTTTCAGTAATTGCACTTTAGTCAACCAACCACAGAGGTGTCCAATTTGTAAATGACCTTTTCTTGTTTTATTGATGAGTATATTAAAGATAGTACATGTATTGGTACTTCCCTAGTGGTCCATTGATTAAGAACCCACCTTGCAGTGCAGGGGATGCAGGTTCAATCCCTGGTCAGGGAACTAAGCTCCCACATGCCACAGAGCAACTAAGCCCACACACTGCAGCTACTGAGCCCATGTACCACAACCAGAGTCTGTGCACTGCAAAAAGATCCTGCATGATGCAAGGAAGACCCTGCATGCTCCAACTAAGATCGGATGCAGCCAAATAAATAGATAAGTAAGTATTTAAGAAGAGCAAACAAACAAATGTATTGATTTTTAAAAACAATCAAATGTTGCTCCCACCATAATAATAAGAAAAACCAGAATTATTTACAAAGTCATAACTTTTCCTGAGAGTTGAGGTAAGGAGGCAGCCAATGGAACTGAATTCCACAGTGAAGAGTCCCTCTGGGACATAAGGATACTCAAACGGATTCATCTTAGTAAAAGCATGGAGGGAAAAGTGGCTGTAATAGAAGTAAGTAAGAAGAAACAAGAGAAAAAATTAACAAATCCCTAAAGGCTGAGAGTGGGCTAGCATACCACTTTAGAATGACAGGAGTGCCAGGCATAGGGAAGTTTGCACCCACTTGCATGCTCTTCTGCACAAGCCTCCCCTAGATTCTTAGAGAAATAGTAAGGACAGGGAAGGAGATGATATCAAACCTCATCAATGGTGACCTGGTGACTCCGAGGAACAGGCACAAAACAGTGCCTACTCCTGTGGACCTTATTTTCATAAGAACCAAAAGCTGTAAGACATTGGAAGAAGGACAGCAGTCATTCTCAGCCCTTTCCCCCATCATGTGGCGGTGGGTAGGAAATGCAACTTCCTGCCCCTCGGAACTAGTCACAGACCCATTGCTTCTGTAGGGAGGGTAGAAGCAAAACATATCTTCCCTGGAGGATGTGAAGGAAACACTCTTGGACCAGTTATTCTGCACCAATAAAAAAGATTTGCTTCTGCTGGGGGAGGGGAGAGAGCATTTCTCCTGCCCCAAACTCACCACAGATTCGAGGCAGAGTCTGGCTGCCACAGAAGCAGAGGGAATAAATACTCACAAGGGCACACTTTTGCAGCCTTGGCATACTGCCTGGAACTGAGGTTGGACCAGGAAAACCAAGAACTTTTACCCCCGCTACAACCCACCACTGAGTAATATGCAACCGCAACTGGGAAAGGGGCAAGACCATGGACCAAGGCATGTGACCAAGAATGAATAAAAGCTGAGAGTGTAGAATACCAGAAAAAACTCCTCAGTACCCCAAGCCCCATACAAAAGACAAGGTGAAAATAACCCACTGTTAGAATTTGAAGCCCCTGATTTCACTGAGGATGACAATAGCAGTAATAAAACCCAAATCTTGCTTAAATACTGACTGTTGGTTGTTTAATCGCTAAGTTGTGTTCAACTCTGTGACCCCATGAGCTGTAGCCCGCCAGTCTCCTTTGTCCATGGGATTTCCCAGGCAAGAGTACTAGAGTGAGTGGGTTGCTGTTTCATTCTCCAAGTCATCTTCCCGACCCAGGGATCAAACGAGCGTCTCCTGCATTGAAGGCAGATTCTTTGCTGGCTGAGCCATCAGGGGAGCCCCGAATCCTGGCTAGATTGATTCAGTATCCCTTGCTAATAACCTAGCAGAAGAAGAGTGGCTATTCCTAGATCTGAAACTATTTAATTCAAGGTATATTATTCTTAAACACACAATGTACACAATGCATTAGAAAAAATAAGACTCAAAAAAGCAAGGAAAAAATCGACGTACTGTCAAGAGATAAATCAATCAACAGAACCAGAAACAATGACCTAGATGTGGTACTTCACATAAGGATTTTAAAATAACTATAAATAATTTGTTAAAGTATATGGTGGAAAAAGTGGACAGAGAGTATCAGAAAGAAATGGAAACTATAATAAAATGCTAAATGGAAAAAAATCATGGTATAAGAAATCAACAGTTCCTTTATTAAACATGGCTGAGGAAAGAATCAATGACTTTGAAGACAGAAAAGTGGAAATTAACCAAAAATTAAACAAAATGACAAAAAAAGAGTGATGAAAGAGAAAAGAGCATCCAAGAGCTGTGAGATGATGTCAAACCATCTAACATAGATATAAGTGTACTTCTACAAGGAGGAGAGAGAGAACAAGGAAGAATCACTCCAAGAGATAATGCCTAAATTTCCCAAAATTAATGAAAGACAAAAACCCACAAACCTAAAAAGCACAGAGAACCCTGAGTAGGATATACACACACAGGCACACACATGTATCATAGTCAAATTGCTGCAAAAAAATAAAAATCAAATAAAGAGAAAATCTTCAAGGCAACCAGAGGGATAAAAAAATCATTACCTAGAGAATAACATGGAGAAGGCAATGGCACCCCACTCCAGTACTCTTGCCTAGAAAATCCCATGGATGGAGCAGCCTAGAAGGCTGCAGTCCATGGGGTTGCTGAGGGTTGGACATGACTGAGCGACTTCCCTTTCACTTTTCCCTTTCATGCATTGGAGAAGGAAATGGCAACCCACTCCAGTGTTCTTGCCTGGAGAATCCCAGCGATGGGGGAGCCTGGTGGGCTGCCATCTATGGGGTTGCACGGAGTTGGACACTACTGAAGCGACTTAGCAGAGAATAACAGTGGACTTTTTGTCAGTAACTGTGTAACAAAAGAACAGTAGAGCAACATCTTAATGATGGTGATGGAAAGAGCTGTCCATCCAGTGAAAATTCAAAAATGAAAAGAAATACCATCTATGTCAGGAGAGTTTGCTTTTGGCATTTACACAGAACCACAGAAATTCACACTTGTCAAAATGTATTGCATAACATACACTTATATGCTTACACCCAATCTGTACTGTGATCTACTCAAGAATAAGGACTTTCATTTATTCTTTTTCTCCAGTGCCAGATGCAGAGCCTGGCACCCAGAATGTGCTCAGTAAGTGTTTCTGGTTGATCAGATCAACTTAAACTGAAGTCCTTTGTGTATGCACGTGTGCATGCTCAGTCGCTCAGTCTAAGATAGCTCATTTAAATAATCCTTATTAAACAAGTATTTCTGGTGCCTACCATATGCAAAACAGCATCTATCAAACTGGGAGTTAAAGCAATTTATTGAGGTATTCAGAGACTTTTAGAGTATAAATAATGCCTTTCTGGGGTTTCCCAGGTGGCTTAGTGGTAAAAGAATCTGTCGACCAATGCAGGAGAAACAGAAGATGCAGGTTTAATCCTCAGGTCCGGAAGAACGCCTGGAGTAGGAAATGGCAACCCACTCCAGTACTCTTGCCTGGAAAATACCATAGACAGAGGAGCCTGGGTACAGTCCATGGGAGTGCAAAGAACTGGACACAGCTGAAATGACTTAGCACGCAGGCATGCAGTGTCTTCCTATCTTACCATCACTTTTAGTACTATTAGTCCTACTGTAGTATGCTATGCAGAACACTTTACAACGTGATCTAGTGATGAAAAGAGATAGTCAGGATTTCCCTCTGCAAAAGATTGTCAAGGAAAAGAAAATATTGAGGCTGTCTATACACATTTTGAAGAAATAAGTTTTAATTAAATTATTGAGATAGTATTGAACAATTATCAATGTGATAATCATAGAAATGGTCTGTATTTCTACGTTTCTATCGTTTGTGGTATAGGGTATCTTTAATTCAATCAATTATTCCAGTGGAAGTGCTTCAGAAATTGTGCTACCACTAGCTCTGCATAACATGTGAAAAAGGGGAGGATGATAGAAGTGATAAAGTAGTAGAGACACCAAAACTTATACATTACAACTGTGTATGCATCTAGGTATACACATTTATGGGCTTCCCTGGTGGTTCAGATGGTAAAGAATCCACCTGCAATGCAGGAGACCTGGGTTCAATCCCTGGGCTGGGAAGATCCCCTGGAAGAGGGCATGGCAAGCTACTCCAGTATTCTTGCCTGGAAAAATCCTCAGGGACAGAGAAGCCTGGGGGGCTATAGTCCATGGGGTTGCAAGGAGTCGAACACGAGTGAGTGACTAAGCATACACACACACATACACATTTATATATGTAAGTTTCAGTCTCCTTGGTGCTAATCATACATTTTCAGTTTACTACATAATTTGTGCAAAATTGAATATGACTATGCACTTATATTTGGAGAAGGCAATGGCACCCCACTCCAGTACTCTTGCCTAGAAAATCCCATGGACGGAGGAGCCTGGTGGGCTACAGTCCATGGGGTCACTAAGAGTAGGACACGACTGAGTGACTTCATTTTCACTTTTCACTTTCATGCATTGGAGAAGGCAATGGCAACCCACTCCAGCGTTCCTGCCTGGAGAATCCCAGGGACAGGGGAGCCTGGTAGGCTACCGTCTATGGGGTCACACAGAGTCGGACACGACTGAAGTGACTTAGCAGCAGCAGCAGCAGCAGCAGCAGCATACACTTATATTAATATATGATTAAGTAGTTTTTAGGATCACATATTCACCACCCTTATGGCAGAAAGTGAAGAGGAGCTAAAAAGCCTCTTGATGAAAGTGAAAGAGGAGAGTGAAAAAGTTGGTTTAAAGCTCAACATTCAGAAAACTAAGATCAGGGCATCCGGTCCCATCACTTCATGGGAAATAGATGGGAAACAGTGGAAACAGTGTCAGACTTTATTTTGGGGGGCTCCAAAATCACTGCAGATGGTGACTGCAGCCATGAAATTAAAAGACGCTTACTCCTTGGAAGAAAAGTTATGACCAACCTAGATAGTATATTCAAAAGCAGAGACATTACTTTGCTGACTAAGGTCCGTCTAGTCAAGGCTATGGTTTCTCCTGTGGTCATGTATGGATGTGAGAGTTGGACTGTGAAGAAGGCTGAGTGCCGAAGAATTGATGTGTTTGAAGTGTGGTGTTGGAGAAGACTCTTGAGAGTCCCTTGGACTGCAAGGAGATCCAGCCAGTCCATGCTGAAGGAGATCAGCCCTGGAATTTCTTTGGAAGGAGTGCTGCTAAAGCTGCAGCTCCAGCACTTTGGCCACCTCATGCGAAGAGTTGACTCATTGGAAAAGAGTCTGATACTGGGAGGGATTGGGGGCCGGAGGAGAAAGGGACGACAGAGGATGAGATGGCTGGATGGCATCACGGACTCGATGGACGTGAGTCTGAATGAACTCCGGGAGATGGTGATGAACAGGGAGGCCTGGCGTGCTGTGATTCATGGGGTCGCAAAGAGTCGGACATGACTGAGCGACTGAACTGAACTGAACTGAACTGATTCATGCCATTATTGAGCACTATTTTGTATCTAGAAATGTGATATCCTAATGCAGGATGTTACTATAAACAAGCCTAGAAGGTAAACTTTCCAGTGTATTAAAAACATGCAAAGCAAATGATTTGTACAAACTACATACGTCCATATGCATACTTACATACATTAATAAGCAGAACATAATATTAGAACCATTTTTAAACCTTGTTTTAAAATAAGAAGTATGTTTTATTTTGTTACTGAAAAATGTCAAGGAACAATGGAGTAAAACCCATACAACCTCACCTAAATTCACTGAGTAGTAAGGTTTTTGCCATATCTGATCTCCTTTCTTCCCTCATCCCCTCCCCCTATACACACACATGAATATTCTTCTCTCAACCATCCGAAAGTTAAGCTGCATACATACATCAGAACACATTACCTCTAAATATTTCAGTTCTCAAGAAAATGTGATTCCTCTACACAACTTCATACCAGTACCACACCTAACAAGCAGTCATATCCAAACTTTCTCAATTGTTTCACCATGTCCTTTTTGCTAGATTATTTTTTCAGTCCAGGTTGTAATAATCAAGGTTGATGTATTTCATTTGGCTGTTATGCCTGCTTAGACTCCCTCAGTTTTCATCTGTCTTTGCTTCCTCTGCTTATAATATTAAAATAGTTGAAGAGTCCTGCAGAACACTCCATATCCAGGATTTGTCTGTTCCCTTGCGTTAGGTTCAGATTGAACATTTCTGGCAGAACACACTGTAGGTGATGCTATATTCCTCCTGTCACATAACATCAGGAGGCAGGACTTCAGGCTATCCCACTACTGGCAGTGCCAAGCTCCATCACTTGGTTAATGTGGTCACCTCTCCATTATAAAGACATATTTTGTCTCTCTCTAATCAATAAGTTATCTATGGGCTGATACTTTAATGTCATCAATAGTGTCCGCATCTTTGTGACCCCATGGATTGTAGCCCACCAGGCTTCTCTGTTCATGGAATTCTCCAGGCAAGAATACTGGAGTGGGTTGTCATTTCCTTCTCCAGGGGATCTTTCCAACCCAGGGATCAAACCCGGGTCTCCTGCACTGCAGGCAAATTCTTTACCATCTGAGCCACCAGGCAAGTTCCCAAACTAAGAGACTATCCAGTTCTCCAAGAATCTCTCACCTACTGTTTCAGGTGAAACATCTGTTCTTGGTGATCTGAACCAATTTTTACATTGGAGGTTACAAAATAGTGATTTTTCTCATGCTATCAGTCTTCCTATATTTATTAGGGGGGAAGTACGCTTTAAACAAACACTGAATAAAATGATAAAATTTCATCAACCAAACGGTGTTATAAATTCCATCATCAGGTCTTAGTACTCTTGAAAATGATCCCAGAAATTCAACTAAATTTTTCACGTTCAGATATAGATTGATGACCCAAAAGTGTCTGAGATACCTCAGGACCTCAGCTCATTTTCAACTGGACCCCACCATGAGGTAAGCCAAGCATGTTCACAGGTTGCGTTGGGTGTCACTGCCTCCAGGGAGCCTTTCCTCATTAACCTCAAATGGAGACAATCACTCTCATCTGTGCCCAAGCTGTGTCCTGTACAAACTTTCATCAGAGTACCTCTGACACTTCATTACGCACAGTTATGGTTGTATTTACTTCCTTCAGGCTTCCCTGGTGGCTCAGCAAAGAATCTGCCTGCAGTACAGGAGACCCAGGTTCACTCCTTGGGTCAGGAAGATGTCCCGGAGAGGAGAATGTCTACTCACTTCAGTATTCTTGCTGGGAGAATTCCATGGGCAGAGGAGCCTGGTGGGCTACAGTCCTTGGGGACGCAGAGTCAGACACAACTGAGTGACTAACACACACAGTCACTACCTTCTCATGGATAAGCTCAGGCAGGATAGAAACCTTTTCTTATTGGCCTTCTTAGCCATAACATCTAGGATGATGCCCAATGCATACTGAATTAACATTGAAGTCACACACAATCTGTATCACCTAACAAAACCCCTGAGAGGCAAGTAGGGCACATGTCCCTTACTTATTTTATATGGAGAGAAACTCAGAGAGGTAAGGTGACCTGTTTTCAGGAGGCTGTTTTGCTATCCAGTGATGGCAGACTACACCACAATCGCTATTCAAGAATAAATTCCAGTGATGCTCATCCAGTGGTTTAGCGATTTCTAGGAATGGGGAAAAACATCTCAAACGCTTGTTTCTGTCACAAAATGCCCTGCCCATTTACTCCAAACATCCTTTTCTTGGATTTTTTTCACTTCTCTAATTATTAAAGCTGTTATTTATTAACTCATTATGCACTATGCAGGGCTTCCCTGGTGGGTCAGACAGTAAAGAATCTGCCTGTGACGCAGGAGACCTGAGTTCCATCCTTGGGTTGGGAAGATCCCCTGAAGGAGGGCATGCCAACCCTCTCCAGTGTTCTTGCCTGGAGAAATCTCATGGACAGAGGAGCCTGATGGGCCACAGTCCATGAGGTAGGTCACAAAAAAATCTAAACATGACTTAGCAACTAACACTTTCTCTTATGCAAATATGAAACAGAAACAAGGAAGTACTAGATAACTTGCCCCATCACATTCCCAAAAATCAAAGGGGCCAGGATTTACCCAGATGCTCCAGAGTGCAGGCTGTAACCTACTCGTGATGGCATCTTAATCACTGCTGTAGAGCAGAGCCAATGTCAGGCCCTGGCAAAGAACCACTTAGATAGGAATTATTAGTCTCCTCATTTACACAGGAGGTAGTCTTACAGAGGGATTAACTTCAAGTTAGCTAGTAACAAGCAAAACTAGACTTTTGAACCCATATGACCTTACTCTATGGCCAGAGCTCTTAATCATTGATCTGTGCTGTGTATGCTAAGTCACTTCAGCTGTGTCTGACTCTTTATGACCTAGTGGACTATAGCCCGCCAGGCTCCTCTGGCCACGGGATTCTCGAGGCAAGAATACTGGAGTGGGTTGCCATGCCCTCCTGCAGGGAATTTTCCTGACCCAGGGATCAAACCCACATCTCCTGCATTGGCAGGCAGGTTCTTCACCACTAGAGCCACCTGATCACCGATCTACTGCTTCTTTAACTCGCTGCTTCCCCATCAGTGTTCAAGTACACCCTCCTTCTTACACAATGGCCTTTACAGAGGAAAGGAAATCAGCAGTGGAGCTAAAAATAATAATAGGTGATATTTACCAAACACTTCCTGGGTGCCAGGAAGTGTTCTGAGTATTTTAAATGTATTATTACACTTTATCCTCATGTTTACTCCATAGAGTAGGTTTCGCTTTAATCATGCTACACCCATGCTCATTTAATCCTTGCAACAAATATTTTGACAAGCAATGATGGTGAAAACCCTTGAGATTTTATCTCAGGAACATAACTGGTTCATGAAAATGTACACAGAATATGCAGCCTAGCAGAGAGGCCCTCACATGAAGCTGCAGTGAAACTCCAAGTTTGTTCACAGAGCACTGTGTTCCATCACTCTTTACTTGGTGTGGTGACAGTAAACATTAATCTACTGTCTTGAGAAAAAATTATCTACCTCAGCAACAAGTTAAACAGCATGGGTCTCTTTTCTTTAATCACCATTTTTGGGAGTTCGTGGTGAAGCTACACTTAGTGGTATTTACTTTCCTTTTCAACAATCTTTGAAGTCAAATGCTTTTATTTAAAACCCTGCAAAATGCATATTGCCAAGTGAATGAAGCCCATCTAAAAAGGCTGCATGCCGTATAATTCTAACTCTATGACACTAGAAAAACTGTGGAGACAACACACACATCAGTGGTTGCCAGGGCTTCAGAGGGAAGGTGAAGGAGGGATGGATAGAGAATTTTTAGGGCGGTGATATCATTCAGTATGCTATTGTAACGGTGGATACACCTCATTAAATATTTGTCAAAATCCATAGAACTTACAAAGAATAAACCTCAGTGTAAATTATGAGCTATAATTATTAACATTGTAACAATACTGGCTCATTGATTATTACAAATATCACACTAATGCAAGATGTTAATAACAGGAAAAACTGGGGGCAAGATGGGGTATATGGGAATTCTGTGTATTTTCTGCTTATTTTTCTGCAAACCTAAAACTGTTCAACAGATAAAGTCATTATTTTAATATCATGTACAATAATTACATGTGAATATATAATGTTCCTGTTACAGATGGAATGTACATATATGTGTGTATGTGTGTAGAATGTACATATACATGTTGCAGAAGAACATGAAGCCACTTCCATCAGACCATCGAAACATCGTTACTAACACAACTCCCCTTCTTACTGAGAAGGAAACGTCTCCTAGTTAGTTGTGCTGTGGGACATGTTCTGTGCTGTTGTCAACTCTGGGCAGTTCATTAGGAATAAATTTACAAGATGTCAACTGAAAAGCCCAGTAAAGCCAAATTTAAGAACATTTCACCATATGATACATTGAGCACGTTGTGAATACTATTCTATCTTTGTCATACATCCCCATTCCTGTTGCCAACAGAGCACGCACATCCCCAAAAGATTTTGTCTAGGGCACACTTTCAAGACCGCTGGAGATTAGAAGGCATGAGCATGGTAGGGGGCAGGGTAATGAAATTCATTAACTCTGAAAGAAAGACTAAAAAGAAATAAGAAGATTCTACTAACAAAGTTGAATGTGCATCTGTGTGTGTGTGCACACACGTGCATTTAGCAGGAGAAGGTTGGGAGTGGAAGGTAGGGATGGAACAAGATTTTAAGATGGAAATAAACCCACACCACTTACACACACACATACACATATGTCTGAAGCATATAAGAGTCTCTTTAGTTCAAGCTGGTGTTAGAAAAGGCAGAGGAACCAGAGATCAAATTGCCAACATCTGCTGGATCATTGAAAAAGCAAGAGCGTTCTAGAAAGACATCTATTTCTGCTTCATTGACTATGCCAAAGCCTTTGACTCTGTGGATCACAATAAACTGTGGAAAATTCTGAAAGAGATGGAAATACCAGACCACCTGACCTACCTCTTGAGAAATCTGTATGCAGGTCAGGAAGCAACAGTTAGAACTGGACATCTAACAACAGACTGGTTCCAAATAGGAAAAGGAGTACGTCAAGGCTGTATATTGTCACCCTGCTTATTTAACGTATATGCAGAGTACATCATGAGAAACACTGGGCTGGAAGAAGCACAAGCTGGAATCAAGATTGCTGGGAGAAATATCAATAACCTCAGATATGCAGATGACACCACCCTTATGGCAGAAAGTGAAGAACTACAGAGCCTCCTGATGAAAGTGAAAGAGGAGAGTGAAAAATTGCCTTAAAACTCAACATTTAGAAAACTAAGATCATGGCATCTCGTCCCATCACCTCATGGGAAATAGATGGGGAAACAGTGGAAACAATCGCTGATTATTTTTTGGGGCTCCACAATCACTGCAGATGGTGACTGCAGCCATGAAATTAAAAGCCGCTTACTCCTTGGAAGAAAAGTTATGACCAACCTAGATAGCATATTCAAAAGCAGAGACTTGGCCAACAAAGGTCTGTCTAGCCAAGGCTATGGCTTTTCCATGTATGGATGTGAGAGATGGACTATAAAGAAAGTTGAGCACTGAAGAATTGATGCTTTTGAACTGTGGTGTTGGAGAAGAATCTTGAGAGTCCCTTGGACTGCAAGGAGATCCAACCAGTCCATCCTAAAGGAGATCAGTCCTGGGTGTTCATTGAAAGGACTGATATTGAAGCTGAAACTCCAATACTTTGGCCACCTCATGCGAAGAACTGACTCATTTGAAAAGACCCTGATGCTGGGAAAGATTGAGGGCAGGAGGAGAAGGGGACAACAGAGGATGAGATGGTTGGATGGCATCACTGACTCAATGAAGATGAATTTGCGTAAAGTCTGGGAGTTGGAGATGGGCAGGGAGGCCTGGCGTGCTGCAGTCCATGGGGTTGCAGAGTCAGACACGACTGAGCAACTGAACTGAAGTGAACTAGGGGATAATCCTTAGGAAAGTAATTGTTGGATCATTTTGGATTTCTGGATTTCAGCTGCCTCATCTCTAAGATGAGACGGTTGCATGCATGCCAAGTTGCTTCAGTCATGTCTGATTCTTTGTGACCCTATGAACTGTAACCCACCAGGCTTCTCTGTTCATGGGATTTCCCATGCGAGAATCCTGGAGTGGGATTGTTGGATTATAGGAATACTCAAATACTCAAATTTACTAAACAAAGTCAAATTGTTTCTAATTTTATTTCTTATGGTCTATATCTTGCTTTATCATATACTTTTTGGTGTATTTTGAAGAGCAGAGGTTTTTGGTAAAGTCTAATTTATAAACTCTTTCATATTTAATATTCATGTATCCTAAGAAAAACTTGCCTGTCCCAAATATTTTCTTCTAGGAGTTTTATGGTTTTAATTTTTCATTTAGGTCTCTAATCAATTCTGTTTTTTTAATATAGTGACGTATTATGTATCAAAATTCGCTTCCTTCAGTACAACTAGTGTCTTCTATCTACTTATTTCAGTATTACTTGCTTAAAAAAAAAAAGAAAAGCTATCATTTTCTCATCAGTTACCTTGGTATCTTTGTGAAAAATTAATTGTCCATATGTACATGACCTTATCTCTATTCATTCCCTTTCATCAGTTTACATTCCAATCCAAAAGAAAGCCAATGCCAAAAAATGTTCAAACTACTGCACAATTGCACTCAGCTCACATGCCAGCAAAGTAATGCTCAAAATTCTCCAAGCCAGGCTTCAACAGTACATGAACTATGAACTTCCAGATATTCAAGGTGTATTTAGAAAAGCCAGAGGAACCAGAGATTAAATTGCCAACATCTGTTGGATCATCGAATAAGCAAGAGTTCCAGAAAAACATCAAACTTCTGCTTTATTGCCCACACCAAAGCCTTTGACTGTGTGGATCACAACAAACTGTGGAAAATTCTTAAAGAGACAGGAATACCAGATCACCTTACCTGTCCCCTGAGAAACCTGTATGCAGGTCAAGTTAGAACTGGACATGGAACACAGACTGGTTCCAAATAGGAAAAGGAGTATGTCAAGGCTGTATATTGTCACCCTGCTTATTTAATGTATATGCAGAGTACATCATGAGAAATGCTGGGCTGGAGGAAGCACAAGCTGGAATCAAGATTGCCAGGAGAAATATCAATAACCTCAGATATTCAGAAGACACCACCCTTATGGCAGAAAAGTGCAGAAGAACTAAAGAGCCTCTTGATGAAAGTGAAAGAGGAGAGTGAAAAATTGCCTTAAAACTCAACATTCAGAAAACTAAGATCATGGCATCTGAGCTCATCAGTTCAGTTCAGTTCAGTCACTCAGTCATGTCCGACTCCTGCGACCCCACAGATTGCAGCATACCAAGCTTCCCTGTCCATCACCAACTCCTAAGGTTTACTCAAAATCATGTCCCTTGAGTCAGTGATGCCATCCAACCATCTCATTCTCTGTTGTCCCCTTCTCCTCCCACCTTCAATCTTTCTCAGCATCACGGTCTTTTCCAATGAGTCAGTTTGTATCAGGTGACCAAAATATTGGAGTTTCAGCTTCAGCATCAGTCTTTCCAATGAATATTCAGGACTGATTTCCTTTGGTTGGATCTCCTTGCTGTCCAAGGGACTTTCAAAAGTCTGCTCCAACACCACAGTTCTGGTCCCATCACTTCATGGGAAATAGATGGGGAAACAGTGGAAACAGAGATAGACTTTATTTTCTTGGACTCCAAAATCACAGCAGATGGTGACTGCAGCCATGAAATTAAAAGACACTAACTCCTTGGAAGAAAAGCTATGACCAACCTAGATAGCATATTAAAAAGCAGAGACATTACTTTGCCAACAAAGGTCCATCTAGTCAAAGCTATAGTTTTTTGAGTAGTCATGTATGGATGTGAGAGTTGGACTATAAAGAAAGCTGAGTGCCAAAGAATTGATGGTTTTGAACTGTGGTGTTGGAGAAGTCTCTTGAGAGTCCTTTGGACTGCAAGGAGATCAAACCAGTCAATCCAAAAGGAAATCAGTCCTAAATATTCACTGGAAAGACTGATGCTGAAGCTGAAACTCCAATACTTTGGCCACCTGATGCAAAGAGCTTACTCATTGGAAAAGACCCTGATGCTGGGAAAGACTGAAGGTGGGAGGAGAAGGGACGACAGAGGATGACATGGTTGGATGGCATCAATGACTCAATGGACATGAGTTTGAGCAAACTCCGGGAGTTGGTGATGGACAGGGAAGCCTAGTGTCCTGCAGTCCATGGGGTTGCAAGGAGTCAGACATGACTGAGTGACTGAACTGAACTGAAATTGTTCTACATAACTGCTTGCTTAGTTGCATCAGCAGTGTCTGATTCTTTGAGATTCTACAGACTGTAGCCCACCAGGCTCCTCCGTCCATGAGATTCTCCAGGCAAGAATACTGGAGTGGGTTGCCATTCCCTTCTGCAGGGTATCGTCCTGACTCAAGGACTGAAGCTTCATCTTTTATATTTCCTGCATTGACAGGCAGGTTCTTTACCACTGGCACCAAGGTGTCTCAGGGGGTAAAGAATCTGGCTGCAATGTAGCAGACCTTAGTTCAATCCCTGGGTTGGGAAGATTCCCTGGAAGGAGGCATGGCAACCAACCCACTCCAGTATTCTTGCCTAGAGAATCCCATGGACAGTGGAGCACGGTCCATAGGGTTGCAAGTTCTACATACCTGTTCTTATGTAAATACCTCATGTTTTTTGTTGTTGTAGCTTTACAACAAATCTTGAAATCAGGTCGTCTTTAGTTCTGAAAATCCTTATCGATTCCCTTTAAAAATTGTTACGGCTCTTTCAGATTTGGGGTCTTTCATAACTACATTTTGAACTGACATAAATTTCTATCTGAAAAAAGTCTATTAGGATTTTGACTGGGATTGAGTTGAATCCTAGATCAATATGAGAGAACTGACACCTCAAAAATATTGAATCTTTCCATCTATGAACATGGAGTGTCTATCCAGTTGTTTGGCAATTCATTGATTTATCTCAACAAAATTTTATAGCTCTCAATATACAGATCTTGCAAATATTTTGATAAATTTACCTCTTAGTGTTTAACATATCTGGAAGTTAGAGAAGGTATTTTTAAAATTAATTAATTTGTTTTAATTGATTACTTTCCAATACTGTGATTTTTGTCATACATTGACATGAATTTGCCACAAGTGTGCACGTGTCCCCCCGTCCTGAACCCCCTCCCACTTCCCTCCCCATTCCTTCCCTCTGCGTTGTTCTGGTGCACTGGCTTTGAGTGCCCAGTTTCATGCATTGAACTTGGATTGGTCGTCTGTTTCACATATGGTAATATACATGTTTCAGTGCTATTCTCTCTAATCATCCCACCCTCGCCTAGAGAAGGTATTTTTATTTTTTAGTTTGTATTGTTGGCATTGATTTTTGCTTATTGGTCTTATTTCCCACAACCAGCTAGATTAATTTCTTGGTAGCTTCCTAATCTATTGTTCTCAGTTATCCGTGGCTCTCCCCTCTAGACTATTTGCTCTGGGTTCTGTGACATCTTTCCTTTATGGTAAACAAACACATCTGTTCATAGCTGTGCAGCTTTCTCAATTGGGCTGCTGCTTTCTGCCCTCAGAAAACTGATGGACCAAAGGCCTCATTTCATTGTGCATTGTCTATCTTTCCTTTTCTACTCCAAACTGATGATATTTTCCCAACACAAGTCTTCCAAAAGCCCCTCCAGGTAGCTTCTCATCATCCCTATCATGGTCACAGGGCAGTGTTCTAGGAGCATGACAGGAAAAATTAATTTTTTTCCATTGTAACTGGATTCTCTCTCCCCTCTTCTGAGATATTCTTATGTGTCATGATTATTTCTTGTACATTTTTATGACTTTTAAAGAAGAGAAGAAAGAAGAAAACAGTCTTTTACATTAATTCCCATTTTTACCATTTTTGATGCTCCCTTTTGACTATGGGTTTTAGTTCCTGTTTGATCTCATTGTTTGGATATATCTCCATCACTCATCTCACTTTGTACTATTATCGTCATACATATAAGATCTTTACGTGCTATTTGCCCAACAATACATTTTTATAATTATAGTTTCATGAAATTATCTTTTCAATAATTAAAAGAAGAAAAAATCACAGTCTTTACAATGCCCAGATTAAAGTAGTTTATGTAAGACAGCTTGAGAGGGAGGATGTATGTTTATGAAGCAATATTGATCATTAAAATTTTATATTCTGATTCACTAGCACAGTTGGCTGCAGTGCAATCCTAAAATGAGATAAAATTGTTAAAGTTTCCTATGCAGAAAGAAAGACTCTATTTCATTTTTCTCCATAAACTTGATGGAGTAAGTAAATACTACTAACAAGGAAACCGAGATTAAATTGCTGACATAGCTGACAAGCAGTGCAGGTAGGATTAAACACAGTCTGTTTCCGTGGTCTGTGTTGCATCCCAAATAGTATTTTCCATAGTAACCACTGTTTGGGTTCCTCCAGACCGTTTCGAAAGCATCTAGTTTTACCCAGGACCTTGCAGGTGTGTGTCACGTGCACGTGATCATTTTAGCTGCTGCGCCACAGCCACCGTCTTCTCTAACATCCTTGCTCTGATCTGGGTCCCCCCCGGGTTATCACTCCTGAATCAGCCAAACCCCCTCCTGAAAGCACTAGTTACTGACGGTGCCACCACTCCACTGCTGGCCCTCTGCTGCCAACGGTCTTCTGTGCCTTGCTGCAGCTGCCGGCTTGCATGCAGTCACCGACGCTGCAGGGGCCATGCTGCCAAAGTCTCCTGCTGCTGGCAAAGGTCACGACCTGCTAGCAGGAGTGCTGGGCTGAGCCAGGCCTCTGTCTCTCTCCCACTCCCAGGGCCTCAGTCAGAAGCCAAGGTGGGGACGCTGAGCCCAGAGGCAGACACTGCTATCCTCAGAAGTCCTCCTCCCGCTAAAGCGGAGTACTGACCGGGATCACAGTTTAAGGGCCCCACTCTTTTAGGATAAATTCTTCTTCGAGATGGTAGTTCACTTCAGATGTAAGTGGACTCTTGGCAGGCGTGTACCACCAGTCCTCAGTCTCCTGACTCACTGAGATAAGTTCAAGAAGTTCTGTTAAGTTCGAGTAAATTCAGCTGAGGTTTCCACAACAGTGGCATCTTCAGAACCCAGTGTTTGGTGTTGGTCAATAAGTATGTCTGTGTAGACCAGGTCAATACACGAGCATCAGATTCCTATGTAACTAACACTATTATTCATGTTTTAAAAACAGCAACAAATTTGAAGGCTTTTTTCTAGTGTTTTTCATTCTGATAAATGATATTTTCATATACAGGGAAAGAAGATCTTTCCTGAAAAATGTAAGACTGACTTCTCACTTGATATTCTAAAAAAAATTCTTTTGGTACTGAAACTTGGAATAATCAACTTTGAGGAACTACCTATTCAGTACAATTTGCTGCTTCAGTGCTATTTTCAATGTTATTTTTCCTAGAGATTAAAGCATAATATCTTAGAACTGTTTATATCAATATTTTAAAGTAAAGATGATTGACAAGTAAAATTATGGCTTTTTTTTAGGGTTTTTTTTGGTCATATTTCCATGAGTGAATATCTCAGGGCATAGTTAGCTTTTTATTTTTCCTAATGTTACATACGCTTTTCAGGAAAAGAAAGTTTCACTCAGTACATTAGTGTTGAATCTAAGTGGACTAAATGAAGGAATATACTCATATCATAACTTACTTTTTGCCCATTAAATAAATTATCTAATAGAGTTCTGGCCCTATTGAGGACTACAAGAAGAGCATGCAGAATTGAATACTTGTTTTCTCCTCAAATCTGAAATACTATATTGCCTGATTTTTAAAACATTATCTGTACATGTGAAAAGACTAGCAATAGGCAAATTATATTACCTGAGAATTTTATTTTTTAATAAAAATATTTTAAAAGTTCTTTTTAATTTTAGTGTTTTATGATAATAAAATTCATTTGTATCAAAAGCATAGTAACTTAAGAACACCCAGTGAAGAGGTATTTCTTTTAAAACTACAATTTACAAAGAACTGAAACCCATTAATTTCCAAACATTAGCATATTTTTAAACTTATTGTACTGTTAGTTCTCATGCTTTTGGAATTATTCACATAGAAAGCTATCCTTTGAGTACAAAATAAACATTGAGATTGGTATTTTTAAAAAATAGATAAAAGGACAGTATAGTTGACATTTTTGCTTTGGATTATCTATATATAGTTATGTAAATCACAATTGGGGAGTACAGAACTTTTTTATTTACAAAATGATTGGAAACAATTTTCATTACAATGAGACAGAAGAGACTGTATATCAGTTAATAGATTTACTTGAAAATAACAAACTTGGAAGTTTTGAGATTTGCATGTATGGGCAATTCTGTTCAAATTAGTAAAATCTCTTCCACTCCTTCTCCGTCTCATTTCTTTCATGAACACTTTAGGGGGAAAGCATTTTTATAGGTCTAATGTTTTTACATGGCTTTACATACAGTTACAACTATCTTTGTGTAACAGACCCTAAATCATCACATTCAAGTGCAAACATGTCTGAATAATAAGGTTTCTTTTTTTTTTTTTTGCAAAAGACAATCCAAATAAAGTTTCATCACATGAAATCTGCAAGTAAGTAATTTTAATTCTACATCGAGTTAAGTCTTGTACAGACAGCATTCATTTGTACTACAACCCATATTTTTCCCCCCACAGGAAATGTTTCACATTCTAGCTGTGTTATTTTATTTTTTTTAATGAATAGAGAAGGCTAGATTTGAGACTTAAGTGAACTATATTTAATGAGTTAACTCAGTGTGTAGAACAGTGCTTGGCATATAATAAATCTACACATGTATTAGCCATAACCATGCAGAACAGTGATAGTAGATAAAAACTGGCTCTGGGAACTTCCCTGGTGGTCCACTGGTTAAGAATCTGCCTGCCCATGCGGGGGACATGGGTTTGATGCCCGGGCTGGGGAGGTTGCACGTGCCACAGGGTAACCAAGCCATGCCCTGCAGCTACTGAGCCCATGCACCTGGAGCCCGTGCTTTTCAGCAAGAGAAGCCCCCACAGTGAGAAGCCCACGCACCACAGCTGCAGAGCAGTCCTCGCCTGTGGCAGCTAGAGAAAGCCCACATGCAGCGACAAAGACCCAGTACAGCCAAAAATAATATGAAAAAAAATTTTTTTAATGGGTTATGGATTGGGTAAGGAAAATTTATCTCAATAACTTCCTTGTCACTCACACCAAAGCAAAATAATACATGAGGTTTAGTGGAATCTAAAGGCAAAGTTTAAATTGGGCAGAATTTCCGAAAACTCTATTATAGGGCTATTTGTTCCTTTTTATTTGGGTACTTTTTTCTGGAAACATTTTAGCAGATAAAAGGTAAGAAATACACCTCAACTTTTCCTATGTGACTGGAGTGGTCAAATTTCAATTTGGAGCATAATAACTATTCCTCAGGAGCACTTTAAAGTATAACACTCAAGCCCACGCTAAAAGGACACCAGAGTCTCTTCCGTACTAGGTTCTCCCTCCCTTGAGCTATCCTAGAATCCCTCAGAATGCTTCCTTGTTATGAAAGACCAGCCATGTTTGCCTTTGGCTTACAGATAGAACCATAACTGATTGTACCCTCTCTGACAATGAGAGAGCACACAGCCTTTACTCCGCAAAGGCTATGAGAAGCTAAGTGCACAGAATCGCTTCTGCCTGTGAATGCAGCTTAAACCTGCAGAGTTCAAGGAAATGCGCCATTCATCACAGCCTGCAGCAGACCTGTTATTGCTGCCTCCAAGGTGATGGTTGCTGCAATCACCAGAGTGTTTCTTCAGGTACAAGACAGGATAGTTATCCCCAGAGCCATAAATGTTAGCATTAAAATTGGTCTCAGCCTCAATGTGACAGATAGTTCACTCAGACCACCCCAAGTCCAAAGGCTCCCTATCTCTCACTCCTCCTAGGTGGATGACTGATTTGGGAGTGGTTCTAGTGTCTGCCATCCCACAGACTTAAAACCATAAATGTCCCCTTCCTTGCCCTTGACTACACACTCGGAGCATGAATCAGCTCATCTGTTCTGTCTCTTTCCACCCTCATGGAAACTTTGCCCCCAGTGGCTTCCGTGCCCTTCCTTCCAGGCAGATACACGGATCCATCAGTTTTGGATAGTTTCTTTTACCATTCCTTCAAGTTCACTAAGCATTTTCTTCCGCAGTGTGTCTAACTACTACTATTTATCCCATCTGGTGTATTTTTCGCCTCAGACATTATATACAGTTTTTATCTTGAGGTTCAATTTGGCAGTTTTTACTTTTCTCCACGTCTGCTTAACTTTTTGTACATACAATTGTAGTCACTGTTTTCATATTTTTATCTGCTAATTCTAATATGTGTGTCAGCTCTGGTTTCAATTGATTTATTTTCCACCTGTTTAGAGATTCTTATTTCCTGCTTCTTTGCATGCCTTGTAATCTTTGATTGGCGGTCAGACATTGTGAATTTTATCATGTTGAATGCTGGATATTTTTGTATTCCTATCAATATTCTTGAGCTTTATGCTAATATACAGTTGAGACAGTAGGAAACACTTTCATCCTTTTGGGTCTTGGATGGCTAATTTCCACTGTTGAGGCTAAACCTTCCTGAACAATCTATTTTCACCCTGGGCACATTGAGGTTTTCTAGACTGGCTAGAACAGTGACTATACCCAGCCCTGTGTGAGTGCTCATATTGTTCTCTCTTATTCTTCTGGGAGATTTCCTTGCCTCTGATAGTTTCCTCACAGACATACACTAATGAGTATATGCTGCACGGTCAGGGGAACACACCATATATTTCTGGATTTCCCCTCCTCTTTATTACTCTTTCGAACTCTAGCTGACTTTGTCTCCCTGGGTTCTATTCAACTCAAAGAGCTTGCTAACTCCTCCTGGGTTCCTCCTATTTTAACTACAGTCTGGAAACTCTTTTAAAGCAGTAAGCTTGGGCAAAAATAAGAGTCACCTATTTGTTTCCTGTCTTTCAAGGTAACTGTCTTATGTTGCCTGATGTTTGGTATCCTGGAAATCATATATTCCATACCTTATTTTTCTTTTCTTTGTAGTTTCAGGTGGAAGGATAAATTTGGTCCTTGTTACTTAATCCTGGCTATAAATGAAAGTGAAATTGAAATTGAAGTCGCTCATTCGTGTCCAACTCTTTGCGACCCCGTGGACTGTAGCCAACCAGGCTCCTCCATCCATGGAATTCTCCAGGCAAGAACACTGGAGTGGGCTGCCATTTCCTACACCGCAATTTTGAATATCAGACAGACTTCAATAATTTTTCACCTTGAGGGAAAGGATTTGAAGAAGTGGTACTATGAGAATGTCTAAACAAGAGATGTTTATAGATGGCAATCTTATAGAAAGAAGTTACGTGAAGCTGTTTGCATGGCATATTACATAGTATGGAAATAATACACATTCTGTCAAAAATGAGAGAGATTATGGGGAGGGGGCTGAGCCTGCTTGGTTTTGCCTTTGGGTTGGGGTCTCAATCTCTTTTTTTTAACCAAAATAGCTCTTGAGATTTTTTTATGCCAATCTGTCCTTAATCTCCACATCAGGTTCAAACACCAAAGTTGAAAAGTGTTTACCCACACATAATTAAAATTCTTCCCACCTCTTCTCAACTGTTCAATAATGGGAAGGAGAATGCCTTGTAGAATATAAAAACATAGCAGGTGCTTCTGCTCTGGAACTTTGCATAGTCTGCCAGCTTACTTATGGATCTGGCATGGAATACCAAAGGGAACACACTGTGGGCTAACTCAGGAGTGGGATGAAACTAGCAAGACACCCATTCTGGAAATATGTAGTCATGCTTGTCAGATTTATTTCATTAAACATACTTCAAGTGGATACAAAGCAGGCAAGCACATGCCTAAATGAAGCCTGGGTGATTCTCCAGGGCAGGGTGCAGAGACAGTCAGAAAAGATAGAATATTTTACCTTAAAGAATGAGGAACACATTGATCTAGGAAACTCTTTCTCCCCACCTGAGTTCTTACAAAGATTGCTCTCTTAAGCAGACATCGTTTTCAAGAACCTACACTTACCTACTTGGAAATAAACCCATCTTTTAATTTTTAATATAACTTCACAAAATTATAGTTTTATGTGCTTCAAGGAATATATATAAGTATCTGACAAGGAGGGCTTCCCAGGTGGATCAGGTGGATCAGTAAAGAATCCACTTGACAAGAAGGAGACATGAGTTTGATCCCTGAGTCAGGAAGATCCCCTGGAGAAGGAAATGGCAACCCACTCCAGTATTCTTGCCAAGGAAATCCAAAGGACAGAGGAGGTTGGTGGGCTACAGTCCATGGGGTCACAAAAGAGTCAGACACGACTTAGTGACTAAACAACGGCAACAATATCTAACAAGGAACTGCCTGTGCTCTAGTAGGGAAGTAACTCATGTATTTATTAAGAGTAGCACAAAGGAAGACGGAACCCAAGTAAGACAGTAGGTGTTGTGAGAGGGCATCAGAGGGCAGACACATTGAAACCATAATCACAGAAAACTAGTCAATCTAATCACATGGACCACAGCCTTGTCTAACTCAATGAAACTAAGCCATGCTGTGTGGGACAACCCAAGACAGGCGGGTCATCGTGGAGAGGTCTGACAGAATGTGGTCCACTGGAGAAGGGAATGGCATACCACTTCAGTATTCTTGCCTTGGGAACCCCCATGAACAGTATGAAAAGGCAAAATGATAGGATACTGAAAGAGGAACTCCCCAGGTCAGTAGGTGCCCAATATGCTACTGGAGATCAGTGGAGAAATAACTGCAGAAAGAGTGAAGGGATGGAGCCAAAGCAAAAACAATACCCAGTTGTGGATGTGACTGGTGACAGAAGCAAGGTCTGATGCTGTAAAGCGCAATATTGCATAGGAACCTGGAATGTCAGGTTCATGAATCAAGGCAAATTGGAAGTGGTCAAACAGGAGATGGCAAGAGTGAACGTCGACATTCTAGGAATCAGCAAACTAAAATGGACTGGAATGGGTGAATTTAACTCAGATGACCATTATATCTACTACTGTGGGCAGGAATCCCTGAGAAGAAATGGAGTAGCCATCATGGTCAACAAAAGAGTCTGAAATGCAGTACTTGGATGCAATCTCAAAAACGACAGAATGATCTCTGTTCATCTCCAAGGCAAACCATTCAATATCACAGTAATCCAAGTCTATGCCCCAACCAATAACACTGAAGAAGCTGAAGCTGAATGGTTCTATGAAGACCTACAAGACCTTTTAGAACTAACACCCAGAAAAGATGTCTTTTTCATTATAGGGGACTGGAATGCAAAAGTAGGAAGTCAAGAAACACCTGGAGTAACAGGCAAATTTGCCCTTGGAATATAGAATGAAGCAGGACAAAGGCTAATAGAGTTCTGCCAAGAGAATGCACTGGTCATAGCAAACACCCACTTCAAACAACACAAGGGAACACTCTACACATGGACATCACCAGATGGTCAACACCAAAATCAGATTGATTCTATTCTTTGCAGCCAAAGATGGAGAAGCTCTATACAGTCAGCAAAAACAAGACCGGGAGCTGACTATGGCTCAGATCATGAACTCCTTATTACCAAATTCAGACTTAAATTGAAGAAAGTAGGGAAAACCACTAGACCATTCAGGTATGACCTGAATCAAATCCCTTATGATTATACAGTGGAAGTGAGAAATAGATTTAAGGGATTAGATCTGATAGATAGAGTGCCTGATGAACTATGGACAGAGGTTCTTGACACTGTACAGGAGACAGGGATCAAGACCATCCCCATGGAAAAGAAATGCAAAAAGCAAAATGGCTGTCTGGGTAGGCCTTACAAATAGCTGTGAAAAGAAGAGAAGCAAAAAGAAAAGGAGAAAAGGAAAGACATAAGCATCTGAATCCAGAGTTCCAAAGAATAGCAAGTAAGAAATCCTTCCTCAGTGATCAAAGCAAAGAAATAGAGGAAAACAATACAATGGGAAAGACTAGAGATCTCTTCAAGAAAATCAGAGATACCAAGGGAACATTTCATGCAAAGATAGGCTTGATAAAGGACAGAAATGGTATGGACCTAACAGAAGCAGAAGATATTAAGAAGAGGTAGCAAGAATACACAGAAGAACTGTACAAAAAAGATCTTCACGACCCAGATAATCACAATGGTGTGATCATTCACCTAGAGCCAGACATCCTGGAATGAGAAGTCAAGTGGGCCTTAGAGAGCATCACCATGAACAAAGCTAGTGGAGGTGATGGAATTCCAGTTGAGCTTTTTCAAATCCTGAAAGATGATGCTATGAAAGTGCTGCACTCAATATGCCAGCAAATTTGGAAAACTCAGCAGTGGCCACAGGACTGGAAAAGGTCAGTTTTCATTTCAATTCCAAAGAAAGGAAATGCCAAAGAATGCTCAAACTACTGCACAATTGCACTCATCTCACACACTAGTAAAGTGATGCTCAAAATTCTCCAAGCCAGGCTTCAGCAATACGTGAACCAGGAACTTCCAGATGTTGAAGCTGTTTTAGAAAAGGCAGAGGAACCAGAGATCAAATTGCCAACATCCACTGGATCATGGAAAAAGGAAAAGAGTTCCAGAAAAACATCTATTTCTGCTTTATTGACTATACCAAAGCCTTTGACTGTGTGGATCACAATAAACGGTGGAAAATTCTGAAAGAGATGGGAATACCAGACCACCTGACCTGCCTCTTGAGAAACCTATATGCAGGTCAGAAAGCAACACTTAGAACTGGACATGGAACAACAGACTGTTTCCAAATAGGAAAAGGAGTGCGTCAAGGCTGTATACTGTCACCCTGCTTATTTAACTTCTATGCAGAGTACATCATGAGAAACGCTGGGCTGGAAGAAGCACAAGCTGGAATCAAGATTGCTGGGAGAAATATCAATAACCTCAGACATGCAGATACCACCACCCTTATGGCAGAAAGTGAAGAGGAACTAAAAAGCTTCTTGATGAACGTGAAAGTGGAGAGTGGAGAGTGAAAAAGTTGGCTTAAAGCTTAACATTCAGAAAACGAAGATCATGGCATCTGGTCTCATCATTTCATAAGAAATAGATGGGGAACAGTGTCAGACTTTAGTTTTGGGGGGTCCAAAATCACTGCAGATGGTGACTGCAGCCATGAAATTCAATGATGCTTACTCCTTGGAAGAAAAGTTATGACCAACCTAGATAGCATATGCAAAAGCAGACACTACTTTGCCAACAAAGGTCCGTCTAGTCAAGGCTATGGTTTTTCCTATGGTCGTGTATGGATGTGAGAGCTGGACTGTGAAGAAGGCTGAGCGCTGAAGAATTGATGCTTTTGAACTGTGGTGTTGCAGAAGACTCTTGAGAGTCCCTTGGACTGTAAGGAGATCCAACCAGTCCATTCTGAAGGAGATCAGCCCTGGGATTTCTTTGGAAAGAATGATCCTGAAGCTGAAACTCCAGTACTTTGGCCACCTCATGCAAAGAGTTGACTCATTGGAAAAGAGTCTGATGCTGGGAGGGATTGAGGGCAGGAGGAGAAGGGGACGACAGAGGATGAGACGGCTAGATGGTGTCACCGACTCGATAGACATGGGTTTGAGTGAACTCCGGGAATTGGTGATGGACAGGGAGACCTGGCGTGCTGCAATTCATGGGGTTACAAAGAGTCAGACACGACTGAGCTACTGAACTGAACTGAACTGAGCACTAAGGGAAGAAAGGCAAATAACAATATAAAGTGCCAACAGAATAAATTTCATGGGTATAAAACACATGGTAGAGAAAACAATCATATTTACAAGTTCAAAGTGCTGTGTAACCACTAACTGGGTTGGTTTATAAAGGTCTAATTGAAGAAATGGGACTTGTATTGTGCTTGACAGGATTTCAGTGAACAGATTTTGAATTCTTTCTTCTACAAGATTCATTATGACTCATTTTATTATAACTTTCATTTCACAGACTCACCTTCAAAGATAGACGGAAGTTTCAAGAAAGTGAAACGAAGTGAAGTGAAGTCGCTCAGTCGTGTCCGACTCTTTGCGACCCCATGGACTATAGCCTATCAGGCTCCTCAGTCCATGGGATTTTCCAGGCAAAAGTACTGGAGCGGGTTGCCATTTCCTTCTCCAGGTGATATTCCCAACCCAGGGATCAACCCAGGTCTCCCACATTGTAGGCAGATGCTTTACCATCTGAGCTACCATGCACCATCCATGCATGCATCAAGAAAGGGGAAATAATTGCAAATAATTATAAAATTTGGCACTCCCCACAGTAGAAACTCTGAAACATTATATCCTAGAGACAACCACATCCCTGCTTCTCCTGGGCTCTCCAGCAGTAGTGGTCCCACAAAAATAGCTTCTAAACTCTTACTTTACCAAGGTAGGGAGGGAAAGACATTGTTCATAACGCAGTACCATTATGTGGTACTGTCATTGAGTACCACATAATACTGCGAAGAATTACCCATTATTTTGATCATTATCTGATTCAGTGAACTAATGAGACAGTTGTTTTCAGTACTGCTTTCTATCTTCATGCAAGAATGGTAGCATCATTTTTCTGCTGTCTGTGGAAGCATCTTGCAGAGTGGATGCTAGGAAACTGCTGAATGTAGAACTGCTTGTCAGTGAAGCAGAGGAGTATACTATTTATTCTTCCCTCCTGTCAGGTCACAGAAAAGTAATAATGTTCTACATGTATCAGCAGAAGTGATAAACAGAGCTAGTGAAAGTTGAGACTCATGGGAGACAAATGCAGACAATTAAACCCATGAAGAAGGAAAATATAATGCTGTGTACTCTTCTACAGCACAAAGGTAAACTGGGGCAAGTTAGAGGTACATGCAAACAGAGAGGTGAAAAAAGTGGTCATTACATTCAAAATATTAATAGATGAGCCCTCCAGTTAATGGCCTGTAAGTGAAAGCAAAACACTCTCTTGGATCATGGGACTGTTTCCAGACTTGGCTTGATTTATATTCAAAATATAAGGTGTAATTTCAAAATATCTTAAATGATGTTTGGCATTTTATTTCATAAAATTATAGTCACCATTATAATTACTCTTCAGATTGAAATTTCAGGAAATCCTCCTTATTTCATTTTCCGTTTTCTACTTCTCACTTTTAATGTCAAATAGAATTTTTTTTCTCAACTTTCTATGACTTTATCAAATAAATTTTCAAATACTATGAGCTCATAAACAGAGGATTCAGACATTTTCAATTATAATGCCAAATCTTTGCTATTATTTCAATGCCAAACAGTTTAAAGTCATTTCCATATGAATAAGTACTGATAATTAAATCCAAAATTCCATCTTATTTTCCTTTTATAAACAATTATCAGTAAATAAATAAAGTAACATTTCTATACTATTCACATCAGAAATGGAATTATATATGTGCATTATAAATACAGACACATTATAAATACAAGGTGTGTTCATCAGGTAGAAATGTGTGAAATGATGCATGCCAGAGTCAGTTAACTATGTAAATTAATACTGCTTAAGTCATTGTGTATAACAGTCATGACTGTCGTAAAACACGATCTCAAAAGACAGATAAATGAAAGGCAACAAGGCATTATAATAGCTATTCCAAATTGAAGTAAAATCTTTCATAATTATTGATTGTCTTCTATGTTCCAGGCACTGTAACAGAGAAAAAGATTATTCAGTTCAGCTCAGTCACTCAGTCGTGTCCAATTCTTTTCGACCCCATGAATCACAGTACGCCAGGCCTCCTTGTCCATCACCAACTCCCAGAGTTCACTCAAACTCATAAAACATTATTAAATATTTAAAAGATTATTAAATATTGCAAAATAGTTAATCCTACAACTTTGAACTTAATAAATTTGAACTTCATTATATGTAGTAGAAAGAGTGTTGGACTGGGTGTCTAAATGTAGCTCTGCCTTCGCCTGGCTCAGTGACCTTTGAAAAGTTACTTAGCCAGTTCAGGATGGGGAACACGTGTACACCCGTGGTAGATTCATGTTGATGTGTGGCAGAACCAATACAATATCGTGAAGTAATTAGCCTCCAGTTAAAATAAATAAATTTAAATTTTTTTTAAAAAGTTACTTAGCCTGGGTTTTAATATTCTTAAACATTTTTAAAATATCTATATTTAAATATTTAAAACTATAAACTAGATTATATCTAGTTTGATAAACCAGGTCACATCTAGCTTGATAAACTAGATCACATATAGTCTGATAAACTAGATCATAAAAACCATGATCACATCTAACTAGATATGATCTAAACTAGATTGTATCTAAATTGCATTGCAGCTCTAAATTCCCATGTTTTTATAAAAGATAAATTTGTCTATAGTTTTCAATAAGTTATGGTTGAATAACATTTTAAGATGAATTAGAAAAATTGGTTAGGCTGTGATGTTAATGAAACCATGCTCCTGATTACCATAATTCCCGTTTTGACCTAAGTTCTAAAACAGATCATTCCAAGTCCTACTGACCAGCCTTGCAGAAAAATGCTCTGATTCAGGGGTAAGGTGTAGGTGTGACAGATAAGCGAAAATCCAACTAAAAGCACACACTGTGCTGAGGAGAGCACCGTAGTTTCATCTCCGTAGACCAAAGAACAACAGTGAGACTCTCTGATCTGGGTTGATTTTCCATTACAGAAACTCATAGGAGTTTTCAGGAATTTGGTGAAAGCCAGAAGGTGAAAGAAGAATCAAGAAAACTGCCCTTCTAGTGGTGGCCTGAAGAGGCTCTGATGGTTCACAAATGGAGATAAAAAGAGACTGAAGGACCTGGGAGAAAGGACATTCTCTGCTCAAAGACGAAAGGTGTGTTCCTTATGTCCTGAGCCGCAGATCCTATAGCTGTTTTTAGGAGCAGAGAAGACACGGTATTGTGCATTATTCAAAGCCAATTTTTGTTTAAACAAGAGATATTTATTTTGTGCCTACTATGTGCCCGGCATAATTCTAGCAATGGGGATACAAGAAAAAGTTCCTACTCTGTGGAACTTACATTCTAGTTGGTGAGACAGACAATACTCATTAACGAAAAACTACGTAAAATAACTTGAGATGGAGAGAAGGCTATGCGAACTCTGATGTAGTGTAATGGGATAGACAGTGTCACAGAAGAGGGGGAAGGGCAGTAATAATGAAGTAAGGCAGTTGGTGAGGACCCCTCAGAGGAGGAGGCATTTGAGATGAGACGTGAATGGCAAGGTGGCAGTCTCGCAAAGCTGCCCGGAAGACCTATTTTAAGTAAGAAAAAAAGCCCCAAATGGGACTCTTGAGTGTTTAAAGAACAGAAAGAAAGTTATTGTTTTTTTCAGAGCCTATGGGATAAAATGAAAAGGTATCTTGGAGGACTGGAAGGCCATAAAAAAAATGTCTCAATGTTGTTTCAATTGTACTGAGAAGACATTAAAAGTTGTAACATGATTTATGTTTTTAAAAGGTTACTATGGCTGTGGTATAAACCATATTGTTTGGGAATAAGAAAGGGAAAAGTAAAACATATAAAAATTCATAAAGCTTTTCTTTAAGAGAAAAATAAAATCCAATTTTAAAATGTGAAATATTTGTTTCCTCTATGTGTGTCTGAATGTCAGTTATCCCAATAAAGGGTTAATAAGGCATATTTGTTATTTGTCTGACCTGTAATCCATGTTGTAAAACACAGCCTCCAAGGGGCAGAATGATGTTTAATAATGTCTGAAACAGGGCTCCCAGATGGGCAGGATGGGTGAGATGTGGGAAAGAAGATTGGAAGGAAGTACATGATCCATGGACTGGAAATCTCAGCAATCAAAAATATAATTTATGGAAAAGTACAAAAAGGGGAATCCACATAATAATTTAACTTATCCTAATAAACTAGAAATATGAAATGATGAGAGAAAATGGATTTGTATTTTCTAGAGACAATATAAACATCTTTTCTTAGTTTATTTAATTTAATTAATCAAGATTTCAAGGGAAGTAACAGATACAAATAAACATCTAGATTTTTCCATGGAAGACTTGACCTTGTAAAACAATCTGCATATGTGTGTTTTTTCCCTAAATACTAAATAACATATCTTCAGGGAAATACTCTACACAAAACAAGAACGATAACGATAATACAAAACTGCAAAAGAAATTTCCCATAATTTTATATATCACCAAGAAAATCACTGCTTTTAACACTTTGATTCATGCTTTCCAATCTTTTTCTGCGTATATATATTTTACAACAGGAATTTCATGTTGTATATATCATTTTGTTATCTTGCTTTTAACACTTCATGTAAGGACACATATATTACGTTTTGTGCATTTTCTTTTTTTTCTGTCACAAACCTATGTTAGATTCTGACTAAAGCAGTTTTATGTTGTACTCCAACAAAATTGGTTAATGTTTTAGAGAGAAAATCTGGGAAAATGCTGTTTTATAAACAGCTTAATTTTAAATTTATGATTAAAAGAGGAAATTAGTTTCTCTTTCAGCTTAAATTTTATGTAATTATCACTTAGCCTCTCATTCTATCTGTGTAATATCTTGTATGAATTTGGCACTGTGCAGCGCCGTGCGCATGGTGGGAAGGGGACTCTCCAGGTGTCCTGACAGGCCTGAGGACCAGATAAGCAAGCAGGTCTCATGTGTTGGTTCCTGTGGTACATTTTCACCTAAAAACAATATTATAAATAAGATTTGTCACTTAGGCTAGCTGCAAAGATAGTCCACGATGTACCTAAAATACGAAATTATTCATGGAGAAGTCTGGACTAGCCCATAAATAGTACTAAATTCCTTCTACTAGATTTGGAGACAGCATGGGTTGGTTAGTAGCAGCTGGGACCCATAATAACTAATTCATAGCATTTCTGGATGCATTAAAAAGACAGCAAATAAAAGACATCTGGCACTAAGTATGTACCATGAACGCTAGTTCCTTTTCATTCCATTTCCTTCTTCTTTCCTTCCACCTGAATGCAATTACTTTTACTTACACTTGTTTCTATGGTATTCTGAAGTGCCAGTAAAATGACCTTTAGAAAATAGGAGCTGCTGTACCTCGGCCATCCCTAGAAGCAGAGCGGGATCCAGAGTAAATCACTCGAGTGTGTGTCCCATTCATATCACGTGTCTGTTCAGGAGAAATCAAGTTAAAGTAAATATCTAGAGCAGCAGTGATGGAAATAAGCATAAACTATGAGCATGTAGGTGAATCATTTTTATACACGCATGAAGAAAGAAGGCACTTTGCCTTGGATATATCCTGAGAACTTGATAAAAATAATAGCAACTGGCACAGTGGTTTTTTTTTTTTTTTTTTCTACATATGACCTTCTTCTCCTTCTGAGTCACTGTGCCATACTAACAACATTCACCCTAAGATGAGGGGAGGCCAGCAGAAGGCAGTCATGGCTAGCTGACCACCAAAGCTCCTCTCCTGAAGGCTTGAGTTGTTTCTGCCTGTCCCAGCCCCTTTAATTTTTCGCGGAGTTATGTGACTGCTGCTAAGTTGCTTCAGTTGTGTCCGACTCTATGCGACCCCATAGATGGCAGCCCACCAGGCTCCTCTGTTCCTGGGATTCTCCAGGCAAGAACACTGGAGTGGGTTGCCATTTCCTTCTCCAATGCATGAAAGTGAAAGTGAAGTCGCTCAGTTGTGTCCGACCCTTATTGACCCCATGGACTGCAGCCTACCAGGCTCCTCCTTCCATGGGATTTTCCAGGCAAGAGTACTGGAGTGGGTTGCCATTGCCTTCTCCGGTTATGTGACTAATTCTGGCCAATGGTTTCGAATGAAAGCAATAGGCCAAGATCACTAAAAGTCCAGTATGTTTCTCATGTTTGTTCTCTTCCTACGGCCACCTTGGAGTCATATATTGAAGAGAGAAACAAAACAAGATGGAAGGAACCTAAATTCCTGACTTACTGCTTAATGGAGTGCATCCAGGGGAGTCCACGAACAAAAATATCCACCTTGGATATAGCCTGAGTGAGAAATAACACAGCAGATAGATGGGTACCGCTTGTTTGGGTGGTTGGATTGCGTTTACTAATACACAGCATATGTGGCCGTTTGGGGATTGGACTAAAAATAAATGACAAATGAATGACATCAAGTGCGTTTATAGGAGGTAAAGAAGGATTGACCAATTTGGTCCATTTGGATCAGAGAATGTTTGTTTACTTGAGAAGAGAGGTGAGCTGGGTCCCGAGAATGACTCAAGGGAGAAGAGGCAGGAGCATCAGCACCAGCAAATGCATCATGATAGCAATGGGTACTGTGCATTAACAATCAGTTGGCCAGTCTGGCTTGGGGGTAAATTTGAAAAAGGATTTTAAGATGTCGGGAACCTTTTAGAGTTAAGGGAACTGGGGCTTGGAATACCATGCCATGAATTTGATCCTGTCCGTGAGTGGGACACACTGAAGATTTTTGCATAGTGCGATGGCAACGTGAGATGACTTTAGAAAGTTGTGAGGAGATAGGTAATACGAGAGTCCTCCCCACCTTGGCCTACCCGCTCCCCTCACCCCGGACCTTGCCCTACACCTCCCCTAGAAAAAACTCTCCAACAAAAACAAACCAGAAAACCAGTAAAGATGTTGGGAGGATAGAGGCAGCAGATAGAACATAGGGAGTACAAATTCTCTGCCCTTCTCAGATTTGTCCTGATCCTCTCCAGAGATAAGATCTATTGAGGCTGTGCTTGTGCCTAGCCAACAGCAGTTTCTCCTCTTATTTGCCAACAAATATCCTGAGTTTGCACCAGCAATGTGTGCTGCTCTAGAGATAAGTTGGTGGTGATTCGGGTCAGTAATTTCTACCACATTCCTCTCCAGCAGGTAAAGCTACAGAAGAGCCAAATGAATCAGGATTCCTGAATGAAATTTTAGATGCAGACTGCTGAGGACTTATGAGAAATTATTGTCTTCACTAATAAAACAAAAAGAACTCTTAAGGGAAAAAAAAAAGTTATTCTTCCTTCCTCCCTCCACTTCTTAATCTTGAAAATGATTGTCATAGCCAGAACTGTGACAACCAGCTTGGGACCACATAATAAAGGTTATGGAATGAATAGATAAGCACATGTTAGTTTCCTGAAGACATTATTGAGCTGCCAAATCATGATGCTACTCTCTAACTCCAGACTTGTTACTAGAGAGCATCACGGTTCAGTCGCTAAGCCGTGCCTGACTCTGTGACCCCACGGACTGCAGCATGCCAGGCTTCTCTGTTCATGGGATTTTCCCAGCAAGAATACTGGAATAGGTTGGCACGCCTTTCTCCAGGAGATCTTCGCGACCCAGTGATTGAACCCATGTCTCCTGCACTGCAGGCAAGTTCTCTTCTGATGATTCGTGTGGGAAGTCCAACCCTTGCAACATATGCATATAAATATCTTAGCCACAGATGCAAAAGATATCAGATAAACCAAGAACAAAACTTACCTGACCCCCGTTTAAAAGCTAATGAAAATCAAGATATCAAAGGAAAATATCTAAATGCAGAAGCTAAATAATTCACTAGATAACTATCAATGACAAGAGCAGAAATAAATGAGGCAAAACATTCAGAAGATAGAAGGGAATCACTCCATCCACAAGAAATAGTATTATTTTATCTTGGATTTGCAACATCACTGACCAAAAAAAGCATTTAGAATTAAAGCTTCCAAATCAAAAGCAAATATAAAGTTTCCCAAGATGTAATTTAATAAATGATTCAGATAAATTCAGTGGGAGTTATAATGTTTATACAGAAACACATATATTCTATTCACTGAAGAAACGATTTATCAGTCCTCTTGACAAATGTTCCATGGTGAAGGCAATCGGAAAATAAATGCATAAAATTCCTTTAAAGGAGGACTTCCCTGGTGGTCCAGGGAATAAGAATCCACCTTGCAGTGCGGGGGATGTAGGTTTCATCCCTGGTCGGGGAACTAGCATGCCACATGTCATGGAGCTACTGAGTCTGTGGGCCACAACTAGAGTCTACAAAGAAAGATTCTGTGTGATGCAACACAGCCCCGAGGCAGTCAGGTAAATATTTTAAAAATCCTTTAAAACCTTGAGTAAAATCTACATATGCCCTGAAGAACAAAAACAGAGCTCTGAAGTGTATCTCTAGAAAATCAGAAGTGGATGAAAGAAGAGAGTATGTCATTGTCCAAAAAGCCAATATTCTCTCTTACTCCAACCTTATTCCTACTTGAGAAAAACCTCTTCTGCTCTGAGACTGTTTTTGTGCTCTTATTTAGTGCTTTCTGTCAGTTGAAAATATCTGGCATGTTGTGGATCTCAATACATATTTGTTGAATGAATATCTAAAGACTATTATATTAATTTCCGGTGGCTGCTGTAACAAATCACCACAAGCTTAGTAGCTTAAAATAACAGAAATTCATTCTCTCACATTTTTGAAAGTCAGAAGCCCAAAATCCATATCACTGGGCCAAAATCAAGGTGTCAGCAGGCTACCCCTCCTTCAGCAGCTATAGAGGAGAATCTGGTCCTTGCCTCTTACAATGTCTAGTAGCTGCCAGGATTCTGCAGTTCGTGACTACATCATTACAATCTTTAAGAGCAGGATCTTCAAATTCTCCTCTGCTCCATCTTCACATCACCTGTATGTCAGTGGGAAAAATCTCTCTCTGCCTCCCTTTTATAAGAATATGTGAGGGCATTTAAAACCTACCCTAATACCAATAATCTCCAAATAATGCCCTCATCTCAAGATTCTTAATTTAACCATATCTACAAAAAATTTAAAAAAAAAAATGCAAGCTAACATTCCTAGGTTCCAGGAATTAGGAATGTGGATATCTTTTAGGGGGACAATTTTTCAGCTTAATATAAAAGCATAGTAAGAAAGTAATAAATGAAAAACAGAAGATATACCAAGAAAAGGGAGTCTAACAAAGAAATAATATATTTGTTTATCACATGGATGACTTGGATCATCTTAGTGGAGTTAAAGGGGCTTCCCTGGTGGCTCAGTGGTAAAGAATCCACCTGCAATGCAGGAGATGCAGAAGACGCGGGTTTGATCCCTGGGTCAGGAAGATTCACCGGAGGAAGAAATGGCAACTCCTCCAGTATTCTTGCCTGGAGAATCCCATGGACAGAGGAGCCTCATGGGGTCACAAAGAATCGGACATGAGTACTTCTAACGCAGTTAAAAACTTTACTTCTGAGATAACAAAAATTAAAGACAACTTTGTTAAAATTAATGTAGCAATGAAGAAAATTTCAAACCAAACAGCCAGTGCTAATAAATAAAAATTGGAAAATTTCACATGCTCTTTCTCTGAAAGAAATGATTATTAAGATGAAGAATGAATCTATGAAAATTTCTGTGGAGGACGTGATCCAAAATCATCATTACTAGTATAATTCACTTGCATTCCTTATGGAATAAAAGAACATTATGTAAGATATTTTCTCTACATCAACATTATTTTTGCAGATTTCTGCATATAGGAGAGGAGAGAGATAAGACATTGCCAAGAATTTTGATGCTACAAAAGGCTGAAAGGAAATGTTGAGTGAATTAAACATTTCAGGAAGTTTTAAAACTCAGAATATAGAGGTGTGGCCAGAATACTGGAGTGGGTCGCCTTTCCCTTCTCCGGGGGATCTTCCCAACCCAGGGACTAAACCCACATCTCCCATATTGCCGGTGGATCCTGTACCAACTGAGCTATCAGGGAAGCCCACAAAAGGCTGGAAGGAAATGTTGAGTGAATTAAACAGAAAGTTTGAAAACTCAGAATATAAACCTGTTTTTTAGTACACTGAGAAAATAGATAAGGATGATTTTGAAGTTATCAGAACAGAAATCTAAACTATATTATCACTATTATTCTTCTCCTGCTGTTTCTATGTCCTGCCACTGTCTCCCAATGTATTACTGTGGAGAAGGCGATGGCACCCCACTCCAGTACTCTTGCCTGGAAAATCCCATGGATGGAGGAGCCTGGTAGGCTGCAGTCCATGGGGTCACGAAGAGTCTGACACGACTGAGTGACTTCACTTTCACTTTCATGCATTGGAGAAGGAAATGGCAACCCACTCCAGTTTTCTTGCCTGCAGAATCCCAGGGACGGGGGAGCCTGGTGGGCTGCTGTCTATGGGGTCGCACAGAGTCGGACATGACTGAAGTGACGCAGCAGCAGCAGCAGCAGAGAACCAAATATAAAAGCAGTTTAAAAATATAAGAATAAAAGCATTAATAGAAATACAGAAAAAATAAAACTATAAGAATAATAAAAATCCTGTCATTTTATTTTCTTTGCTTTCATGAATATTTTCAAAACTTTCACATTCTAAGAACAAAGCAGGGGTTTAAATACATGCCTTAAAGAGTATTTATTAACATTTCTTTTAATGTCCACATTTTAAAGTTTATCCTTGAATTCCTTATCCAATAGGTATTTGCCGAAAAGTAAATATTTATGGAGTTAGTATATATTTGTTGAATGACTGAAAGAAAAAAGTGGCCCATAGACACTTTTTCAGAGGCAAGTAAAGTGCACCAATTTTCCCTAGAACAATCCAAATGAGAAACAGGAATGTGATTCTTGCTCAGAGCTTATGAAATCCTGGTGTCCATGGACTACCTGGGTAGAGAATACCATGAGAAATTTGAGTGTCCAGAAAATCCTACAGAAGGATTCTCAAATCAGTCTGGAAACAACAAAAATAGAGAAGACATAAAAGTATTGTTTCATTGATTTTCATTTTTTATTGAACTATGTTGGAATATGTTTTGGAAATTTATTCTCCTCATCAGTTTCTCTGAAAATTTTTCTTCTTCCTTCTCTTCCTTATCTCTTGACCCACTTTCTCTTCTCTCTTCCTTGTCTTCCCTACTGTGTATTTTTTCTTATTGTGCTAGTCATTGGACAAATTCACCATTACCAACCAACAAAAGTTAGATGGTCTCATGAACACTTTCTGCCTGACATATGCAGTTATGGAAAAAGTTAGCTTAGATCACTTAGTCTTAAAACCAGTTGAGGAGTGGAATGGGGAGGAGGGTTGGTGGAAGGATGTTCAAGTGTGAGGGGCATGGGTAAGAAAAAAAAAATGGAGAGAAAGAAAAAAAAAAAAAAAACCAACTGAACCTTTAAAAACAGTTCCTGAGGCTGAACAAAAGATGATGTTGCTGAGGAGAATAAAATATAATTGACTAGGATCACAATGAACATTACCAATATGGATTATTTAGAATGCACGGTTGGTGAAGTCAAATGGAATGGCACTCCCCCCTTTTAAATTCGAGCTAAACCTTTGAAGTTTAGAAATACTTGGATTGACCGTGAGGTTTATAGAATTGACATGGTTGATTATAGAGATGCTGTGGCAAGATGGAGAAAAACTGGTTCTGATTCTCCCTGCTCCCTATATAATATAGCCCAATTCACAGATTCTGCTTCTTCCATCCAGTATGATTCTATCTTGCCATTTTTGTTTACTGTTTTCCTGAACCATTCAGCTTTCATCGACCAACAGGAGAGTCAGTCAAATAACCACACCGTAGTGTAAACTGCTGACACTGTTTCTGGAGATGCTTCTAGTTCTTAGGTGAGCTGTTAGCACTCAAGATACACAGAAAACCCAGTAGCCTCTGGGGTATGTGTATTTTCTGAGATCTAACAGAAGAGCTTTAAACTGAAAAGCTCTGATTTAAACTAAATCTTCCATCTTTGGTGGCTCAGAGGATAAAGCTTCTGCCTGCAATGAGGGAGACCCGGGTTCGATCCCTGGGTTGGGGAGATCCCCTGGAGAAGGAAATGGCAACCCACTCCAGTATTCTTGCCTGGAAAATCTCATGGACAGAGGAGCCTGGCGGGCTACAGTCCATGGGGTCACAAAGAGTCAGACATGACTGAGCAACTTCACTTGACTTGACTTCACTTGACTTTACACTGAAGCTCCAAGTGAAAAGGGGGGCAACACACACTGTGTATACAGTATTATGGATTTCCCCGGTGGCTAAGATGGTAAAGAATCCGCCTGCAATGCAGGAGACCTGGGTTCGATCCCTGGGTTGGGCAGATCCCCTGGAGAAGGGAATGGCTACCCACTCCAGTATTTTTGCCTGAAGAATTCCATGGACAGAGGAGCCTGGCGGGCTATAGACCATGCAGTCATGAAGAGTTGGACATGACTGAACAACTAAGCATGATTCAGTATTGAGTCTCTTGCATCAATCTACCTGCTATGGGAAGGAATTAGCCAAGAAGTTGCTCATCTTCTCAAGATCAGGAATGTTTTCCAAGCCCTCACCTCCAAGGAATTCCCTTACAATCATTCTCGGAATTTGAACTGAGTTTATCCCAACATTTCTGCTATGTTATACCCACTCACCTTTCCCATTCTGTATTCTTGGAGTCTTTTTCCTCCTTTTTATGTATCCATTCATTTGTTTATTCAACAAGCAATCAATGAACATATATTGAGGTCATATTTGGAAGATTGGATGTGTACTTGGGATACAAGCTGATAACAGCTTTTTGCCAAAAGCTGTGGGGGAGGGATAGTGTGATCTAGGGTCAGCAATGAACAGCTGTGCATTCATTAACTCCCCTGGCTTGAACCTAAATGGAAATTGACTAGAGGTAGCCTTTTCAAATTAATTATATGTAATGAAGACTCTCTGACGCAACATCAGTCAATATAAATAGTTTAATCTAGGTGAGTGCCTATGATGGTTTGTCGATCTTCTTGCAGGAGTAGATTCTCTCTTTCTCTGTCCTGCTAGTGGCTACCTTGACCTTCACTGTGGACTGGATCTGGAACAAGGACTTTCAAGATCAAGAGTCTCCTGCCACAGACTCCACATGCCAGTGTCAGGGAGAGGAAGGTCAGCAGGCACTGCTGCAGCAGAGTGCAGTGTTACTAATTATGAAAGCTGGGGCTTTATATTTGGTAAACCCTAGTGTGTTGACCCTAAATGTGTTTAGTGCACTTGTTGGCTCTGCTACTCCAGCTTGGCTGGCTGGACACTTTATCTCAATCACATCAGGCACCCCTAATATGCTGATGTGGGTAAGATGTGGGTGTAGGCAGCTCTTTTAGGCTGGTACTAATAAGATGTTGTGGCCAGAACTGAGCCTTAGACTAAAAATGTATGGATATGTGCACACACACTAAGTGGATTTAAGTTATTTTATTTCTTCTAACAACAAAAAAATGCATTTAAATAATGAATTCCTTATGGTGGAATTTCAGGCAAAGTAGGAGAGACATTTGGTGTTCGTGTGCTGTCTTTGCCTACTCTGCGACCCCATGGACTTGAAGCCCACCAGGTTCCTCTGTCCATGGGATTTCCGAGGCAAGAATACTGGAGTGGGTTGCCATTTCCTTCTGCAGGGGATCTTCCTGATTCAGGGATCAAACCCACATCTCCTGTGGCTCCTGCACTGGCTGGCAGATTCTTTACTACTGAGCCACCTGGGAACCCCGAGATACTTGATTTCAGGTGGTCATTCTCAATTCCCCTGAAGTGTACCTTATTTCAAAAGTCTATTATCATCTTTGTTCAGTTGAGCCCAAATAAGATGGAGATAATATTGCTATCTTTCTAGACAAGATTAAGAGTTTCAGCTGAGTTTAAGAGTTTAGCTGAGATTTCTTAAAAAATGCTTCCAGTTTAATATAATTTTATGTACATCCTTCTAACTGTTTTTCCTTTTCATTTTCAGTCATTATGCTGAGATAAATTTATTCTACATCTTCCTTTTAATTTATGGAGAACACATCAAAATGTTTCTGAAACATTTAGTGAAACATCAGATGATCTTTCTGATTTAAAAAAAAGGGATTTTTTTAAAGCCTAAAATTCAGGAAGTTGACTTACCAAAGCTAAACATGCTATAATTGTAAAAGTTTAGGATTGCTTCAGAATATGAAATAAATAACAAGATGTGCCCATAATTTAGAAAAATATACCTTTTCCCCTTTATTTCTTTTACTACTATTTTTATAAAAACAATAGAAATGTTCAGAGCAAAATGGACCCTTTCATTCTTAAAATCTCTTTTTTTCCTGTGTGTTTATAATTTGGAACCGTTTAAGGTAGCATTTCTCAGAGTATGGAATACAAGACCCTCAGAGTGTATTTCAAGGAACACAGACCTTCAAGACCCCCAAAAAAGGTACACCAAAGAAAGCTTTCTCATTAATTAAAGGCAGAAATCACTCAATAGTGTATCGCGTCTGGGAGACTCACGGTGTGATGCTAATGTAACCTGGAGGCCCTGTAAGAATGGGAGGTAATGAAAGAATGTTCTTAACTTTATCTACCCCAGCATTGCCTACTTTGCAAGTATATCTGTTAATATCCATGGATTGCATGTTGGGAAATACTGACCAAGTTTTTCATAGTTATTTAACACTTAAATATTTTTCCTCTTCAGAAAAGAAAGGCAGTATAATTAGTTATTTGGATTTTGGACTCAGACAGCTTGAGTTCTAACTCCAGTTCTGTGACCTTGAGCAAATGACTTAACCTCTTTGAATGTCAGTCTTTCTGTCTCTAAAATGGGCATCATAATAGTACAATCTTATGGAGTTGTTGCTAAGACAGATCTTCTTTAAAGTACCTCATATACTGCCTGGCATGTAGAAAGCTCTACATTTATGATTGTACTGTTACTATTAGTGAAGGCTTGGGTGTATATACATCTTAGGTACTCACAATAATGGGAGTCAATTATTGTAATTTCCATCATCTTGACCTTTTCATATATAAGCAATAGGTTTGGGCAGATAATAGATCTTTCTAAAAGGCCAAGTTTTGCATCTGGAATCTGCTCCAAATGTCATCTACCATACTCAAGGTTAAAGAACTCAATCTCACTGAGACCAGACTATCTGTTTAACTATCTCACGGAGACCAGACTATAGTTTAGTTATCTAAGCTAACAAGTTTATCTTCCTTATCCTTCTGTCCTTTCAACCCATTCCCTTTCTCTTTTTTTCTTTTTATGCATTTCAGTTCTTTTTATGCATTGCTTTGATTAATGTCTTATGTTTCCTTTTCTCTTTTATCCAGCATCAACTGATTTATGGTGACCTGGCCATGTTTTGTTAATCAGCCAATTCAACAAATATTTACTGAGTACTTACATGGTCCCTGAATTTATGTATCATACTGAGCACTGAATTCCAGGAACTGGCTTTGGCAAAAGACAGAATCTGAATGCTTACATGAGGGGGGAAAAAATGAAAAGAAAACACAGCTTCTTTAGCAAGTTACCTGAAAAACAGCTGAAATTCAAGAAGCCCTTTGATTAGGAGTGAGAGATTGTGCACACAAAAGACTCAGTGGCAAAGGTTGAATTTTTCTATCATAAGCACACCTCTTTCCCAAATACTCTCTCCCTGAAAGCTGCTGACAGAGCTTTGGCAAAAGATCCTCCTCCTCTTGGCTGATAAGCTAAGCCCTGTTTTATATTTAACTCATTCCGGCGCAGGAGGGGTGGAGTGAGGGATGCGTTGTTTATAAGAGGAGCCGTGACAATATTCTCGTCAGTCTTCTTCCTCCAGCTCAGCCCCTCTTCTGGAGTCCTTACTCCACCCCCTTGTTTCCACATTCATCCTGGAGTGGCTAGTGGGAACGTGAAGGGAGAGGGAGAGACTCAAGAAGCCAGAGAGACGTTTGCGAAAGGCAAAAGCCCGCTGCCAAGCCAGGCAATTACTTCCAACTGGAAAAGGACTGCTGACGTTAGTTAGTTACATTTAACATCCTTTCATGTATAACATTTGACTTTGGAAAGAAAAATGTTCTTGGAGGAGGGATCATCTTGGGAAGGCTCTAAGAGATACTGCATTAAGACGAAACACGTGGCCATTATCTGTGCAGTGGTGGTGGCTGTCGGATTAATAGTAGGACTTTCTGTGGGTCTGACCAGATCATGTGACTCTACAGAGAGCGGACAGGGCACGACCCAGGCTCCTTCCCACCTGCCTCCCGTTACCAGCCCTCCACAGGACCAGGGGGTCTGCCCTGCCAGTGAGGATGAAAGCGGAGGCTGGAAAGATTTCAGGCTGCCGGACTTTATCAAGCCAGTGCACTACGACCTGGAGGTGAAGCCGCTGATGGAGGAGGACACGTACACCGGCAGCGTGGATATCTCCATCAACGTGACCTCACTCACCCGGTACCTGTGGCTACATCTCCGGGAGACGAGGATCACCAAGCTCCCGGTGCTGAGGAGGCCGTCTGGGGAGCAGGTTCAAGTCAGGCAGTGCTTCGAATATAAGAAGCAGGAGTATGTGGTGGTGGAAGCAGAAGAAGAGCTTGTGCCCAGCGCTGGCCAAGGTCTCTACCACCTGATCCTGGAGTTCGCTGGCTGGCTGAACGGCTCGCTCGTGGGATTTTACAGAACGACATACGTGGAGAAAGGACAAACCAAGTAAAATAAAAGTTTTTTTGCTACGTTTTTCCAGAGCTTTTATCTTTGCTTTCCGTTTCTCTTCCTTTCCTTTTCTCTTTTCACCTTTCACTTATTTGCATGGTCTGATCTTTGTTTAAACTTGACTTCATTTCTGCCTGTTCCTCTGGGAAGCAAAAACTCTTGCCCTGTTGTCTTTTCAAAGCTTATCACAAAATTGGAAACTATTGAATGGGGTGCACGGAGTCCAAAAAATCAGTGTAAGTCCTTTTCATCAGGAAAAATCATAGTATACTGCATGTTTTCCTTAATGTTTATATAAACTACCTGAAACTTTAAAAAATATTATGTTTTTGGTAACTTTCACTGGTGATATTTGTGGGCTATATGGCAATGACTTTAAGCTGAACTTTTAAAATGATATCATACTAAATTTAAGTGAAAATCAGTAAATATCAATTATAATTTTTTGTTTTATTGGAGACTGAACATTGAAAGAGCATATAAAATTCATGTAACTGTGTTTGTGTTTTCACTTAAGAAAGGTACGGCTCTGTCTTTTTTTTATCTCAAATGGCCAGAACTATGTTTTACTCAATAAATACTCATTGAGTCCATACATCAGTAGTAGCACATGGACAAATCTTTGGGCTTATTATCTATCATGCAGTATGCAGTAATTATGCTCAGTCTTTTGTGACAAAAAAGATATATTAGGCAATTAAGGACATAAAAATATCCCCACACACGGAGCCCTCCAAGTACACCTGTATATATATTTGCATTCCCTGAGACAGTTACTTGTCTTTCATTTAGTCAGAGGCTATTACTTAGAGCTATGTCAAAGACATAAGTTCTGTCAATGAATTAAAAAAACTTCACCCTGTGGGTATGGTTTTTGCATATGAGAGGAAGGTTACACCTGAGGTACCACCGAACTTGAAACTGTTTTGACTTTTACCTACTTAGATTCCGAACAAGTGAATAATGGAGAAACGTTAAAATTTGGCAACTAAAACCAACGTTGGCAACTAAAAACGCATAAGCAAACCTTTGACACTCAATCAAACTTGGTATATACAATAAAAAGTATTTACATTCTAAAAAAAAAAAAAAGAAAAGAAACCTTATGTCACTGTTTAGAGAAAGTTTAAGGCCAGCCCTCTAAATATCCCTATGTTGTTTGAAGCATTTTATAGAGCAAAGCAAATCTTTTGGTCAAAATGCTTCCTGTTGTTTATCAGAAAGACCAAGGGATTAAAAGAAAATATTTAAACATTCTTATTGTGTGGTATAGTATTAAACTGAGTAGACTAGAAATGATAGTTTGAAAAAATATTTGGAGGGATCATGTTTATATAGATACACTTCTATATACTATAGAATAAAGTTTCTTTATTGTTTACATATTTTCCTGTTTATAAAAATTACAAATGTTGAAAGCATAGAAATTATAAAAAGGAAAATAAAAAAAACGTATAAATAATTTCACCATCCAGTGGTAAGTCCTGTTAACATGCTAATGTATATTCTAATTTTTTTAGGTAATCAAAATTGTAATTAAATTATCTCTACATATCTCTCCATCCATATGCCTTTTAACTGAATATATTGTAAGCATTTCCCTTTCTTAAATATTTTCAAGAATCTGATTTCAAAGACTGAGCAATATTCCACTGCATGAATGCACTGTTATTTTTTAAAACCAATTATGTTTTAATGCTAGACATTTGAGCAGATTCCAGTATTTTATTACTATAAACAAGTCAGAAAAAACATAGCTGTAAGTACATCTGTAAGTGTACTTACAGTGTATTTCCTTGTGTTAGGATGTAGTCTGAAAAATAAAATTGCTGGGTCAAAGTACAAATATATCAAGAAACTTGTAACATTTATTTTGGTTAGTTATTTCATAAAATATGTTAATAAGACATTCACTACAGAAAATTTGAGAAGCAAAAAACTTATAAGAAAAAAAGTCCATAAATAACCCCATCACTCAAGTATAGAAATTGTTAGTATTTAGGCAGATAGTTTTCTAGTCATTTTTTTCTGGACACAAACATAGCATTATTATGTTTTATATAGTGTTATGTAACATGTTTTTACAATATATCAACACTTTAACATGTTATTTGGTGTTCTGTAAATGACTTAATGGATACATGATAGTCCATGATATGAATATAATGTAATTCAACTTTCCCATTAGATTTGGGTGCTTAAATCGCTCCCACTTTTTTACCTACAAACACCTATAAAATGTAATAAACAGCCTTTTAAAAAACTAGGAATAATATTTTCTCATATTTCTATAGGAAAATTCTTAGGAAATTGGCTCAAACTATGTATGTATGAGCACGTGTGTGTATATACACACACCTACACATATATAACACATGTGCATGTACTTATGTATATGTATCTCCAAACTGACTTTCAAAAATATGTTCCAAATTACGTCTTCACAAACAATAAAGTACCTATTTCTCTGAGTCTAACAATAAAATGATTTAAGTGTTTGCAATTGGGTAGAGGAAAAGGAATATCTAAAGATATATCTACCTCTAAAGAATATCTACCTTCCAGAGATTCTAAAAATCTGTTAGTGTAAAGTGAAAACAAGTCAAAACTTTTAAATGATTATTGCTAAGAGTTTAAAACTGCTTCTTGGGTTGTGAAAACAACAAAAATTGCATCTGAGTAAAGCCATCAAAATACTTTATAAAAATTCTATACACTATAAGAAGGCCAAAAAATAAGGAACACAGTTCCATTCATAAGTTTCTGTTATGTATTTCAGAAGCATAAAAATTACTGCATGCTAACATATATTATTCATTCTGAATCTTTGGATTATTTTACCATATGAGCTAATTTTATGATAAAATATATACTTGAGAGCTGACATTTTGAAACTTAGCTGTTTTAGTTGAGAAAATACTCAGAAATACTAAGTGACAGCAAGGTGAGGGGAAGGCCAGCGGTCAGCTAGGCTCCCTGGAGGACTGGTGTCCCCGAGTTTGTCTGTTTTCATTGGTAGCAGCTGAGGTTCTCACATTACACAGGACGCAGCCAGTTCTGTACTGCATTCATGGTTTTGGAACGATTCTGGCACATACTCGGTAACCTCATTTAGGCTCAATGGAATACTTTTTGTTTTTCTATTATGAAATATTTCAAGCATATGAGAAATTGTTTTCTTTCAAGCTTGTGAATAACATTTTGACAATGCAGGTCTCCAGTGGGTTTCATCTACAAAATGCAGAGAAGAGCCACAAGAGTGAGTTCAGGGGGAATAGCAGCATTCTTTCATATTATATAGTGAACTTTGTCATATTTGATGCTCATACAATTTCAGATGCCATCAGAGTAATACATTTTTATGTATACTGTCAAGATTAGAGTTTCCAGCTTTTCTGCCTTATTGTTAAATTAACTCTGGGATTGAGTATGTGTGGTATGGGATATTACTGTCGGAACCACAGTGCAAACTAAAACATAAGTGCACTCAACAGAAACCAAAATTACTTGATTTCTGCAAATACAACTGAGACTTGGACTTCATAGAAAGGAGACAACTATCTGAGCTTCTTTCCGTCAAAGTTCAGAGGCAAATGGAGACTTGGAGAAGAAGGTAGAACCAGTTCAGAGTTCCCAAGCTATAATAACCATAGCATCTCACTGGGGACAGAGTTGTAGTGAGGCTTGGGCAGAGAAAGTTTGAGAAACTTGACAGCCACTTTTTCTACCGTCTGGTCTGTTCCTTTGGGTCTGAGGAAAACCACTTCAAAGAACTGAAATCTTTGGAATGATTTCCTGCCCACATCACTAAACCCTCTTAACACTCTCAACAGTTACGTAGGATTCCCAGTTACTCTCTTCTCAGAGTTCCCCTCTACTCACATCTCCAAAGTATATAACAATATTCCCTTCTCTCTAAGGTTCAGCATTTCCTTCTCTACATCTGGATTGCTCTTACACAGCATTTCCTAATTATCTGTTCCACAGAGTTCTAGTTGCATGAAGGTATTAATAGATATTGCCAGAAAAAAGCAGCGGAGTTATTCTGTGGCCAAGGTTGTTTGGGAAATAATACTGAATACAAAATGATTTTTTTTTTTTTAATGGTGGGACTTTTCAGAGACTTTTATATTATAAAGTTCATGACCACCTCTAGAAGCTGCCATAATATGCCGTTTCCCAAGCACATGACTGTGGAATCTTCCGTGGCCCCTGAGAGTAGGGTCTCTGTGTCTCTCTTGTTCACGACCTAGCTCACAGAGAGAACTCAACTATTACTGAATGAATATAAAGAAGCATTTTCACGTAGGCTGTCACATGACTAGCATGCTCTGGCAAATGCTGGGATCCACTGCGTCGCCACAGCTTCTTTCCTGTAGAGGAACCCAGTTTCCACCAATGACACCTTCACTTTCCCACTAAGCATGGAGAACTTCTTTTGGTTCTTTTTCTCCCCATCTCATGTCAAAGCCAAGAGGAGCTGATAAAACCTATTTTGTTGACTTAGGAATGCCATCTTCAAACTTTAAGGACTGAGAATCATTGGAATTGATAGGAATTACAAGAACTTAAAAGAAGGACAGACAGTTTTCAGTTTGGGTTTTCCGGGGTTTTGGCAGAGGATGAGACAGATAGCATCACTGGCTCAATGGACATGAGTCTGAGCAAACCGTGGGAGACAGTGAAGGACAGGGGAGCCTGGCGCGCTGCAGGCCATGGGGTTGCAAAGAGTCGGACATGACTGAACAACAACAGTGTTGCTGGGATTGAAGATGAATTTTGATGTAATGGTGGGATTTCAATAGGCAGAGACAAGTAATGTAAAAAGCAGGCGAAAAGGAAAGGCACTACGTCAAAAAAGCAGATTAAGGAGAAGAAATACCTTTGTAGGAGAGGTTTATTTGGAGATGCTAGCTAGAGATAAGTCTGGAAAACCCATTGGGAAAAAAAGTAAGGATAATTAATTAATGAAAGGCATTATGCAGAAAAGGTTAACCCATGACTACTTACATGGGGAGAAAAGAACTAAATCTATACATGAGTACATGAGAGAAACTGCAGGTATCCAGGAAAGAGATGATAAGGATCAGGTAGGACAGTGACTTCAGGACAGACAGAAGAGAACACAATGAAGGGAACAGTCTGGAGGCAACACAGTCAGGACTGGCAGACTAACTGGCTACGGGGAAGAGATGAGCTAAAGTTACAGATCAAGGATGCTCCAGAAGTCTGATCTGACAGCCCACCTTTCACTGACATCAGAAATAGAACCAGGTTTAGAAGGGAAGGTCATGGGTTTGGTGTCAGATGTGCTGAATGTTAGATATCTAGGAAGAGATGTCTAGAAGATATCTGGATAAATAAATCTGAAGCACAAGGTTAGGACTTGGGATAAAGATGTAAGAGTTAAGTGGAAACACAGCAGAAAAGAAATCAGTGGGATGGTCATAAGGGTGCGTGTGTATGTGTGTGATATCCTCACACACGGACATGTATCCTCACTGTAGTTCTGATCTTGAAATTTTAACTGTATGTCAGTTTATTCATTCTATTCTTAAATTAATGTGTTAAGTTACTGGTATGCCCATTATCAATAAAGAACAGATTTGGCGGGGGGAGGCCTTGTTTACTTGTTGCAGGATGCATAGTAATTTCCTTTATGTTGGAAGCACGGAAACAAAAAGAAATTTTACTAGAGTATCCTCCATTTGGAAAAAGAGCTGTTGGAAAATAAATTAAAATAATTAACTGGTTCATACCACCATAAACATAGGTTGGAGTCTGGATAAGAATCTAAATGGGTTGTTTTGCACCGATCAGCTCCCGTACTTAATTCTGGAACCCTGCACTAAGTCTGCAATGACACTTAGTTGTGGCTGCCTCACCTGCGTCAGAAGTCCTTTGTTTGAGTTTTCACCCAGACCTTGCTGTTCATTTGCTGGCTCAAGTTATTAAACTACTGAACGTAGCCTGAGAGCCTTCATTGGAAACAGTGTGCCAGATGATTTATGAGGCAGTCAGGCAGCTGTTTTATTTTAAGTTGATTCCAAGTGAACGGCTTGGTGCTTGCATCATCACTTCCTCTCCCTTCAGCTTTCTCTGAGGTTTCCTTAATCTCACCCACTCAGAGAAGTCAGAGGAATGCCTTCCCTTTTGTAAAACTAACAAGCTACACAGAATTATGTTTTTAATGTGCTGGGTCTAGTAAGTGACTTACTAACATGATGTGGAGAGGCCCCTGTAGAAAAATGGTTTACCTCAGCACATTTGCCTAGCATTATAATTATTCAGGACATACCCAAGAGTTACTCCTGAACATACTGTGATTAGCCAGGCTTTTTCCATTAAATTTGCAAAACAATATATCTAATTCAGTGGTAGAAAGAAGCTTTTACCACTGAATAAAACCCCTCCAGAGAAGCCATTGTCCGAAATGGTTTTGTAAGGCTATCTCATGTACATTGTTTTCAAATTTGCATATATTTAGAAAACTTTAGTAACTCTGATGGAATTTAGCATATAGAAATAGGGCCTTTTTAAAAAACTGAAGAATACTTGATTTATAATATTAGTTTCAGGTTTATAGTATAGAGATTCGATATTTTTATGGATTATACTCCATGTAAAGTTACTATAAAATATTGGCTACATTCCCTGTGCTGTACAATATATCCTGAGAGCCTGTTTCATTCATAGTGGGCTACACCTCTTAATCCCCTGCCCTTATCTTGCCGCTCCCTGCTTCCCTCTTCCCACTGGTAACCACTGGTTTGTTCTCTATATCTGTGAGTCTGTTTCTGTTTTATTTTATTTGTTGTTGCAAATAGCAGGCTCTCATTCTTTTTAACTATTGAACAACAGTCACTGTATACACACACACTCTGCTAAGTCACTTCAGTCGTGTCCGACTCTGTGTGACCCCATAGACGGCAGCCCACCAGGCTCCCCCGACCCTGGGATTCTCCAGGCAAGAACACTGGAGTGGGTTGCCATTTCCTTCTCCAATGCATGAAAGTGAAAAGTGAAAGGGAAGTTGCTCAGTCGTGTCCGACTCTTCGCCACCCCATGGACCGCAGCCTACCAGGCTCCTCTGTCCATGGGATTTTCCAGGCAAGAGTGCTGGAGTGGGGTGCCATCGCCTTCTCTGACACACACACTACATCATCTTTATCCATTCATTTGCTGGTGACTCTTAGGCTGTTTCCATATCTTGGCTATGAACGTTGAAGTGCATCTATCTTTTCAAATTGGTGTTTTCACTTTTTTTCCAGATAGATACCCAGGACTGAAATTACTGGATCATATGGTAGTTCTATTTTTATTGTTTCGAGGGACCTCCATGCTGCTTTCCATAGTGACTGTACCAATTTACATTTCCTCCAATGTCCTACCAGGGTTCCCTTTTCTCCACATCCTTACCAACATTTATTATTTGTATTTTTTGTATTCCTGTTGTAAATGTAGTGTATCACATTGATTGATTTATGGATCTTGAACCATCCTTCCATCCCTAGAATAAATCCTACTTGATGGTGTCTCATCTTTTTTATTTATTGTTGAATTCAGTTTGCTAATATTTTGTTGAGGATTTTTATATCTATATTCATCTGAGATATTGGCTTATAATTTTTTTTGTACTGTTTTTGCCTATTTTCAGTATCAAATTAATGGTGGCTTTGTGGAGTGAATTTGGAAGTGTTCCCTCCTCAATTTTTGTAGAATATTTTGAAAAGGATAGATATTAACTCTTCTCTCTATATATTCTGTATTGGTAGAATTCCCCTGTGAAGCTTTCTAGTCCTGGATTTTTGCTTGCTAGGAGTCCTTTTTTAATTGGTCTATTTCAGATTGTCTATTTGTTCCTGATTCAGTCTGGAAGATTGTATGTCTCTAGAAATTTATCCATTTCTTCTAGGTTGTCCAATTTATTGCTTTATGCTTTATAGTTATACATAATATTCTCTCATGTTTTTTAATCTCTGTTAAATTGGTTATAGTTTCTCTTCTTTCATTTCTTACTTTGTTAAAATTTGTGTCCTCTCTCTTTTTTTCTTGGTGAATCTGGCTAAACATTTATAAATTTTGTTTATCTTTCCAAGGAACAGCTCTTGGTTTTTTTTTATTTTTTTCTATTTTCTTAGGTTTCTATTTATTTCCTTCCTGATCTTTATTATTTCTTTCTTTCACTGACAGTGGGCTCTGTTTGTTCTTTTTCTTTCAGGTTGTTTATTTGAGACTTTTCTTGTTTCTTGAGGTAGGCATGTGTTTCTATAAACTCTCTTAGAACAGTTTTTGCTACATCCCATAGACTTTAGATAGTTTTTGTTTTCATTTGTCTCAAAGTATTTTCTGATTTCCTCTCTGATTTCCTGATGGAAACATTGGGGGTTTTTTTAGTAGCATGTTTTTTAGTCTCCACCTGTTTGTGTTTTTTCTTGTTCTCATTCCTGTGAATGATACCTATAGTTTCATAATGCTGTAGTCAGAAGAAATGCTCGATATAATTTCTGTCCTCTTAAATTTGTTTAGACTTGTTTTGTGGCCTAACATACATCCTGAAAAACATTGCATGTACTCTTGAGAAGAATGTGTTCCTGTTTTTGGATGTAATATCCTATGGATACATATTAAGCACAACTAGTCCAAGGTATCATTTAAGATCACAGATTTCTTAATGGTTTTCTAATGATCCTATCTGAATGACTGTCCACTGAATCTAGGAATTTTTACTTTTAGAAGAGGGTTTTCCCCATAAAATCACATAGGCTCTGAACTTAAAAAACAGACAAACAAATAAAATCCACATTTCGTAGCCCTTCTGGTTGATGAATGTCACTATATGTGTACCAGTACAAGTCCAGATCACTATGACTGAGTGGGACTTGCTGTAACTAACATTTGCTGACAGGACCACCAACATGGACCAAACTACCACACAGAGATCTCACCAATACCGTCCCATTCCTTTTCCAAAGGTAGGCTCTGACGTACTGTAATATAATAAGGCATCTTTCCCCTACAATCAAGCAGAATCTCTTTTAAAGAGAGATTGTGAGCAAAGGATGGAAAATTCTTCTTTCTCTTAGATGCTTAGGAGTACATACTGTAGCATAGACACTGAAACCAAGTATTTGAAAACATACCCAATGGCTGTTGCTTAGAATAGTATTATTCCACTCCTTCATCACGTCACCTCCCACACACATGAAGGTGCATGCACACGCACACGCTCACGTGTGCACACACACACGGTCTCTCTCTCTCTCTCATATTCCCAAATTAGCGGGCTGGCTAATTTCTGAGATGTGACTAAACTGAAACATTCTTGCAGAGAGTAACTTTTCCTTTTCTTTTGTCTGAGAAAGAAATCAGAATCCAGAAGAATTCAGAAGAAAAAAGCAGCTGACTAAATATGGAGTTGGAGCTAATGAATCTTATTATAAACCCTCAGTATTCTGGGAAAGTGTATAGGTTTCTTTATGTTCGGATGTATTTGAGATTCATGCTTCCCTTGTAGCTCAGTCAGTAAAGAATCTGCCTGCGGAAGACCTGGGTTCGATCCCTGGGTTGGGAAGATCCCCTGGAGAAGGCAATGGCAACCCACTCCAGTATCCTTGCCTGGAAAATCTCATGGACAGAGGAGCCTGGTAGGCTGCAGTCTATGGGGTCGCAAAGAATCGGGCATGACTGAGCGTCTAACAGTTACTTACTTAACAGTCTCAGGTGTTAGAAACTCCAATTGACTAGTTAAACTGTTATCAGCACAAAAACTAATCAGTAATACTGGGACTTTTTGGATAACTCTCTGTTTTGAAATAATTTTAAACTTAACAGGAAATTTATAATAATAAAACCAGGAATGTAGGAACACAACCAATGGTTGACATTTTGTCCTGTTTTCTCTCTGCCCTACAGCCCCACATCTCTGTCTCTCCTTACTATGTTGAAACACTGTCTCTCTTTACCTCTTCACATTCAGTATATATTTTTAAAGTACAGAACATTTTCTAACATAAACCACAGCATTGATATAATTTTTGTGATGCTTTCTGGTTCCTTTTATTGGAGAGTGGTAAGTTATGACCAACCTAGACAGCATATTAAAAAGCAGAGACATTACTTTGCCGACTAAGGTCCGTCTAGTCAAGGCTATGGTTTTTCCCATGGTCGTGTATGGATGTGAGAGTTGGACTGTGAAGAAGGCTGAGCACCGAAGAATTGATGCTTTTGAACTGTGGTGTTGGAGAAGACTCTTGAGAGTCCCTTGGACTGCAAGGAGATCCAACCAGTCCATTCTGAAGGAGATCAACCCTGAGATTTCTTTGGAGGAAATGATGCTAAAGCTGAAACTCCAGTACTTTGGCCACCTCATGCGAAGAGTTGACTCATTGGAAAAGACTCTGATGCTGGGAGGGATTGGGGGCAGGAGGAGAATGGGATGACAGAGGATGAGATGGCTGGGTGGCATCACTGACTCGATGGGCGTGAGTCTGAGTGAACTCTGGGAGATGGTGATGAACAGGGAGGCCTGGCGTGCTGCGATTCATGGGGTCGTAAAGAGTCGGACACGACTGAGCGACTGAACTGGACTGCACTGAACGGGAACTAGTTGTGCTCACTGCTACAAGTGTGTTATTTCTTCTAGTCCTGTTCAGCAGACAAAGATAGGGAATACATGTCTTGTATATTTTTATATCCATTTACATATTTACCAAAAAAATCATTGAATTTACACTGATCCTTCAGTTACAGTTCAGTATCAAGGTCTAGTCTCCTTTCTTTTTTAAACAAATTTATAACTCTCTTCCCCAGCAGTGAGAAACCTGCCTTCTGTTATCTTCATTTCTTTTTTTTTTTTTTTCATTTGCTCAAGCTCCGTATACATAAAAGTTTGTTTTTTCATTGCTAATTCACATCACTGCAACAATCCAAACCTACTTACTGGAACTCAATATTGATCTACAGTTATTTTGAGATAGATTTTATACATATTAAATGCACAAATCTAATGGGAACTAATTCAATGAATTCTGAGGAATGTACACATCTTTGTTAATCATACCCATAATAAAGGATACATTTTTTTCAATCATCCCAGAAAGTTGTCCCCTTCAGTCAATAGTATCCCAAAAGACAGCCCTTTTCCAGTTTTATTTTTCACAGATTAGTTTTTTTTGGCTAAGTTTTTAACAAGTAATTTTTATATCCAGAGAGTTTTTAAAGGAACTTCAAAAATATTTTAATTTCTTGTAGATGAATGTTGACCTATGACATATTAGTTTTTACATATATTATGTATATATTGCATCCTTGAATCCAAATAAAGTGCAGACGTTTACCATGGCCTCTGCTGATCATTTAGTCCTTCCAGTTCACTGTACTTCAGCTACTCTGGACATCTTTCAGGTCCTCAACCACAGTAAATTCTTTTCCACTTTAGCAACTATGTACTTGTTGTTCCCTCTATTAAAGAAACATATTTTCCTTAATCTCCACCTATCTGGGGTTTTCTTATCACCTCCTGCAAGAGACTGTCCCTGACTATTGTAACTTATATTGCCCACCACTTTTCCGGGGTCACTCTCTGTCACTTTCCTTGTTTCATTTCCTACACAGCTCTTGCCACTCTCCTTATCTATCTATTCTTTGTTATTTCCTCAGTATGTAGAATGATACCTGGTAAATGTATGTGTGTGTCTGAATATGAAAGAGTGAGTTCAACAAATATTTACTGGATGAATGAAGGATGCAATAATTTGTTATCCTGTATGAAATACCTTCATTAGTCCCAGAGAATTCTGAAGCACAAAATATTTTTCTTGTACAAATTATTAATGAATATGTCAACCTTTCTATTTTATACTTTTTACTCTGCTTAATCTTCAAATGAGCAAATGTACAATCTTACTGTACTATAACTACATATAAAAAGTATATATTCATTGATTTTTTTTGAGCAATTACTCAAAAATAGTCCCACTTTGAAATGATGGAAACATTATAAAGTAACATTTTAGTTTAATAACGCACATGCCTAGTTAGAGCCATAAAAGAATCCTGTCTCTTTCCAAAAAGGGTTTTAAATCTGGCCAAAGGTTGCTTCATTGGGAGACTGTTCAGGGACTGCTTTTCATGGAAATGAAACTAAGGGTTTTGTCCCTGGTGTAACATAAGTAAGAAAGAATGTGCTATTAGGGACAGGATCTGTAGACTCTAGAATATACTCCTCTATTCCATGACAGAACACAGCTGTTCACACTTACAAGGACAGCTACAAGCAAGCCTTGGAGTTTGGCTTTGTGTTTATCTACTTGTCACTTGATAGCTGTAGGATGGAAAGAATAATAGCACATAAATTGGATTGATTTTTGCTCATCACAGATTTTTAGTTATGGGACCAAAATACTTAACTACTCATATAAAATACCCAAAGCAGTTTCTGAATTTTCATTTGTTAACCTAAAAATTCCAGTAAAGACTTTGACAACTATTTGATAGATTTCTGGATGGACATTTGCTTTAAGAAAAGCAAGAGTTGATTACATAGTTGATTGTTTTATATGGGAATAGAGGCTGTCAGAAGAGGCAACATGTATTTTGCTTGTGTATTTGTTTCTAAGGAGCATAGCAGCCACTGATCATGAACCAACAGATGCCAGGAAATCCTTCCCTTGTTTTGATGAGCCCAACAAAAAGGCAACGTATACGATATCCATTGTCCACTCCAAAGAATATAAGGCACTTTCAAATATGCCAGTGGAGGTGAGTATTTTAAATTCTTTTAAAATTTATGCAGATAGTTTGTTTATAATATCAATTTCCTGATTTGTTATGAGAGAACCTCCTGAATTCTAAAATCAATGTACTCTAATAGCTTATTTAGAGGCTTGAAGATACATTTGGGCAATCTCTTGTCTTTGAGTATTAGAAGTCTTTAATTCAAGATTTTACTATCTAGTCAAAATACCATGTTGGGTTTTCTAAGCAAGAATGGATACAGTAGACATATGTCAGCTAGGCTCTGCTTAAATGAAAGCATCCCCTAATCATGACAAATTAAAGGCAAACGAATGGAATTACAGATTTTAAAATACTCAGCAGCCTAGTCGTCTTGGTTTCTACAAAAAAATCATCACTTAAATGTTGACATATAGCTACCAACTCCAGGGATCACCATGCCCATAGGTATTCTAGTGAACAAGAAGTACTCATTAAGTGTTAAAAAACAAACAAAAACAAAAAACAGGCTACAATAAATTCTGTTTGTATAATTATTAACATGACTCTTCCCTCTTTTCCTGCTCCTCAACCCTATAATGGGTAATGCAGTTAACTAAAGTATCATCATTACCTCAAGGTTGAGGTTTATTATGCCTTATAGCTTTGACATGTAAAAGGGTGAAGCTCATCCTTAGATATAATTGTCACCTACCCAATACCAGAAAAGCACTGTGCCTACATTACATTTCCCATCTTTCTGATCCACTATCTGAAATATGATCACTGAAATCATCCTCTTTAATTACAAATATTCCTCAAAAAAGCGAACAAAAGCTTAAGAAGGTTAAAAAGTAAATGGAAGCTTAAAAAGGTCAATGTAAGCTCATCAACTTTTCTTCTAGTGTCAGACTCCTAGGCAATTGGGTTTTGACTGGAGAAGAAAGAGGAAAAGATGAACTTAAAGGACACACTCTGACTGGGTCAGAGTACAATGCAGTCAGAATACTTGGCATGGAACAGGTAAAGTTAGGGTGGGAGGAGGAAGGATGCAAACTTTCTATCACAGAGTAACATGGAACAACAGACTGGTTCCAAATAGGAGAAGGAGTCCGTCAAGGCTGTATACTGTCACCCTGCTTATTTAACTTATATGCAGAGTACATCATGAGAAACGCTGGGCTGGAAGAAGCACAAGCTGGAATCAAGATTGCCAGGAGAAATATCAAAAACCTCAGATATGCAAATAACACCACCCTTATGGCAGAAAGTGAAGAGGAACTAAAAAGCCTCTTGATGAAAGTGAAAGAGGAGAGTGAAAAAGTTGGCTTAAAACTCAACATTCAGAAAACGAAGATCATGGCATCTGGTCCCATCACTTCATGTGAAATAGATGGGGAAACAGTGGAAACAGTGGAAACAGTTCAGACTTTATTTTGGGGGGCTCAAAAATCACTGTGGATGGTGACTGCAGCCATGAAATTAAAAGACGCTTACTCCTTGGAAGAAAAGTTATGACCAACCTAGATAGCATATGCAAAAGCAGAGACATTATTTTACCAACAAAGGTCCATCTAGTCAAGGCTATGGTTTTTCCAGTGGTCATGTATGGATGTGAGAGTTGGACTGTGAAGAAGGCTGAGCGCCGAAGAATTGATGCTTTTGAACTGTGGTGTTGGAGAAGACTCTTGAGAATCCCTTGGACTGCAAGGAGATCCAACCAGTCCATTCTGAAGGAGATCAGTCCTGGGATTTCTTTGGAAGGAATGATGCTAAAGCTGAAACTCTAGTACTTTGGCCACCTCATGTGAAGAGTTGACTCATTGGAAAAGATTCTGATGCTGGGAGGGATTGGAGGCAGGAGGAGAAGGGGACGACAGAGGATGAGATGGCTGGATGGCATCACCGACTCGACGGACATGAGTCTGAGTGAACTCCGGGAGATGGTGATGAACAGGGAGGCCTGGCGTGCTGCGATTCATGGGGTTGCAAAGAGTCAGACACGACTGAGCGACTGAACTGGACTGAACTGCTGGGGCTTCAACTCTTCTCTACTAGCACATGCTTGCCTTGTCGATGATGCATCGAGCTCTAATCCAGCCTCCCTCTCTTAATCGTTTTTTAAAGCTTCTCACTGTAGAGTGACTCACTGTGTGGCTGCAGGGCATGTGGAAATGTTTATACAATAGACAGCAGGAATTAGGCAAGTATTCATGGATGAAGTATTAGGACTGGTGATTGGCAGTGAGGAAGGCAAAGTGGCATGGACAGAAAACCAGACAGATGGAGTTGGGAGTTGCAGCAAGTAATATAATCTCTTCTCTCCCCATGGTAACCAAGGCAGTGGCTTTAGTGACCATACCTTAGGTCTCTGATGGAGACAACCAGAGATGGAAAAGACAGCCTGACCTCCTGCTATGCCTGCATGGCTATTGCCCTCTTGCATGTAGTCAAATTAGCAAATACCTGCTTAGTTCTTCCTGTGTTCAAGGCACTGCTGCTGCTGCTAAGTCGCTTCAGTCGTGTCCGACTCTGTGTGACCCCATAGACGGCAGCCCACCAGGCTCCCCCGTCCCTGGGATTCTCCAGGCAAGAACACTGGAGTGAGCACAAGCCTATTCTCCATTAAGGGGTCATAGTGTATGCTCAAATATTATGGTCAGGATTTTCTGTTTAATGCAGAAAGATAAACTCCTGTCTAGTTTATATCACAAAGTTTAATTTCTCCCTAAGAAACCACATACAGTATACAGTTCAATCACACTCTCACAGTACTAAAAATAAAATGAATTTTCCTCCAGTCTTTTCAACATCACCATTTAGGGGTAAAATTTCTTTCTACCATTAAGCTTTGACAAGCTTTTTTTTCTGACTGGAAAGCCAGGTTTAGAGTAACTATTTGTTTGTCTTGTCCATGATTGATCACTTTATAAATAAAAGATTATCTTTTGCTTTCAATAGAAAGAAGAGTCGGTGGATGATAAATGGAATCGGACAACTTTCCAGAAGTCTGTTCCCATGAGTACTTACCTGGTGTGCTTTGCGGTACATCAGTTTGACTCTGTAACGAGAATATCAAACAGGGGGATACCTGTGAGTACCATTCTATTTTTTAAAATTTACCACCTATGCATTTGTGATTGTCTACTTTTTTTGAACAGTGTTTTTAAACCCCACACTAGAAAAGCCCATTAGACACCAAGGTCTGTGAGTCTGATGAAACACTGAACAATATAGAAAAACGTAAGCTGAGAGGACCCAGGTGAAAAATAAACAAAACAGCCATAGGAATGGATGGCCTTGAATTATTTCAGGAGAAAATTCACTATAAATCCAAACCTAGTTTCTAAGGATATCAGCACAAAAATATTAAATATTTGAGCATGCTCAATTTAGTAAAATGATTGGGTTTCTGTGTTTGGGTGGTGTCCAAGATAGAGGCCAGAGGGAGAGGAGGAAATCAGAGGTAGGTGAATATCCTTCAAGTAGCTAAGCACTGAGACGTTTGTGGTGCCATCCCAATATGTAATTCAACATAAGACAGCAGCAAGGTCTCAAAAAGCATCTTCTTAAAAATGTAAGAAAATACAAATAAGCTTTTTTTTAAAAAAAATTCAAATGATGAACTTAATAATTTTCTCTTGAAAAATGAAATACTAAATACTTTAACCTAATGATTACCTAATTATTTTTCTCTTTTTGGAGGCCCCCATTCTGCTCATGCCCTAAACTTGCTATCTAATGGTTAGTCTGCCTCTGTGCTATATATTATATATATGAAACATTATATTCTTTGTAATATAATTTTATAAGGAAGAAATCATCACTTCCATTTTACAAGTGAGAAAACGGAAATGATGAGTTTAAGTAATTTGCTCAAAATCACACAACCGGCAAGTGTGGAGACTCAAATTCCAGATTCTTTGCAAACAATGTACCCTGCTGCAAACCTTCTGAAATGTGATATCCTGAAACATATCTTTACCTCTTCACCAGTCACTGGAGAGAAGAGGTACTTCTCTCTCCATCCTATCTATAGAAGACAGCTAGCCAGAGTTTTCCTTCCTGCAAAAACCTGTGGGGCTCTTTTCTTCAAAACTGAAGGAAAACTTAAGGGCATCTAGTTTGAATGTTAATTCAAGGTAAATTCTGCCTCTTTGGCATTTGACTGGCTCCCTACCCATTCACTTTAAATTGAAATCTAGCACTTAACACCCAAGCACAGATGCTCCAGTACAATTTCCCACTCCAGAGAGAACTACGGGAAAACTACACCACTTTTATCTACTCAAAAGTAACATCAGTGGGAACCCACACTATTCTCACAGTACTACATTCTTATGGCTACACAGACAACCTAAGACAAACCGGCATATGAGGAAAACAAGCAACATAAAAGAGAAAATCCAAGACAAATAAACAGCCAAGCACAGTGTGAGTAAATAGTAATAGTTAGAAACCAAAAAAGCCATAAAGATTAAACATTCTCACATACCCAACCTTTAATTATTACCCTCAGAGATTCAAGAAGATATGACCACTGTAAAGTAAAAACAGAAAACTATGAGAAAACAACCAGAAATAGTAGTCAGAGTTTAAGAACATAACTTTCAAAGCATGACATGGCTCTAACCCCCAGGAGCTTGTTGCGAATTCCTTCCAAACCCAGGGCCCAGTAGGCCGATAGGTTTAGTCCCTGCCAACTGCTCTGTATTTTTATCCACTGCACAGAGATGCTTATGTTGTTTGAAGCCCTGATATGTCTTGTGGGCTTTCCACTTTTATGTTGCGACTGTCATTTCTGTTTGGTAGGAGCAGTGTTGTTCCTGTTTAGTTGCTAAGTCATGTCTGACTCTTCCCGACCTCAGGGACTGTAGCCCACCAGGCTCCTCCGTCCCTGGGATTCTCCAGGCAAGAATACTGGAGTGGGTTACCACTTCCTGCTCCAGGGGATTTTGCCGACCCAGGGATTGAACCCGCGTCCCCCACATTGGCAGGTGGATTCTTTACCGCTGAGCCACCAGGGACGCCTGTCAGGAGAAGTGGGGGTATATTAAAGCATTAATATGCTGTATGCTCTAGAATCAAAGTCTCCATATTACTGGTCCCTCTAACAGATGAAGTTGGTTTTTGTGTAATACTACATTTTTAGTATAAATTTCATAAATCAGAAAACCGTTCTTATCCACTCCACTTCTGACAGTATTATTCTGGTAACATGTATCACTTGCTTTTACAGTCAGGTTACACTGTACAATCCAAGACTATATAATACCCTGACTGAAGTCACCATTCTGGCAAGAACTACTTTACATCAATGAAACCAAATTGAAGCCCATGTTCTTCTTAACTGTTTACCTGTAATGGCAGATATTAGTACCTGAACCATTCACCATGTTTAAAATGTCCTTGTTGCTCATGAAGATTAGGAATCCAATCCTAAAAAATTGTTGGGAAAAAAGGTAACCAAGTTTGGAATGTAGTTCAAAAAGACTTAACTCTGCACATTTCCTTTTGTGACTGTCAGTTGCATGACACTTTTATTGAGGTATAGTTGGTTTATAATACTATATAAAGTTCAGATGTACAACACAGCAATTCATAATTTTAAAGGTTATACTCTATTTGTGGTTATTATAAAATATTGGCTATATTCCTGGGGCTGTACAATATTTATTTACAATATATAGTTGTTTGTACCATTTAATCCCCTACCTATATTTTGCCCCTCCCTTCTTCTCTCTCCCCACTGGTAACCTCTAGTTTGTTTCCTATATCTGTGAGTCTGTTTCTTTTCTCTTATATTCACGTTTGTTTCATTTTTCAGATTCCACATAAAAGTGACATCAGATAGTATTTGTCTCCCTCTGTCTGACTTATTTCACTAAGCATAATACACTCCAGTCCATCCATGTTGTTGCGAGTGTCAAAATTTCTTTCCTTTTCGGCTGAGTAGTATTTCATTGTATATATACCACACAGGCTCCATTCATCTGTTGCTGGTCGCTTAGTTTGCTTCCGTATCTTGGCTATTGTAAATAAGCTACTATGAAAACTGTGGTGTGTATATATTTTTGAATTAATCCTTTTGTTTTCTTTGAATGTATGCCAGCACTGTAATTGCTGGGCATATGGTAACTGTATCTTTAGTTTTCTGAGGAAGCTCCACACCGTTTTCCACAGTGGCTGCTCCAACTTGCCACCAACAGTGAACGACGTTTCCCTTTTCTCCATATTCTCAAAAGCATTTGCTATTTGTGGCACATTTTCAGAATGAGTTTGATTTTTACAACATTTTTATTTCAATGAGTTTTTTTTTTTAATTTCTTTCCTGGAAGGACTGTTCTAAATTAAGGGCTATCAATCTTCCTTGAAAGAATGCATATAATTCAGGAAGCCACAGAAGATTGCCAATGATTCTTAAATTTACAAAAATAATATGAACAAAGAAGTATATAAAATTCTGTGAAGTTAGATTTTTAAATGTTATTTGTTTGGGGAAAAACTCTACTGCAGTCATGATAATCACCACGCATCAAACTACTCAAATTTTGACTTGAATGAGAGGTGAGCTGCCAGTAAGTGTTCTGTGTAACCTAAGTGATGATGCTGGGCTGCTTCTCAAACAGTACCTCATGGCTGCTGAGCTCTGGGACTCAACGTTCTGAACACACGTTGAAGCTGCAAGGCCACAGCAAAAATACAGTCCTGAGTCACCCAGACTTTAAGCCAAGGTTTTCCATATTTATAATAATTTATCGATGGATAAGGGACAATCTAAAATTTAGGAAGAATTTATCACATTCCTGTGATAAAGCAGGATCACAAACAAAACTTGAAACGAACCAAACATCACAATTCCTTTCTACTAAGTATTCCTCCTCCCCAGATTTCTATCTACTGCTGGAAGAATATTTAGAAGGACATGCTTCCCAGATGGCGCTAGTGGTAAAGAACCCACCTGCCAATGCAGGTGACTAAGAGACATGGGTTAGATCTCTGGGTTGGGAAGATCCCCTGGAGAAGGGCATGGCAACCAACTCACTCCAGTATTCTTGCCTGGAAAATCCCATGGATAGAGGAACCTGGCAGGCTACAGTCCATAGGGTCACAAAGAGCTGGACATGACTGAAGCAAATTAGCACACATGCAAAGTTATAAAATTAAACATATTGATGGCATCCAGTAATACTATGTAACTTAAACATGCATTTACAGAATTAAAAACAATATCAAATTCTTTTCTCTTTCTCATCCTGGCTACATCAACATTGATAATAAAACTGAGGTTCCCCCAACATTTTGTCAGTCTTTATTGAGCACCTACTATGTGCACAAATAGTATGCTAGGTCCTAAAGGGAGTGAAATATGCTAAAACATCTATACCTCAATGGACATGTGAAACATAGGTGGTCACCACTGTCCACTGTCACCCAACTGTGTTTTAAGGTCTTTGATCACACCATCCCTTTGGTGCCAAAGATCTCACCTTCTAAAACAGAAAACACAAAAACAGGGGGCTCTGCAAGAGTCATGGGCCACATAAAAGGAGTGTGTCTATCTGGAACAATTCAGATAAGATGGAAAAATCTCAAGAGATGAACAGGTGCTAAGTCTGACGGATGATCGGCAGTGGAAAGGCAGGTTGTTGTCAATGGGTAGAGTGACCAAATATTTTATTATTTATAGAATATAAACAATAGAGGTGTTATTAATTATGCTGGGATAAGAGGTATAAACAGATAAACAACAGACTTAGAATCCTGGGACATTTCTGGGCAAACTTGGATATTTGGTCACCTCTGTCCATAGAAGACACTCAGCAGACAAGGACAACAAAAACATGGTCCCAGGCCCAGCGGGCCTGCAGGGCTCACGGGTAGTGGTGGGGACCCTGCAGGCACTGGCTGGACTTCTGACGAGGTGGTAGTGGCTAGAAGCATCTGTTCAGGTTGATTCCTTTTTGTTCCCATGGTCTTTCCAAGTTCAGTGCCTTTGTCTCAGACTCTAAGACACCCTTCCAGAGTCTTGCCCCTTCAACCTTACCACCCTTCTCCTGGGGTTACTCATTGACACATAGCCCTCTGGACTTGCCTCTACTCTCTTTCCAACCTATTGTTAAAGCATAAACTCTGTGGTTTACTTTTTTTCTTGCCTTCTGTTTTTATTGCTAAAGCCTTTTCCAACCAGGCTCTTGCAAATCAAAAGGTTTTGGCTTTCAAATTTATTTGTATGGGTGTGAAAAGCCTATTCTGAACTTCGAAAACTTAATGTTTTATTTTTTCCCTCTTCATTCTCCTAGTATTCCTAATGGTAATGTGGGTACCACAGTGTGGATATCCCACATATAAGGAAGTACGGACAAAGAAAATTACAGGGGATAATCATTCAATATATTATCTCTGATGATACTAACGTTCTTGATGGAACACATGAAAACTATTATGTGTCAAGTATTGCTTATGCATTAGCTTATTTAATGCTCACATTAACTATTAGTTACGTACTGTTGTTAACTCTATTTTGTAACTCGGGAAAGTCAGGCTTCATTCTTAGGACTAGAGAAAAGAAGCAGTACAATATAGTAAAAAACAAACTTGGTGCTGAAGTTTAGTGTCAGTTTCGTCTTCATTTCTCTTGTGTATACATTTTCCTCATATATACAATTAGAAGTTTACTTTTAAAACTCTTCAAACTCTAAAATTTGAGATACAAGTTTACAATCCTTATCTAAAATTTTTGGGATTAGTTGCATGTTGGAATTCAGAAGTTTTCAGATTTGTGAAAGGCAATACGTACAGATATTGAGTATTATTGAGTAACTGCAGTGGGATCTTGGGGGTAGCTCCTTATGATCAAATATAAGTGTTTCTACAGCAATACTTTTGTAGTGAGAAAAATAAGTTATATTTAAAAAAAATTCCTCTTAGTTCAGGTCAGATGATACCACCAAATTAATTTGCTGAGAACATATTAAAAAAAAAAACTTCGGATTTTCAAAACTCATTGGATTCTGTAATCGTGGAAACTGGGCTAATGAAAGCATTGGAGTTAAGATATCACTAGTGATGCAAAATATTATATTTTATTATCATTATGAATAGTCTAGATTAATAGGATTGATGTGCATGGTAAGTGTCACATTACCTGGAAAATTTTAAGTACTCAGTAAGACTAATAATTAACCATAATGATTACACATAAAAGAAGTAATGGCAACCAATTAGAATAAATTCTTGCTGACTTAAATTCCATCTCTCAAATTTCTGGAGACCCTTGATTAAAGGGATAATATTAACAACTCTAAAAGCCTTCTTGGGTAGGGTTCCCATGTGATAAGAGAAAGGCAACAACAACAACATTGATAAAACAGATGAAGCACACCTCCCAAAAGAATAACCAAGTGCATATGGGCTTCAGGAAGCACAGATTTTACATCTGATGCTAGCTCAATAGATTCAGTGTTTTGAGTTATACCTAAGGGGCTTCCCTGGCGGCTCAGAGGTTAAAGCGCCTGCCTGCAATGCAGGAGACCTGGGTTTGATCCCTGGGTCAGGAATATCTCCTGGAGAAGGAAATGGCAGCCCACTCCAGTATTCTTGCCTGGAGAATCCCATGGACAGAGGAGCCTGGTGGGCTACAGTCCACGGGGTCGCAAGGAGTCGGACACGACTGAGCGACTTCACTTTCACTTTAATAGTATCCAACAGGTCTTCCCTGTAGCTCAAATGGTAAAGAATCTGCCTGCAATGCAGGAGACCCAGTTTCGATCCCTGGGTTGGGAAGATCCCTTGGAGAAGGAAATGGCACCCCACTCCAGTATTCTTGCCTGGGAAATCCCATGGACAGAGGAGCCTGTTGGGCTACAGTCCACAGGGTTGCAAAGAATCGGATACGACTGAGCGATTAACACTACTACGCCAATAGTATCCAACAGTGGCATATCTCAGTAATTTAGTCCACTTAGAGAATTTAGTATCTAAAAACTAAATATATACATTCAAGTTAGGTAGGTTCTTGAAGACTTACAAACTTCATAGATAGTTGTAGTTATTAAGCTTATATAAAACCTTTATATTTAGCCTTTAATAAAATCTTTAAATAATAAAGGCATATGTGATTTTATAGAAATTAAGAAGAAAGAATATACATGTATATCTCCTTCCTTACCCCATGCTATTTCAATATGGTTAGTCACATGCTTAAAAAGAATCATCTCAGTGAAGCAGGCATGTAAACTTAGAACAATAGTTTGTTACAAAGCAATGACAATTCAGGAGTAACAGACTGAACTTTGTCATGGACAGAAGTGCTGAGGCTTAGCAGATGATGGACGGGAGTTAGCTACTCCTACCAAAGGCTGCAGAAAGGAATCTTTAAAATAAAAATATGTTTGTGATATAGAGCAGATAGGACACACAGATATGCTCTGGCTAATACTCTAACAAGGTTAATGTCTTTATATTCTGTGATTGCTTATCTCAGTTGATCAAATTGCTTATCTCAGCTTATCTCAGTTGAATAAAGTTGATCAAATATGACCATATCTCAGGGTTAAAAAAGATGATGCATCAAAATAAAGGTCACTTTAAAATAAAGGTTACTTTTATTTTTATTGGGTTTACATGAACACAACTCTATTAAAGGACACTGCATGCCTGTTGCTGCTGGCAACAGAAATATGGAGAGTAAGGAAAACCTGATCACATTGTCTCAGGAGCCTTCTGACTGAAGCAAGTCATTCTACCAGCATGGTACTGGCAGAAAAAGCACAGAGCCTCTCTCCTCCCCACTGCTCCACCTAACGGGGAGACCTGCCTGTTATCTCCTCTTCCTCTTTTTCAACCCTGCCTCACTCTCCAAATATTATGGGCAACATAAATGTGCAGAGTGTGTAGATGACAGCAGGGTGAGTCGAGAGAAACTACCATTTCTGACATTTTTAACAGAAGAGAACAGAAAGTCTGAGGACGTCCTGGCATACTAATCAGTTTACTGGTGAAAAATTCTGAGAATCTCAGTTTACGACATGGTCATGCCATATGAACATGATGGTTTTGATTTCATAGGGGGCAATTACCTTCCCTTTGTTCAGCGACCGCCAACGGGATCCTTGGTTTTACTTACTGTCTTGGAAAATGCATGCCGTCGTTCACAAAGAGAACAGGAGAGCAGCAGCAGTAAGGAAATGTACCACCTCTTCTGGAAAACTTAAAAATAAATAAAAATGAAATTTAAAAGAAAGGATGATAAATGAGTGAACTTTGTAGGCTTTGGAGATGAAGATGAATACAATTTTATTTATGCAAATAAAGCAAGAATGTTAATCACCCAGTATCTGGGAGAACACTAACTACTGGTAATTTAAGATGATTTTAGAAACTCACCCCTTAAATTATTGGATCTTTCTTATTGTTCACTTCTAAGAAAAGACGGCTAAAGGGGTAAGCCCAAAAGAATAGCAAACCTAACAATGCATTTGAAATAATAAAAAGGAAAAGAGTAGGCCTAATTTTTCATTTTTCCTTATTAAAGAGTGATGAGGCCCCAGCTCTGGTTAGGTAGACAGGCTTAAACTTACCAGATGGCTGCATCTTTTGCTTTATTTGAGGTTTTAGAATCAGGCCTCAAGTTCAACAAATACAGTTCATTTGAATTCCTCACAAACTTTGTTAAAAAGACTGCTTTCTTAGAGCAGTTTTAGGTTTACAACTAAATGAAGAGGAAGGTACACAGATTTTTTATAACCTCCCCCCCCACCAGCTCCCACACATGCATACCCTTCCTCATTATTAATACGCCTCCTCCAGACAGTACATTTGCTACCAAGGATGAAGCTATATCGAGCCATCATAATATCCAAAGTCCATAGTTTACCTTAGGGGTCATTCTTGGTGTTATATTTTCTATGTATATTCTATGTATTCAAATGTATAATGATGAATATCCATCATTACTGTATCATGCAGAGTATTTTCACTGCTCTAAAAATCTGTGCTCTATCTATTCATCTCTCCATCCTTTACCCCTCAGCCTGTCCACCACTGATCTCTTTACTGTCTCCATAGCTTTAACTCTTCCAAAATGTCATATAGTTGGAATCATACAGTATGTAGCCCTTTCTGATCGGTTTCTTTCATTTAGAAATATGCATTTAAGGTTCCTCCCTGTTTTTTTTGTGATGGTTTCATAGTTAATTTCTTTTTAGCACTGTATAATATTCCATTGTTCACAGTTTATGTGGACACGAGAGACATCTTGGGTGCGTCCAAGTTTTGGCAATTATGACTAATGCTGCTATAAACATTTTTGTGCAAGGTATGTTTTAAACGCCTTTGGGTAAATGCAAAGGAGCACAATTGTTGGGCCATATGGTAAAAGTATGTTTAATTTTATAAGAAACTGCCAAAACTGTCTTCCAGAGTAGCTGTACCATTTTGTTTCTCACTAGCAATAGGAGTTCCTGTTGTCACATCCTCATCAGCATCTGCTGTCGTCGGTGTTTTGAATTTTGGCATTTTAGTAAGTTTGTAGTGGTATCTCATTGTTATTTTAATTTGCATCTCCTTGATGAATATGATATGAATCAGCTTTTCACATACTTACTTGCCATATGTATATCTTCCTTGGTGAGGTGTCTGCTAATGCCTTTGGCCCTTTTTTTTAAATTAGGTTGTTTGCTTTCTTCTTGTTGAGTTTTAAGAGTTCTTTGTATATTCTGGATAACAATTCATTATCAGATGGACCTTTCATAAATATTTCCTCCCAGTTTATGCCTTATCTTCTCATTCTCTTGATACTGCCTTTCACAGAGCAAAAGTTTTAATGAAGCCCAGCTTATCAGTTTTTCTTTCATAGTTTATGCCTTTGGTGTTGAAAATAAGAAATCACCTTCATATCCAACATCATCTATTGATAGATTTTGTATGTTATCTTTAAGAAGTTTTATAGCTTTGTGTTTTATATTTAGGTATGCAATCAATTTTAAGTTAATATTTGTGATGGTTATAAGGGCTGTGTGTATATTCACTTTTTTCCATGTGGATGTTCAGTTATTCCAGCATCATTTCTTGAGACTCTTTGTGCTCCGATGTGTTGCCTTTACTCCTCTGTCAAATTACAGTTGACTATTTTTATGTGAGTCTATTTCTAGGCTCTCTATTGTCTTGTACTGATCTGTTTTTCTATTGTTTTGTTAATACCACATTGTCTTGATTACTGTAGCATTACAGTAAGTCTTGAAGTCAGATAGTATCAATTTTTCAATATTGTTTTTCTCTTCTAATATTGTGCTGGATACTCCGGGTTATACATGCTTAGAACTGGGGAGTAAAAAGTCTATCCTTGCTTTGATTTATAAATTATGTCATGGCATAAAATAATATCCTGGGTATTTAGAGATGTAGCTTATCAAGATGCCTCCCTCTTAAGAAAATTTTGAATCACTGTATTTTAGACTCTGGGAGTAGAACAGTTAAAATATCAAAAGGGTAATTTGATGGCAATGGATAGAAAAGCATAAATGGAAAACATGTATGTAAGGGCTCTTTAGATAAAAAAATCATGCCTTATTTCCTCAAAGACAAATTACACAGAGATACATAGATAGATAGATACATAAGTATTAAGATGACAATATATGCTCTAAGTGGAAAAAAAATAATATTTTACAAATATGTCATATACTATGCCAACCATTGTGTCTTACGTTATTTACAGTCCTTGATGAAATTACTCAGTGAGTTAGGCAGTATTCTCCTTTACACCTGAGTCTCAGAGATGCGAAGTGATTTGCCCAAGGCCATGCAGAACGAGGATTCGATTAGACTTGTCTGCCTCCAAAGCCCACCTTCTTTCTCCTACGTCATGTATCATAGTTTTTGTGTTTTACCAAATGAAGAATTTTCACTGAAGCTTTCTGTTTTTTTAATAGCTCACTATATATGTCCAGCCAGAGCAAAAGCACACAGCTGAATATGCTGCAAACATAACTAAAACTGTGTTTGACTATTTTGAAGACTACTTTGCTATGAATTATTCTCTTCCTAAATTAGGTGAGAACCATTTTTAAAATTTTCGTATTTTTAATATTGCCTTTGTTTTCATCCAAGTTAACTCACTTCCTCTACTTTTAGCATCCTGAGTTAATGGTTATTCATTAGTCTTTTAACCATATGCTTACACTATTTGTCTAATACTTACTGGATGCTGAAAGATTCATTCTGGATTCCTCCAAGAGTAATGTCTATTCTCTCTTTTTACCTGATAAATGTACAGTATTTTATTTCCAAATAAAGATTAAACTACAGACAATGATTGAGCCAGAAAGAGCAACCTAGATTTGTTGATTTCAAAATTAGTACCCATCCCAATAGCTTACATTGCCTCTCCACCATCAGCGAGTTAATAAACAATAGGGATAAATAATGCTGTCAGAGTCTTATGTATTTCCAGTCTTTCCATTGTTGTACAAGACTAATTCTAGATTCTCCAGCAGTTGAAATGAGCTGGTGCTCCTACCATAAATATTTTTTCTAATATGAAGGATGGGGGAACATGTTTTCTTTTGAAAATAAAAACAGTGCTATAATCAGAAACACTTCATTAGTAAGTTCAAGCGGTATTAGCAAAGACTGTAAATGTAACACCCATACAGATGACTGTAGGGATGAAATGAAGACAACAACAAAAAAACCAACCAACCAACAACTGACTTTCTCTTTTTCTGTTTCTGCCCTTACTTTAATAAATTACCAATGCAAAGCAACTGGAATGCCAAATTCTCTACATGGGAATGGCTATGGCTCTGAAAAACTTTGTGGAAGCTCCTCCTCACTTTCTTTTGATTGCTTCACAACCATCAGAGAAGGAGACGGGAAAAGAAATACTTCACAAAAATCAGCATAATATCTAATAAAATATTAGGCACATTAATTTAAAAGTCCTTTTCTGTTTATTTCTCTTGTACCACTCACGATAACCTGGAAAGTAGAATTCTCACCAATTTATTCCTTACAAGCATATCCTCCAAAACAGACGCTTGGGAAAAAAAGCAAATAAAAATGAAATACAGAAAGAAACAGAAGACATAAAATTACAGAGGACTTGAAAAGAGCATTGCCGATCATATCCTTAAGAAATAAAAGACACTGATTTCTGGAGTCAACAGGAAAAAAAGTCCCATGGAAATTTTGAGCACGTTAAAGACTAAAAAGTTTATACAAATAGATGATTGTTTTTCACTCTGAGAAATTATTTTTAGCCTGTTAAAAAGCATTCATCTAAAGAACTTAATTTGGTAAGAAATGTTATGAACAGAATGGAAAGAATGTATTTCTCACTGGACTCTTTTTCCATAGATAAAATTGCTATTCCAGATTTCGGCACTGGGGCTATGGAGAACTGGGGACTCATCACTTACAGAGAAACAAACCTGCTTTATGACCCTGATGAATCTGCCTCATCAAACAAACAGAGGGTGGCTGCTGTGATAGCCCATGAGCTTGTGCATCAGGTATAGAATCTTAGCATCAACTAGGGAGAAATAAAGCAGGAAATAAATGCTGAGTAAATAATAAACTAGGGAGAAATAAAGCAGGAAATAAATACTTCTGTGTCATTACAAAACTTGCATGAACAAATTATTATATTGAAAATTTCTCAGCCTCTGTACCATAGGCATGGGAATCTAACTATCTCTTTATTGCTGATAATTGCAGTGGTTTGGAAATATTGTGACCATGGAATGGTGGGAAGACTTGTGGCTAAATGAAGGATTTGCTTCCTTCTTTGAGTACCTGGGAGTAGACCATGCAGAAAAAGACTGGCAAATGGTAAGCTTGAAACATGTAAACTTCAATCTCTATTATGCTCGTGCCAAGCAGACTGGGGACTTTGGACTAGGACAGCGGCCCTGAGTTAGGGACCATGTGCACTACTGAACTGGGAACTGTGCTGGGAGGATGGGGTGGAGCCAGCTGACTCCAGTGACTGTACCATGCACCCAAGCACGAGAGAGCAACTGAACACCACAAGCCTAGGATGTCTTTGGTAGAGTCATTCAAGAACACATGCCAAGGCAGGAAAAAATACCTAGCTTAAAGAGTGTTAACCATTTGAAAAATGTCTAAGCCTAATTTTATAAATGACTTCCCTTACACAGTTTGCTGAAATGATGGCAAAGAGATAAGAGATGGCAAAGAGATAAGCACATAAACTTAGTAGTTAGACTCAGGTTTAAATCCTGTTATGAATCATTTTAAGGTGTGTTACAGGGAATGTGACCTTGAGCAAGTTATATACGCTCTCTGAGTCCGTTCTCTCTTCCATTAAAGAAGAACATTGTTCTCTATCTCGTAAGCTTAAAAGTGCCCCGAAAAATGTACAGGTAATTACTATTATTAACTGTGTGTCCCCGAGGGGCCTGGAACAAAGGCTTCCATGAACTCTACAGATACTGTTTTCCTGAAAAGCTATATCTGTTTTCAAGTATATTTACATGATGTAAGTATCTCCAGGGGATCTTCCTGACCCAGGAATCAAACCCGGGTCTCCCACATTGCAGGCAGACACTTTACCGTCTGAGCCACCAGGGAAAGCATATGCTTATCAGTTTGTACATATAAAGGTGTAAGCATGTGAAAGAAATGTTACAGAAGGTTGTCTCCTGTACAGACTACTGCCCTCTACTGGACAGAATGAGAAGACCGTTATATGCTTAAAGTACTTCAAGTTTGCACAACCTGGTTTAAAAACTTAAAAAGTTAATTTGCAACAATTGCTTCCTTAAAATTTAATCTACATCAGAATTTTTCATCTGGAACTATTGGGCCAGATATTTCTTTGTTGTGGGGGTATTCTATGTATTGTAGGCTGTTTATCAGCATCCCTGGCCTGTATCTACTAGATTTGGGTAACTCTCCATCCCAGTTGTAAAACCAAAATTTCCCCACATATTTTCATATGTCACCTAGGGGACAAAATTCCCCTAGCTGAAGACCATTCATTTATGTTGAAAACTGCTGATTTTGTAATTTGTTGAAATTAAACTATATAAATGAAAAGTTATTTTGTCCTTTACTTTTTATAAAGTAACCCTCTATACATCAAGATATAAGAAATTATAACATTTTAATATTGCTATATTATGCATAATATAATATGTAATATTTTAACGTTTAATATTTAGTGTTTCAAAAACACCAATTAAATATTAGAACAATTTAGAATTCAGTTCTTAAATGAAATGTAATCATATGATCCAACTCATTCATTCTTCATTCAGTGAACACTACAGAGGTCTCAAAACTAAATAAAACACACACACACTTCCTGCCCTTATAAAAGCTCCCAATTTAGGGTCTGGTGGTGAAGCGGATAGATGAACAAAGATGCATTGTACGAAAGCTCGCTAAGTACCACAATAGTGGAGCCTTATATCACAGGTGAAAACTCTGATGCCCAGGAAGGTAATATACGTTTGCAATATTACATAGACAGTTGGTAACACAACCAAGACTAGAGTCAAATTTACTGACATTGAGGATATGATTCTTTCTTCTTACCAAAACATTTTAGGGGCATAAAAATTAAAATTTAAATCAAATTACCTTGATTGACAGTCATCATTTGACAACAGTATCCTGCCTATCATAAATGGAATTCACAAACTTGTAAAATGGAAACCAATATAGCATCCTCCCTTTTGGAAATATTTTTTGATTAAGTAAGACCAATAAAGCTTTTGATTTTTTATTAGTAGTGCTTTATTAGAGCTAGATTTCAGATTCTGATTAAGAATCAAAATGATAACAGCAGCTAATGTGCTAAGATTTCACTGTATGCCAAGAACTATGTCAAATGCTTGCATGCATTGTCTCATTAAATCCTCTGCACATTTCTGAAAAGTAGCTGCCATCATTACTCCTATTTAATGAGTGAGGGAAATTACTTAAACTTACATGTCGAGAAAATGAGCTTTGAATCCACAAAGCTTTACTATAGGGCTAGATCTCTCAACCACTCTATTTTGCTGTGAAAACCTAGGGTTGGAATAAGAAGGTAAATATTAGAACTAATGCAAAAGTTAGTATTTTCTTCAGTAATGAATCATCCAAATTCCAATGATTAGTTGGCAGAAAAGACCCCTAAAACATCCATTTTTGGCAAATCAACATTCTTCCTTACTTCTCAGACAAATTTGTGAGGTGACAGCATCATTCCTATTGCACAGATATGGAAACAGAGCCTCAAAAGTTTGGCACATGTCTGAAAGTCATAAAGAAATAGCAGAAACAGAATTTATAAATGCTTGTGTCTTCTTGGCCAGCCATACAGGGGCAAAGTCAAAGGAATTATATGTAGGGGAAGGGAATGGAATCAGTATAGAAAAATCAATGGAAAATATGATTAATTGAACACCTAATGCTTGCTTTAAATAACATGAGTCAATCTGTGTTATATAAATATTTTTATATAAACCAGTATAAAGTGCTATATTTCTTTGGTTCATTGTCATTTCAGCGTGATCAGATAATACTTGATGATGTATTACCTGTGCAAGAGGATGATTCTTTGATATCTTCACACCCAATTGTAGTCACTGTGACAACTCCTGATGAAATAACATCTGTTTTTGATGGAATTTCCTATAGTAAGGTGGGGAAAATATGACACTGTTTTGAATGTCTTCCTGTTTAACGGCTTTTTCCTTAGCAAATGCCTAAAAATGGTAAGAATGGTTAGATTATGTTAATGGGTTTGGGGAAATAGTGTAGAGCTTACGCCAGTGCAGAATATTCCACAGTTTGCAGTTTTCAGTGGAAATGATCAATGCTAGTCATTGTCACAGAATTCTAAATCAGATTCTTTTTAAAGTTTCTCTTTTCACTTTTGCTTAAAATGGCTCTCATTCTGATAACTGCACATTTATACTTTAAACATCCAATTTAAAATTATTTGATTTGATTATTTGAATGACAATAAATCTTCTTCTGTAGTCAATGAGAAATGCCATATACATGGACACCTTTTCTAGTAGAGTGCTTCCAGTAAGTATTTAAATCCCAGTCCACTTGAGGAATTACTTTCATCCAGTTTCATATAAGATTTAAAGATGAATGACTTTTGTTAGGATGTCATAGATGGGGCATTTTATCCATTAAAATTCTACGAAAGGTGTTGAAAATCCACAGTGACGCAAAGTTTCATGCTACCCATTTTCTCTTACAACTTTTTCTCCTGTAGCTTCTCTTCTAAACATATTCGACATTTGTATGCAGCATATGTTAGTCAATTTTCTACCTCAGCTTCTTATGGTTTACCAACTATACTAAGTGGTCCAAAACCTCTGTAAACTAATACATTTTATTGTTCTAGGAGATACTCAAAGTTTTATTTAAGACAAACTATGATAATTATTAAAATGAATAGTAGATAAAATGGCTTAAATGAAAAATACCATATTTTAGTATTTGAAGCTTACAGCATCGTATTTTTTGGCTTTCCCTCTCATATATTCTCATGGCATTTTTAGGCTTCCTTTATTCGTTTTTCTTTTACATTGTCAATGATTCTTTTTATCTTTCAGTTAAAATGAAAAGCTTGAATCTACTTATAATATATTCTAATAATTCATGGAGACACATTTATATTTATTAAATGACCTTCTTCCTAAGTCCCAGGTATTCCATGGGTTTAAGGTAATAGGTCAGAAATAAATACATGTTTCTAAGCCTTTAGCCTTCTACTAGGTATAAAAATAACTTATATTTTAATAAATTACAGTAAAAATTGCTAATTTAAATGAGGAAGCAATGTTTCTCTGGTCAGCTACTTGAAAATTGATTTTTTAAATCTATTTTGGCTATTGTTGTTGTTGTCTAGCCGCTAAGTCATGTCCAACTCTTTACAACCCCATGGACTATAGCCTGCCAGGCTCCTCTGTCCATGGGATTTCCTAGGCAAGGATATTGAATGGGATGTCATTTCCTTCTCCAGGGGATCTTCCCAACACAGGGAACGAACCCGGGTCTCCTGCAGTGGCAGGCGGATTCTTTACTACTAAGCCACCAGGAAGCCGTTTAAATCTACCAATAAAGTGTTTTAGAGTTAGTCTTATATGAAAAGCAAGTAGAGAGCAGAGGTATTCATCAGATACTTCAGACTAAATAAAACCAAGTAAGATAAACCATTTTGGAAGAGAAGGGTTTCATGCCTAAATTATGTGTCTTTGTGTGTGGATAGTGCTCAGTTGTGTCCGACTCTTTGCGATTCCATAGACTCTCCAGGCTCTGCTGTCCATGGACGTTTCCAGCAAGAATACTGGAGTGGGTTGCCATTTCCTTCTCCAGGGAATCTTCCTAACCCAGGGGTTAAACTTGCGTCTCTTGTGTCTCCTGCATTGGCAGGCAGATTCTTTACCACTGCACCACCTGGGCTTCAATAAATTATATGTCTAATCTATATTAGAAATTATATGTCTAACCTATATTAAACTATATGACCTGATTAATCCCTCAACTGTTTACTCCCCTCTGTTAAATATAATTTTCCCAACTATTCCAATATACCTAAGAAGTTGCCAGAATTTTATCCTGAAATTGGTTTCCTTGTTCAAAGATGACTTAATACTTTTTTCCCCAAGTTTCTCTTTCATTAGGAAAGCCCCATCTACTGGTTCATGTGGTGAAGTGCAATAATTATTTGAATCTTAGGTTCATGAAAGGCTGGCTCTTGTATCCTTTTCTTCCTGCCTTTTAGTTATTTTAGAAGCATAGATATGGAGGTATGCCAGATGGTATTTTCACCCTAGAATCACAGATTGATAACCATTTAGCAGAGTCATCTTGAAGACATTATCCCACAAATATGGTCATGAGATACTAGTCCCAATAGAGATCACTGATATTTGTTTCTTTTGTATATCCTCTATTAGTTTTACTTGCCATTCTTTTACATCATAGGGAGCTTCCATTCTGAGAATGCTTGAAAACTGGATAACACCAGAGAAATTTCAAATAGGATGTCAGGTATGACTTATTACTTTTAATACTATTAAAATCTACACTGGTATGTGGCTGATGAATGTTAAGATATGTGATTAACCAAGGACAATTCCCCTTTTACTTTTACTTTCCTTGTTCAGGAATAGGTAATATTGCAAACTCAAAAAAGTGATTTCATATACAGTCTGTTACCTATATCGGGTCTGTAACTGTCACTTAGCCAAAGTTTCACAGAGAAGTTAACAGATTACTTTGTTATTTTTGATATCCTTTACAGGGCTAGGGCTTGGAAAATGTCCTTTCCCTTCCTAAGATATTAGTAGTAGAAACACTTTGTTTCATTTTGTGCTTACCAGTAACAACTGAGGGACCATTATCGAGAGATCTAGGTCATCGTGAACTTTTGACTAGAATGACTATATTGTAATTTTTCAAAGTGAAGAAGAAAATGTCAATATAGAATATTCAAAAGCACTAATCTAGGTAAAATTAGTTACTTTTAGTATACTATAAGATGTAATCCTCTCACTCAGAAGAAGCAAGGAACTAATTTAAAAAACAGTAACAACAGTGATGAGAACCACGCAAACTGATCCAGGACTCAGAAGTCTCTTCACTGTAATCTCAGGCAAATCTCTTCTCCTCTTTAGACACCAGTTTCCTTCACCCCCAAAATATGAGAGTCGCATAAAACAGTATTTAATGTTCCTTTCAGTCCCAAGATTGCATGTTTCTCAGTACAAGACAACTGTGACGATACAAAGAAGTTCCTCTAAATTAATTTTAAGAAGATACTATTCACTAAAAATCATCATTACGTAGGTAGCTACGATTATAATCATTACCGTTTCAAGTATCCAATTATTTTGCTAAGAAAGAATGATCTATACAAAACTCTGGAATGAAATTTGATAAAACGTGCCTTTCGTTTCCTCTCCCTTCCTTTGCCTGCCCTCCAGTGGCAGTGCTGAGCAGGCAACCAACCAAAAGCACAAACATGAACGCAGCGTTTCACACTGTTTTCAACCCTCTCCCAGGTATCTTGGAGCAGTCCTGCTAATGTTGTTTTATCTCTCCATGGCTAAAAAAAGGAATTCAGAAGATAACATGACTTAGGAATAGCATGTTTTGAAAGTTAAAGCAACTTAGAGTGAAAATGATATGTACAAAGTCAACCTCTGGTTTATTTTCTTTGAAGATTCAAAGACCACTTAAGAAGGTTCTGTTTCCATCAAAGACATCTATATTTTAAACAGGACAATTCTAGAGCATAACAGAAAAGAGATTACAGTAGGAATTTTGGAAGGTTTCCTGGAGAACCACAAGTAGTGCCCAATTATGAGATTAAAAGACTAGGAATTTTCTTTAGGAATAGGATATCACAGTATCCCTGAAAACTCATATGCAGAGAGGTTTGGGGACCAGAACTGACAAAATGGGGAAACTTCTAGTTAAAAATATTTTGTATCTGTATTGTAAAAATATTTGATAAATGAAGGCTTACACTTTAAAGTAATTTCCCCAGTTTATCCATTACCATCATTATGATGATTATTATTCCAAAGACTGTATATTCATTTCTTTAGAACAAAAATCTGCAAATTACTACTACAGCTTGTGGGCCAAATCCAGTCCACCACCCATTTTTGTAAGGTCTGCAAATGAAAATCATGTCTACATTTTTAAATGGCTGGAAAAAATCAAAAGAAGCATATTTCATGACATGTGAACATTGCATGAAATTCAAATATCAGTGCATAAATAATGCTTCACTGGAAGACAGCCATGATTACTCACTTACATATTATCTTGGCTGCTTTGGGGCTATGGAGGCAGAGTTGAGTAGTTGTGACAGAGACTTATATGGCTCACAACACTTAAAATCTTTACAGCTTTTTATGGAAGAAGTTTGCTGAGAGCCCTGGCTTAGAGCCAAGCTTACCAGTTTTTATCTTTGCATATCACTTAAACCACTCATGAGTGATGGGGCCGTCTAGTATCTGAGATGAGAAAACACTACTGGTGTAAATAAAGGTAAGGGATACAGCTGGTAGTGGACAGTTTAACACTAATAAGTGAACATCATAGAATCATGAGTCTTTTTTCCCTACCAGATCAAAAATGTTACAGTCTGCTGACTGTCTGCTGAACACTTGACTGTCCTTAAGTACCTTGCATTGTATATCCTGAAAAAATTAAACTTTCCCTCTCCTGTTCACAATTCCACTAGAATTAAAAAAAAAACATTATCTCATTAATAATAAAAAGTATTTCTTATACTTTACAAATAAATCATTATTTATACAGTGTTTTTATAGGTTATGAAATGTTTTACATACAGAATATCTTTTGATTTTCATTCCAGGTATACTTGCTATATTATACATTAGAATGAGATTGTTGAAAGGTTCACTCATGTTGTGAAAGTATGGAAAAAGCAAACATTGACTTCTGAAATATTTATCTTTCACATGCAGAATTACTTGAGAAAACACAAATTTGAGAATGCCAAAACTTCAGATTTCTGGGCAGCACTTGAAGAGGTAATGAGAAGTATATCCTCAAGAATTCCTTTGATTAACAAATGATTTATCAATCATTTCTTTATCTGATTATTCTATCCTTTTATTTCCCTTATTTTTTAATTGATTATTCTCTATTTTTTTTAATCTTAGGCAAGTAATCTCCCAGTGAAAGAAGTAATGGACACCTGGACCAATCAGATGGGTTACCCTGTACTTAATGTGAACAATATGAAGAACATCACACAGAAACGCTTTCTGTTGGACTCGAGAGCTAATTCTTCTGAGCCACATTCAGCTTTTGGGTAAGAGTCTATAATGTACTTCAGGGGAAGCAGAAATTTGATGGAAATACTGGCAATTCATTTAGAACTTGTTCTTCGGTACCTGATTCATAAGCACAGTGTCTTTATGGAAATAAAGACATTTAGAAATAGCTCAGTCATCTCTGGGTTCAAAATGGTGGATTGAGCATGTGCATGCAAGTCTTATTCTTCCCGGAAGTGACTGAATAAGGAAATAGAAGTACTAAAAGAAATAAACTCAGAGAAGTAAAGAAAACAGAGAGGGACTCTGAAGTTCCTAGATGGGAGGGAGGGAAGGAGGGAGGAATATAGACAGAAAACAAACTGAGAAGGTGCAGCCAGATGAAAAGAGACTTGAGCAGAGGTGGAAGCTGATTTCCCCTACCCTAGATGGGCCTGGGCTCAATGTCAGCACTCAGAGTGGACGGCAGGAGTGAGAAGTGAGGTTGAAAGTAGGGCAGTTAATTTGAAGTCTGCACTCAGGACCATTGCATTAGCCAGACCCCTCTCCCTCCACTCTCCCTTCACTGACTGCCATTCTTTCCTCTGCACAGAGCTCTCAAAAGTCTGGCAATGACCCAGCAAAACCCAGAGGGCTTTTTTTTTTTTTTTTGCCTGAACAAATTGACTAAAACAGTGGAGGAAAGCTAAGAATTTCCATTTGGTTGGTACACTCAGAGAAAAGCTTTCCTCCTCGTGGCATTTGTAGGATGAATGGGCTGGAGCTGCCAGCTCCACTCATACATACACAGAGCCTCTAGTCAGACTTCCTGTTCAGCGGAGAAGTCTGTCTCAAAAATATACCTCTCTTCTCAACAGTAGAGGGGTTAAATACAAGACACCAAGAATAATCAGTTTAGTCCTTCTTTCTTAAACATGAATGAACATCAAAGATAACAAGATGCATGAAAAAAATCTAAAAAACATAAAAGTCAAAATCTCACATGAACAAACAATAAACCCATCTCAATAAGAGACATAATTGAAATAAAAAATTTATGAAATATATTGAGATCAAAGCTCTTATACACATTAACTAAGAGCAGATTGTTTTTGAAAGGACAAACTAAAAATATAAAAGAGCTATGAAAGATTAAAATTTCAGTTGTCAAAGAAATTAATAGACCAATTCAAAATAAATTTGGAGAATTCTCTAAAAGTACAGGACAAGCATATACAGACCTGGCAAGTGTGAAAGAGAAGATAAATATGAATAAAAACCTAGCACCAACTAATACAAGTCCCTCAAAAAAGGAAAACAGAAACTTAATGGGCATATTATATCAAAGAAAGAATAAAAGACAAAGGATTCTGATTAAAAAGTCCCATTGAGTACATAGTACAAAATGATAAAAACCAAAACATATTTAGCTACAGCCTCATGAACTTTCAGAGAATAAGGGTACAGGAGGTACTGTGACATTAGAATTCTTCACAACTCTGAACACAAGAAGAACATAAAGCAGACATTTAAAATGTAGATGCAAAAAATATTTTCAGCCTCTGATTCTCTACCCAGTCCCTAAACCAAAAGTAACAGCATAGTGAGGACATTTTCTGACATGCAGCCCCAGAAAATGCTTTACATGCTGCACTTAGAAAGTTACTAAGGCTACATTCCAGGTGAACTGGAGCAGGGAGAGAAAAAATGTGAATATATAAAAAAAGAGGAAGACACAGGATCCAGGAAACAGTGTGTCTGTCCTAGGAGATCCATGGAAGGAAATACAGGTCAGTACCCATCCGGTGGGCTCACAGCACTGTAAGAGCAGGAAGACTGGAGCTGAGTTAGGTGAGCTGCAGGAAAAAGACAGCATGATCGGGAGGATGGCAAAATTGAGGAGTTGCTGAAGGCCTATCAGTTTGGTCAACTGTAAAGAAGAAAAATTAGAAAAAAAAAATCAAGGCCATATGTAAAAATTGTGATAAAAAAAAAAAAGAAGAAGCAGGTAGAATGATTTTATGCCACTGATAAAGTATAAGGAAAAGGAGCCTCCTGCACTGGCAGGTGGATTCTTTACCACTGAGCTACCAGGGAAACCCAAAAAGGAGTCTATTTTACCCTTATAAAATAAGGTGTTAGGGGAAATTTTTACTTAAGTGACTCAAAGGCCATGAAATCAAACCATAGAAAAGGAAATATAACTCCAACACACTTCTTGGCCAACAATAGGTATACAGCATAACTCCATATATGTTATTTATTGTCTTTTAGTTTTTATAATCAACCAATGGATAACATGTTAAAATTTTGTTTTGGTGGCAGGTGAGATTGTACATATAAACAGTTTTAACACTGTAACAAGAAAAAAAAATAGTTGACAGAAGAAAGGAGGTGGAAAAGGAAGAAAAGGTACAAGAATGTTGGGATACTGATTCAGTGGTGGACTGAAGCTGGTTTTAATCCCAGCTCAGAGATGTCATTCCAGTAGCCTGAAATTGGTCATGATGTGAGTTAATAGAAATCAGCAAATAACACATTCCACCTTCCACTCCACCCTGAGAACCAGTTATTGAGCATTTACTAGCACTGCACAAGAGAACCTTATTCTACAGTTAGGAGAGAGGAGCAATACTAAAATTTATAAAAACAAGAAACGGCAGTATGAGTATATTATCTAAAGGAACAACTGTATTTATACAAATACAGAATATAAGAATAGCAATAATTTTGCTTTATTAAAATTTGACTGTTAAAGGGAGAATGAAATAGAAAACAGTGAAAGTGAATTAAATCACCCTCTTTCGTGGCTGAGTTAATAAATACTACCTAAAAAATATAGAGGAATTTACAGTTACAGGACATCCAAAGAACTAAAACCAGAAGCATTTAAAAGGCGGTGCTTCTGAGAGAGGTGCTGGCCTGTGGGTAGAGTGGAGGAGACTTTTCAATAGCAGTTTCCCTAGTTTTTGATTGAAGATGTCTTTATTTACAATGCATAAATGTAATTCCCCTGAATATTTTAACAATTACAAACTCAATCAATCAAATTATTTTGCATATTTCATTTACAAGAAACTTCTAAACAATACTACTTAGTGAAGTGAAAGTGAAATTCCCTCAGTTGTGTCCAACTCTGCAATCCCATGGAGTACACAGTCCATGGAATTCTCCAGGCCAGAATTCAGGAGTAGGTAGCGTTTCCCTTCTCCAGGGGACCTTCCCAACCTAGGTCTCCTGCATTGCAGGCAGACTCTTTACCAACTGAGCTATCAGAGAAACCCCCAATACCACTGAAAACGTTATTAAATTCCATTTACAATTTCAAATATAAACACCTAAAGACACAGATCTATAAATCTAATTTAAAATACTTTTCTATACATTTTTATGGACATAACAAACTAAAATTCATAAATACGGCATATCAAATTTCTTGGACATTTTCAACACATTAAGCTTTAAAAACAACAACAACAACAAAAAGAATCAAACCTTTGACTTTACAAAATAAGACGTTTCTAGCACATAAAAAGATGCTCAACATTACTAAATATCAGAGAAATGCAAGTGAAAACTACAGTGAGCTGTCACCTCACACTGGTCAGAATGACAAGCAGCAAAAGACCTACAAACAATAAATGCTGGAGAGGGTATGGAGAAAAGGGAACGCTCTTACGCTGTTGGTGGGAACATAAATTGGTACAAATACTATGGAGAGCAGTATGAAGTTTTCTTAAACTACAAAGAGAACGACCAGATGATCCAACAATCCTACTACTGGGCATGTATCTGGAGAAAACCGTGATTTGAAAAGACACATGGACCCCAGTGTTCACCAGCACTGTTTATAATAGCCAAGACATGGCAGCAGTCTACACGTCCATCAACAGCAGAATGGGTGAGGAACGCGTGCTATGTGTATGCAATGGAATACGACTCAGCCGTGAAAGGAACAGAATAGGGCCATTCGAGGCAACAGGGACAGACCTAGAGATTCTCATGCCAAGTGCGTTAAGTCAGAGAAAGACAAATATCATATGATACCACTCATATATGGAATCATATTTGGAACAGACTCATAGGTTTCAAAACTACACTTAGGGTTACTAAAGGGGAAACATGGTGGCGGAGTATAAATTAGGAGCTTGGGATTAACATACACACACTCTGTATAAAACAGATGGCCAACAAGGGCCTACTGTATAGCACAGGGAACTCTACTCAGTATTCTACAATGACCTACGTGGGAAAAGAATCTGAAAAGAATGATACATGTATTATAACGGAATCACTATGCTATATGCCTGAAACTGACATTGTAAGTCAATTATAGTCCAATAAAATTACAATAACAAAACCCCAGCAAAATCAGATTTTTCTAGACATTTAAACATGACGACTGAGTTAAGATAGTCTAAGACTTTCAGTTAAAATTACAAATCCAATATGTCATTCCCTCTAATTTGCCAGATTTCTTAAACATCTCAACTATCATAAAAGCTGACAAAATATGTGCCGCACAGCCAGTGGTTTCTAAACTTATCACCCTTGTATGACAACAACTTTTACAAAAGAGTTAATACTATAGCCATTGCTGTATAATTAGTTATTTTTGTAGACATTAATGGAGTCCCAACTGCTCCCAACTGAAGAGAACAAAACCACAACCGCAGGATCGCCCAGCCACTGGGGCTGGTCACAGGAACCTGGATGTGCCGCTTTGGGGATATCATCTCAGACCCCCCCTCACCCAACTGAACCCCCTCCTAGACAGGATTCTGGCTAAATAAAAGCCATACACTAAATCCCCTGGAAACTATTCCAGTTTCATCCATGCTGATTTTAATTGTCTTTTAGCTTAACACTGGCTTTGGGTGGAGACAATTTCGTACCCACCACACTCCAGGTGGCTTCTAATCTCCACTGCCTGATTTCTACTGTAGAGACCCTTCACCTTCTTCCTCTCATTTTAAATAGTCTCACTGACCTTATCTTACAGTCACATATATGAAGCATCACAAGATCACTTATTCAATAGCAATTAGGATAATATGAGGAAGGAGAATTACAGGGTGTAAAGAAAGTGTCTCAGGAAGTGTTTAATAACCGTGAGCTGGTTCTTTTATAGTTAGTTCTATGTTCCAGCAAATTATCACTAGAGTGGCCCATTTTAATACTGCTAGAGCCTCTGGATATTAAAATTTTAGAAACATTTGTCTCTCGCAAAACAAGCTTGCATTTGGAACTTTCACAGTAATTAATCTCTCCTGCCATATGTGTCCACTGATACACTGAGCCTGAGGCAAGAGGTGTGGTGGAGTGGAGAAGGCTACAGAAGACTTTCTGTCTGGAGGAAGTGATTCTTAAACTGAGTGAAAATTGATGTTGAGGGTGACTGTCAGGGTTGTCAAAACAGAAAACATGTATGAAGGCTCTAACGTTGAAAAGGAGCATTTTACATATGATATGCAATACTGATCGGGCGTTTACTAAGTAGCTGCCACAATTTTAAGTGCTTTAGAGTATTTTTTTATAACAGATGGAGAAATTTAGGCAGAACATGATTAAACAGCTTATTCAAGGTTGCACAGAGTGTAAGTGATGGATCCTCAATTTGAATGCAGGCAGTCTGGCTCCAAGAACTGGGTGACAAAGAGGCCCTGGGAAGAGTTAGGGGCAGATAAAGCTGGAGAGGAAGACGGGGGCCAGGCGTGCAGACCACGTTAAAGATTCGAACAAAAGAGTGTGCAAATTCAAGGAATTTAAGGCAAGAACAGGCAGGATCACATTTACAATTTTCAGAGTTCCCCTCTAGTGTACAATGGAGAACAGATCACGTGGGACCAGTGTGGATTCAGGGAGACCTGGTAGGATGATATCATAGTGGGTGACCTCTGTGAGAGATGATGGAGTTGCTGGGGCCCGCACCAGGAGAGGGGCTAGGGCTGGGGGCATGTGGCAGAGGTTCCAAAGATTGACTTGAGCTAAAATTTCCAGTTAAAGAATAAACAGTGTACAGGGAATTAAATCAGATGAATTTGCAAGGAACAATCTCCTTTTAGAACATTGTTTTCATCTTGTTTATATGGAGGAGCCTGGTAGGCTGCAGTCCATGGGGTCACTAAGAGTTGGACACGACTGAGCGACTTCACTTTCACTTTTCACTTTCATGCATTAGAGAAGGAAATGGCAACTCACTCCAGTGTTCTTGCCTGGAGAATCCCGGGGACGGAGGAGCCTGGTGGGCTGCCATCTCTAGGGTCTCGCAGAGTCGGACAAGACTGAAGTGACTTAGCAGCAGCAGCAGCAGCATAGAGGTCATAGCCATATTTCTAGAGAACTGAAAAAGCTTTATAGACCCACTTTATGATACATATTCCATGCAATAGGGAACAGAATCTGTTTCCTGGCTTCCAGTTCAGGACTTTGGGAATTAAGTCACATGAATAGCACCTCAGGTGTTTCCAAAAATTCAAATTGCCAAAAACTTTCTAAGGCATGGAGGATGAAGAACACTCAGAATTATTAAATACCCTACTTTCAATAAACTGGTAGGCACTTAAACCGGAGAAGCCAGTGGTGGTCACCTTGTTGAAACCTGTTACCAGCCTCCCCCTGCTACCACCCCCCAAAAGCCTCAGCTCTCCCACAGTAAAGGAAATTCAGAGAAACTGGATATCTTGCTGGAGTGCAGGTTCTGAAAATTAATAGTTCACGCCAAAATATAGGAAAATTTGAGTTTTTAGGCCCAATGAAGTCAGTCAGGGAGTGTCTGTATATCTTTTATTTTGGAGAGGAAAGATTATGATGGAGAAGACTTTGTTTTTCATCCTTTCCTCTTCATAATATGTGAATGATTTGATCCTTCGATCTGACCTGTTATCAGCTGACAGTTCAATTACATAAACGTACATAATTTATGTGATCATTCTATTAACCATAAATTGTTTTTTTTTACAGTTACTGTTTATGTTCTAGCAGATCAGATTGGCTATCTTTAATACTGCTATTTAATAGTCTTTACACATATAAAATTTTAAAAATATATTTCTTTCTTGAGAAACAAATTTCCACTGGGAAAGTTTCACAGTAGTTGTTCCCTTCTCTCACTCATATCCACTGATTTGTTAAGTCAAAGACAGCCAATGGTGTTTTTAAACCTGTGAAACTGGATTTTCTAAAACTACTCCTGCATTATGGATCCCTCACCAAACAAACAAAAAAGATGTTATTGCCAATGGAACTAAGCATATCAGCCAGTCTAAAATCACTTTTAAAGTTACAATAAATCTTTATTTTTTAATATAAATTCATTTATAATAATTGGAGGTAATTAATCTTTAAATTGCATTCAGGCTCATCTGTCCATGGGGATTCTCCAGGCAAGAATACTGGAGTGGGTTGCCATGCCCTTTTCCAGGGGATCCTCCCAACCCAGGGATCAAATTGAGGTCTCCCACATTACAGGCAGATTCTTTACTGTCTGAGCCACCAGGGAAGTCCCATCAAGATTTAAAACATGGAACTATACTAACATTTATACTTTTCTTTAAATTTTTTGGTCTGAACCTTCAGATACTTTTAAAAAAAAATGTTAGATTAATAGATGCATGATTTTTAGTGATCATTTATCATAAAATCAATCTATTTGTTCCCTTTTTTAAAAAAGTTACAAATTAATGCATAGGAAAATAAACCTAGAAAATACAGGCTCTACTTCTAAGAACATTTCTTAAAAATCTATAGTGACTCTTGAACTAATAAGAGAGAAAAAAGACATTATATAAAAAGTTGTCATTCCTTATTTTTCATTTTGATTTAAAAGCTAAATCATGCTGCTGCTGCTGCTACGTCACTTCAGTCGTGTCCGACTCTGTGCTACCCCATAGACAGCAGCCCACCAGGTTCCCCTGTCCCTGGGATTCTCCAGGCCAGAACACTGGAGTGGGTTGCCATTTCCTTCTCCAATGCATTAAAGTGAAAAGTGAAAGGGAAGTTGCTCGGTCGTGTCCGACTCTTCGCAACACCATGGACTGCAGCCTACCAGGCTCCTCGGTCCATGGGATTTTCCAGGCAAGAGTACTGGAGTGGGATGCCATCACCTTCTCCAAAGCTAGATCATAATATATGCCTAATACCCCCAGAAAGGAACCTTTTTCCCCTCCAATCCTAGTATTTACTTGCCCTCTGTTCAGATATATTCCTGTCTGATAGACAACATTAAGTCATACTATAAACTAAGTGACCTCTTCCCTTTTCTCACTGCTTAAATCCAACATCAGGGAGTTCTTACTGATCAGAAGCTTTTTATAACCTAAATGGCTCACAAGTGTGTAAGGTATTGTTCTAACACTATGGCCTCAACCCATCTCTTAGAAATGGGTGAGTTTCACATCTCCATCAGAGAGAGTTCTCTATGGGACAGGTTTACGTGTCTTTGGCAGTCTAGTCAATGTAAACAGGTGCAAGAATGCAAGTAGGTATATTAGGGCAAAATTAGTTTCCTTATTTTAAAAATTAGATTGGCCATATTTATACTGCCAGAAACTGTTACATTGTTTTACATATTTCTGGGAAGAGACTTTTCTCTTTTTTTAACTTATTTTTTAATTGGAGGAAAATTGCTTTATGATGCTGTGTTGGTTTCTGCCATACAACAAAGTGAATCAGTTATAATTTTATATATATATATACACACATATATGGGCTTCTCTGGTGGCCCAGACAGTAAAGAATCCGCCTGCAATGTGGGGTACCTCAGTTTGATCCCTGGGTTGGGTTGGGAAGATCCCCTGGAGGAGGGCATGGCAACCCACTCCAGTATTCTTACCTGGAGAATCCCCATGGACAGAGGAGCCTGGCGAGCTACCTGGGGTTGCTAAGAGTCAGACACGACTGAGCAATTAAGCACATACGCACACATATATATATTCCCTGTTAGATATTTAAAAAGTGAATTATACCTTTAAAAATATACTCTTGAAGTTTAGATAACATATAAGAAACTATCATTTCATTTATGTAATTTTTATTTCTTGATATTTTGTACTCTCAAATCTATTGTTTTACTCAGATTATATTAGATCCTGCAAGTGGTTCCAAAACTACAAAATTATATAGCCTCAACCTTCTAACCTTTTTTGTCTTATGATGCTCTTACAGACCTCAGGGTAATATTTTTTTACATGACCTTAGTCATATATCTTATGCTTACTCTCAGGCACAGCCTAGTCCCAAACACCATGTCTTAGAGGGGACAGCGGAAGTGTAAAATCCTAACTGTATACATAGGGTATCCAGACACTGCAGAATCAGTTGTTTCCGTTGGGTTGGCAAGGGGGAAAGCTGAGGAGAATGAAATGTTAGTCTACATAGCAACACCAAATCAGCAGAGCAGTGAGAGTGAAATCTGTAGCTAGGATATGACTTTTAAAAGACGTTTCTTTGTCTATCTGTCAAGAAGTTATAAGGTATCCTTCTTAGGTTCACTAAAATCAGACTCTGATCATTCAAGTGACAGCGACTCATAAGGAAATCTAGGAAAGGCTGGTGGGGGATTGGGCAGTGGGATATCAAACAGCAAAATACAGCAGGCAGGTGCTGTCCAAGGTAACTACCCTATAAGGAAGCTCTAGAGACTGCTTCAGCATGGTCCTGCCAGATGGGGCAAAGAACACTCTCACGCCCAGCCACCACTGGCTAAAGATTGCACCCAAGGGTATACATTTTCAGGAACTTCTGGCTTCCCTTGATCAGGCAGCCAGAGGGCAGTCCTCTGACAGACCCGGTGTTGGCTGTCGGCAGGGAAAGCACATTGGAATCTACAACTGGAAGTACAAATATGACAAAGGGATTCAAGGGGATAAAGATGGACCACTGACAATGTCTCCTATAAGATCCAAGAAACAGTTTATGTACTGGTTCTGTGAAACTTAACAGCCGAAAATATTCAAATGCAAAAAAATCCTTCAAAAAAGCTAGTAAAAGCTCAACCTATGAAACATTTCACTAATTATAAAAGAAAGGATTACTTCTTTCATGCAGATGACAAACACACATCTCTCTGAATTACATAAATTTTATTAGCTCTTGAAAGGGAGAAATCTCATTCCCCCATTCTCTGTTAGGGACTTGAATGATCACAGGTCATTGGTCAACTTTGAGGCGAAACCTAAACCCAAACTCAGATTTCATCGTTTCTCTAGATCTCCTTTATTTTCGGACTGGTAAGGTATGATAATGAGAACAACCAAAAAGACACTTATGATCTCTTTTAAGAGATTTCAAGAGTAAATATTAGGTATACATATTGTATCAAAATACAAAGCTCATCTCCTCCCTTGGCTCCAGGAGAAAATACCAAGGAGCTAAAGAAAACACTAAAAATCCCTGAAACGTGCTTGCCCAGTGATTTTCTTTGCAGCACACTAGTGCACATGATTCTAAATAGGAGATATTTAAAGAGCATGAGACATTTTAAGGGATGATGGTGGTAGTATCATTTCAATGTAATTTCTAAAATGTTTCATTTCCTTCACAGCATTTTAAGATTGTCTTCTGAATTCTAACAATGCATTATGTTCCTTGATGGGAACTGTAGCATACTAGAGTGCATATGAGTATATATGTGAATGCTCGGTTTTCTTGTATAATATATATATTATATTTATGCAATACTTCTATCCCAAAGTCTCAAGGCATTTTATTGAAATAATCTCCTTCACCTTAGCTAATTTTCTGAAAAAGATTTCCAAATTCTAAAGATTTATATAAATTGAAAGCAATTACATAGTCTATCTTTACCAGAAAAAGAGTACAATGTATTAACTGTGTTAATTGTATACTATATACTAGATAATCACATATGAGGACAATATGCTTATTTATTGCCTTTTATGCTTGTCTATTTTTACTTTGGAAATATTTTTATGTTCTAGTAATCAAAGTTAAATTTTTCTTTTTAAAAAACTAGTTACACATGGAATATTCCAGTTAAATGGACTGAAGATGATGAACAAAGGATTACATTATACAATAGGTCAGAAACAGGAGGTAAATATCATCAATTGATTTACTTCTTCCTTGAATTAATGTACCACATTAAATAAGTATGTGTAAAGAAACAGCAATAAAACTGGAATTTATGATGTGAATTTCAGCTAAAAGAAATCTCTTAAATAATTAACTGATAAGCCCAAATCCTTATCTATAATAAGGAGAATTTTTTGCCGTAAGAAATTCTTTGTAATGATTTACCATAACTGAAACAATAATAAATACCTACATTCAAAGAGAAGGGTCATACACCCAACCACTAGAAGATCAGTAAATCAGTTTTCTTCTTTGCTTTCCGCTCTTCCCTCTTTTTTCCTTCCCTCTTCCTTTCTTTTTGTAAATATCAAATGTCATTGAATTTCTTAAAATGTTATGTGACAAGCATGACTTTTAAAATACTGCCATTAAATCAGACCTAATGTTTTTCTCAAATCGGCATGACACTAGAATTTTTAATGACACTAAGTTATTTTTTCTAAGCTGTAAGTTGTCGCCAGTAGCTCAAGGGACTATCTGTATCTATATCCATTCATCTACCCATCCATCCATCCACCTCCCTAAGTGAACGCATTGGCCCTTGCCTGTGTTAAAGTTCAGCTGTGACTGTTCCATCCACTTAAGTCAACTAGAAATATATTTCTGTATTCTATTTCCATTCATTTGTATTTTCTTTTCTTGAAAAATTTTAGAGTTATATGAAAACAAGACCTTATCACATGTTTTCTACTACAGATCGCTGAAAAAATAATTTAAAAAGGCAAGTTTTAGCAACTATCCAAAAAGAATCCTGCTTTCTATACTTCTGCTATTGTGCTTGTTTTGTGTTTCAAAGTCGCTTCTTATCTAAAACAAAATGAGACTCTTCTTCATCCCATCCCATAAGGACTTGGTTTCCAAATAGCATTTGGCATGGACTTTCACCCATTGCTTCTCAAGAATAAAAGCAGATCATCTACCCTCTATTTACATATGCCTATTCGCTCCTGCAAAATATTCTAAAATAGTAATTCATTTCCTCTGGCAAGTAAAATTTTACCCTGTTTCCAATAGATTAAAAAAATAGCTTTATTGAGATACAATTCACATATTAAAAAATCTCCCCATTTAAAGTGTGCGATCCACTTTTTATTACATTCACAGATATGTGTAGCCATCACCACAGTCAATTTTACAGCATTTCAGTCACCTCAAAAAGAAATTCCACACCCTTTAGCTATCAACTCCTCTATTCTCCTGAACCCAGCCCTAAGCAATAACTAACCTATTTTTTTATCTTCATAGATTTGGCTATTTTGGACATTTCATATAAATGGAATGATATCTATAGCATTTTGTGAGTGGCTTCTTTCGCCTAGCTTGTTTTCAAATCCATCTACGTCATAGCATGTATCAGTACTAAATTCCTTTCTACTGCCAAGTTATATTCACATCATATTGATATACCACCTTTTATCTGTTCATCAGTTGATGAGCATATGGATTGTTTCTGTCTTTGCCTATTATGAATATTTCTATAAACATTTGTGTACAAGTTTCCATGTGGCTCCTATAAGGTTTTTTCAGCTTTGTTTCTTTTTTTATTTCTATTATAAATTATTTGTGATTTTAAAAATAATTGAAGTTCTTTGCATACCTTGGCTGTGCTGGGTCTTCGTTGCTGCAAGGCTTTTCTCTGGCTGTGTTCAGCAGGGCTGCCCTCCAGTCGAGGTGTGTGGGCTCCTCACTGCGGTGGCTTCTCCTGTTGCAAAGCAGGGGTTCTAGGGCTCACGGGCTTCTTCGATAGTTTTGGCTCTCTAGCTCTAGAGCGCAGGCTCAACAGTTGTGGCCCACAGGCTTTGTTACTCCACGGCACATGGGATTTTCCCCAGATCACGGATCCAACCTATGTCTCCTGCATTGGCAGGCGGATGCTTTACCACTAAGCCACCAGGGAAGCCCTATTTTGTGATTTTTAGCTTTTACTGTAAACTCTACTAGCTTTGCTATTGTCAAGGTAAGACCTTTCACTGTTGTCTTTACAACAAAAACTTTCTCTTGGTCATTTATACTAACTTTAATTGATGTAGTCAGCAGTCTCTCCTAAATTCTTCTAGAATACCCAGACCAGTATTTTATATAGGATAATTTTGTTTGCATACCAAGATCTTTTCTGACCTTTTTCTTACTTAAGCCAAAGGAAAATGGAGACAGAAAAAAATACAGTAAAAAAAAAAATGTTCGATAGCACCAATAAACATAATGAGGCTAGGATTCCCTTGGGAAATTTTCAGTGGATTTGGCTGAAATATTACTACATATTTTCCCCATTGGTCACCACTGGTTAACTGAAGATAGGAGGAACATCTGGGAATCTTCTTGATTTGATGTTTACAAATTTAAAGCATGGATAATTTATTTTCACTAATACAGTCTATTTAGAATTTTCATAAAGTGAGGTTTTCATAAATGTAAAATTTCCAGGTATAACTAAAGTTTATTCTAGTGGTCCAGAAAATAGATTTCAGGAGTTAATAATAAACATTTTTCTTATGTGTATTATGTCCTTATTAGACACAATGTTTTAATAATGAACTTAGTCCTTAATTAATTAAAATATTAATTCTTTCAAACAAGTATTTACTGAGCACTAACTAATGGGCCAGACACAGGGGTAGATATAGAGATAATGCTGAGCGAAAAATCCCCACAATTCTTACTTTGCAGCACTTACTGTCTAGGGAGGGTGTGGGCGAGTCAGCAGGCAAATATAACACCATGTCATAAGGGCCTGGCTCACAGGAGAAATACAAGTGGAGATCTGGAAGTTGAGAAAAGTTAGTAAAGAAAGGGACATCTGTCTGAGGGTTAGGGGGACTTACCGGTAGAGTTTATGTGATAATAGGGTTGACTGCGTATAGACTCAAACAGTGCTATGGACAGAAAACGTTAGTATGAAAGGGGGAGAGCAAAGGGCTCGCAGGGCAACCTTGATCCCTCTGTCATTCGATTTGAGACATTTCTTTTGCTGTAACTACCGACTTTTATCTGTCCCTCCCCTCCCTGTCGAATATTCCTTGAGAATGAAGCTTTTTTTTGTTGTTGTGTGAGTGTTCCATATCTCCAGCAGATACCTAGTAATTGTTAATTGAAGGAATGAATGAAGTGACTCTAATGGCCATAGAGCTTTGTTGACAAACCTATCTTTATCTGCAACTTCAGAATCATGACTGGTCATTTAGCCAGAAGCAAATTAGACATCTCTTCCTACTTCAAAGTGCCTGCTCCATTTTTAGGCTAGGCAATAAGTTCCTGTTTCCTGTTTAGGGACATCTTCAACTCCCAGCTCAGAGCGCAGATGACAACACGTCCTGAGGGTACTGAATGGGCAACCAGCTCAGGTTACCAGCCCCACCTCCTTCTTCTCGGTTTCTTTGGTGATTCATCAGCTAGAAATTTCCCAGGCAATAGTGGGGCTTCCCCTAAGGTCTTTTATTCACATTTGTGTTGTGCACAATATTTTAAAGATGAAAACAATTAAACATGTACTTTTTAACAAAAGAAGAGGATCTCCATCTCAGGGCCTTCTCTGGCAATTCTAACCTACCCTGAATAATCTCTCCTCTTATTGTTGAGAGCATATTTTATGCTATTAGTTTCATCAATCCTTAGATTTTAAGCAACATCATTATCAAGGTTCATATTCTCTGTCTTTTCTTTTTATGTAAATTATAAGCCCTTTGAAGGTACATACTGCCTAGCATACTCCCTGTCTCCTGTTCACCCTATTCCCTCAAGGCACTGTGTACATCTTAAGATGTACTAAGAATTCAGCAAGTCCTTTCTTAATTAAGGCTTGTTTGCCTGAAGACTGCTGTCCTTCTAGAGGTTGCCTATGTATACTGAATGCCTCTATCTTTAGCATCAGCTACTATACTGTCTATTGTCAACGTATCTACATTTAGTAGTATACCACCTTTTTGTTTTTAATCTGCTTTCCAACATTTGACTTATAGATTAGCATACGATATCAGACAACCAGTCTTGCTAAAACAGATTTAAAAATAGGGATTCATGAGCATATAGGGTCTAAAAGACAGTTTTAGGGCATAGGATGTAGAACAGACTTTGTGATGACTGTTTTCACAACTCTTTCAGTTACATATTATGGATGATTTAGATAACCAAATTCTATCATATAAATATTCCTAAAATGTTATGGTTGTTATAATGAAATATTTCATATCAAAATAATGATGGACATATATTTTTCTAATTTAATGAGAGAGAGAGAGAAAGAAAACAAAAAGAAAAGACATCCATAATCATTCATTATGGATTCAGTTTTGCAGATTGAGAAGCTCAGTTTGTTTAATTCAGCACTGGTCAACAAAGTCTTGAAGGACTTATTCACATGAACCACACAGATAAGAATGCTAATTTGTTAATTTACAAAGACAAAAACACACTGGCTAACGTCAACTAGAATATTCACTTCAGCTAATTAGGCATCTCTTCCAGGAAGAAAGTTTACTTAACTAGGGTAAAGAGAGAGCTAAGTTACATCAATTGCTTTAAAGATGTCAATCAAGCTGTGACAGCTTTGTATATTGCATTAACCAGGGAAGCCTAATTATTGCAAATATTGGCTATCAGGAGTAGTTAAATGCAACAAAAATTTCTTATTCATGCAGCAGTCCAATGGAGATGTTCCTGACCTGCCATCTCTCCTAGGTAGCTCATATGCAGATAATGACTTAGAATTCCTGTCTTTTTCCTTCTTATGGCTCCACTTCCTCTCTCTCTACAGACTAATATTAGACTTCTGTACTGGATCTCTTGCATCTGATCAGAGGACAGAGGAAGATAATGGAGGGACCAGACCTAGAAGGGCATCTATTATTTCTGCCCACACTTTATGCCCCCGTGTCAATCATATGTTGCCACCTAACTGCAAGGGAGGCTAATAAATATAGTCTAGCTGTGTACCTAGAAGAAAAGGGAACAGTGTGGTAAACAACCAACAGATTTCTCCACATACACGGTTTTCTGTAAGAGCAGATCTGTCAAACAGATCAAAAGGAAAAAAAGTTTTAGAAACAGTTCCTACCCAGAAAGAATCCATTTACCATTCTTATCCATAAAACTAGAAAGAAGTGCTGCAAAACAATTTATAAATTCTGTGATTACTATGTGGCCATTAAATCTACATCTTCATATACATAAAATGAAATTGCAAAGTGTTTACAATATAAGTTCAAGTGAAAAGGATTAATAATCAAAAACACAATAAATTTCTCTCTATGTATTGTGTCTTCACATGTGCATATATTTGGAAGATAAATACACATATACACACAAGAGAAAAACATAATGTCAACTGGTGGTGGCTAATTTTTGTATTCTTCATTATATTCTTTTTTTATTTTCCAAATACATATTTGAAACCATAAAGAACACATCCTACTGTTATAATCAGAAAAATCTTATTACTAACTGGAGAAACAGAGTGAATCATGCGCCCTTTATTCTATGTGCTGCCTGGAACAGCCATCAGTATTTTATCCTACTTACTTTATTATGCAACTAAACAACCCCACAGTATTTTGCTGTTGACAGCTGCTCCAGAAGTAGCATGAACTTGGAAAGTCCAGTAACTACTGACTTCCTGGACCTCAGCTTCCTCATCCATAAAGTGAGAAAAATCACAGTAACTCTAGACAGGCTTAACTAGGTATATATAAAGCACACTAAAATACTGCTGTATTTAGATGGATTGCCAGGAACTTCTCAATGTTATTTATATTTGCCTTGCTATTTATAGAACTGGCGGCATATCCCCTTTCATAATAATGGGGATAGCTACCATCTGTTGGACACATAACTATGTAGCCGACACTTTACCTATGTTATCTTATTTAATCTTCACAATAGCCCTGTGAGGGATTTTTATCCATTTCCCTCATGGTGAACTGAGACACAGAGAGGTCAAGTGATTTGGCCAAGATCACACAGCTAGTAAGTCAGAGAGAGCAATGATTGTATCCTAGACCTGTCAGACTCGAAAGTTCATGTTCTTTCTCCTGTAACATATGGCTCTGTGCTTAGCAAGAGGCTCTCCTCCTGATGCAAACATTCAAAGTGTATGGCTGCCAAAAGATTAGCTTCCTTTCAACAACCTGTCCATGGGAGAATGACAAAGAAAGATAAATACTACATGAGTGAGGTAAAGGTTTACAATTTGTCAAGAACCTACTATGAATGTTTCTAAAGAAACTTATTGTCTTGTTGAAGTGTTTACTCATGTATTATGAAAAACTACTGTGTCGCTGGATATCTTCCAAACCTTGTGAGCACTTCCAAAATGTAAATCACCTTTCCTCCCAAACTGACTCATCTTCCTCTCTTCCTTCTGTAATGGCAACACCATTATTCATCCAGTCATGCACGCCATTTTCCCCTCTAACTGTCCACATCAAGACAGAAAAGATAGCGTTGATTTTATTGGTGATGTGTCTCTTGAACACATCATCTATTTTCATCATCTCCACATTAAGGTAAACAATCATTTTCTCTTGCCCTAGATTAACACAGTAGACTCTAGAATCTCCTTCCCATCCTACCATCAAAATTATCTTTCTAGAAACAGACCTGAGTGTATTATTTACCTGCCTAAAAATCTTCTCTTTTCTTACCATCTCTCAGAAGACGGACTTAAAACAGCGTGTGGCTCTTCACACTGAAGCCCCACTTTTACTTCCAGCCGCATATCCTATTTTCCAATATCACATCCCATGTTATTATTACATTAAACTATCTGAAGTTATTTAAATATACTAAGTATTCCCACATCATTATTTAAATTGCATATTGCCCATACAGACAAAGAGTATAGGAGTTAAAAAGTATATGAGTAATGCTAAACAAACACTGGTCATATCAGAGCATAAATACTATTTGGAGTTCAGTTCCGTTCAATTGCTCAGTGTCCAGCTCTTTGAGACTCCATGGACTGCAGTATGCCAGGCTTCCCTGTTCTTCACCAACTCCTGGAGCTTGCTCAAACTCATGTCCACTGAGTTAGTGACACCCTCCAACCATCTTATCCTCTGTTGACCCCTTCTCCTCCTGCCTTATTTTGAGTAGTTTTTACTTAAAACGTCTTTGTTCCTTCAATGTTGAGCTTCCAAAATCTATATCCTAGAGCCTTATGTAAATTCTAAATACTACTTTAGAAATCAAGTTAATTCGGTAAATCCACTGATGAAAAAACATTGATATAATCAGCTGAAATATGAAAGTAGAAGGCTTTACAAAAATAAATAAAATTGGGAGAACGAGTATGCAATGGACTACAAGATCAAAAAGGCTGTATTTGGATTTTAGTCCTATTGCAAGCCTTCTTCACATTTGAAAACTGTTACTGACTCTCAAATCATTATCCTGCTTAGCAATCACCATATCCATCAATTAGGATATTGATTTTAAATAAACATAGTATTCTTTTAAATGTTTACATTTTTATATCCTTCCTAGGCTATCCCAGTGAATATTCTTTGTGTAATTAATCCATCATGATTAAGAATATATGGATTACCCCCAAAGGGCATGGACTTCTCTGTCTTTAAGTACTGCATTGTTTTTTTTTAATTTTTTTATTGAGGGATTGATAAGCATAGAATTATTTCACCCATATGACAAGCTTCTGAAAGTAAGAAATAATAATAAGTCACAAATTACAGGGCACTTAATATAGGTAAGTGCCCTGTAATTATTTCTTTTTCATCTCACACACTACAATGACATGTTAAAATTAGGCAATAAGAATAATAAGAATTAGACTTTGGGGCTTTGGATCCAAATCAAACTTGACTCCTCAAACTAACATTTCTTTTCTTTTTGCCCTCTGGGTCTAATTTCTATGTGTTTACAGTATGTGCAAACATGTTTCTCATTAGTGTTTATTTACTACCACAGGAATCACTTTGGAATCTACTCTTAGTGGAAATGCTTTTCTCAAAATAAACCCTGATCATATTGGCTTTTATCGTGTAAATTATGAAGTGTCAACTTGGGAATGGATAGCTACCAATCTTTCCATCAACCACACGGTAAGAGTAGAAATTGTTGTGAATTGTTTTACTTTTGTTCTAAGAACAGCATCTTAATGATATTAATTTTTCAGTATATTTTGCTTTAAGATTCATGTTTCCTACCTTTCTTTCTTTCTCTTCCCAGGACTTTTCTTCTGCTGATCGTGCAAGTTTTATTGATGATGCTTTTGCCTTGGCACGGTAGGTTTCGGAATGAGATTCAATTATTTAAAATACTACGGATCTTGTCATAAATTTCTTTTAAAATGAATTACAACACAGTTTAAGTATTAATTTATAGTTTAAAGTATCCAGAACCACTATTTACAACATTATTATTTTACGTAGCTTTCTTCTTTAAAACTAGTATGAGCCTTATAGCCAAAATACTGATATCAGCCCTTAACAGACACAAAAACCTCACCTACCCTATTGACTTTAAGTGAAGTTTGACTAATCTGAGTTCTTGAGCTAATTAGGAGTGACACTTACAAATGCTCAAAAGTGCACCATTATAATTTAATAAAAAGACAATGTGTTTCATGAACTCATCTCTGTGAGCCCAAACCCACTGTAAGATTTTTTTCCCCTTAGTTCTTTTTTAAAATTTTATTTATTTATTTTGCTCTTTATTTTTTATTTTTTTTTACTTTACAATTCTGTATTGGTTTTGCCATACATTGACATGAATCCGCCACAGGTGTACATGAGTTCCCAATCCTGAACCCCCTTCCCACCACCCTCCCCATATCATCTCTCTGGGTCATCCCAGTGCACCAGCCCCAAGCATCCTGTATCCTGTATCGAACCTAGACTGGCGATTCGTTTCTTATATGCTAGTATGCATGTTTCAATGCCATTCTCCCAAATCATCCCACCCTCTCCCTCTCCCACAGAGTCCAAAAGTCTGTTCAGATTTTATGGCTAGAGTTTTCAAATATTATTCAGGTCACTGGGGTAAGAAGAATGAGACATGGTGCTCTAGGATTGATAGAATTAAAGTGTCATTTCAGAAATTTGAATTTTTCTCATGGCCTAAAGGTAGTTTAACTTAGAAAAAAACAACCCACACCTTGAAAAAAGAAAATAATCAACATAGATTGGGGTAATGTAAGAGTAGTAATCATAGCACCTTTGAGATTCTTTTTTCAGCTAGGCTAACACTAGTAATTTGACCAGTATTTTTTGAATTTCTGGCACTTCTGTAGGAGCTAGGGACACACCCAACTTGTTTTGCTGACTTTGTAGTAGCCTCATTTTAGACACAAGCAATGTACTGACAATGAGATGCTAGTCCCCCTGGAGAAGGCAATGGCACCCCACTCCAGTACTCTTGCCTGGAAAATCCCATGGACGGAGGAGCCTGGTGGGCTGCAGTCCATGGGGTCACTAAGAGTCAGGAACGACTGAGCAACTTCACTTTCATTTTTCACTTTCCACTTTCCTGCATTGGAGAAGGAAATGGCAACCCACTCCAGTGTTCTTGCCTGGAGAATCCCAGGGACGGGGGAGCTTGGTGGGCTGCCATCTGTGGGGTCACACAGAGTCAGACACGACTGAGGCGACTTAGCAGCAGCAGCAGCAGTTCCCCTTGTCTGAGTTGGGTGTCCCTTTTATAGGCCCCTATGTTTCCAGTGATATCAATTGTCATTGCTTATTAATTATCCATCTCACCCACCAAATTATAAGTTTCATGAAGGTAGGCACCTGGATCATGTTCCTCTTCATTTTATCCCCAGCTCCTAACTGTGCCTGGCCCCTGGTAGATGTTCGTTAAATAGGAACTGAATATATGGCTGGAAGGATAGTATAACAGCGCTAAAGGCATGGGAGAACTATTTTACATGAAATCCCTAGATACTGCAAGTTAGAAACCCTTTGTGATATTTTTAAGGGAGGAATTTATAGGGAATTAAAAACAAGCTCTCAAACCATGTTAAAATCCTGGCTCTGTATAACCTGGAGAGAGTTTCTTAACTTGTCTCTGCTTCAGTTAGTTTCCTTACTAGTAAAATGGATATGAACTTACAACACTCTTGTGTGGAATAAGTGAGAGAATGTACACAAAGGACCCCAACCATTGTCCAGTCTTTAGGAAGTGCTCAATAGATCGTAGTGCTTGGCCAAAAAAGGCACCCACCATTGCTTAGCAGCAGCAAAGAAGCATTTGGTAGCTCAGTGGTGAAGAATCCACCTGTCAATGCAGGAGACATGGGTTTGATCACTGGGTCAGGAAGATCCCCTGGAGAAGGCAATGACAGTCCACTCCAGTTTTCTTGCCTCAGAAATCTCATGGACAGAGGAGCTTGGCAGACTACATTCCCTGGGATTACACAGAGTTGGACACGATTGAGCGACTAAACAAAAGAAGCATTTCGAAAAGCTCTTCTAAATTTGTAATCTAGACTCTATTGTAGGTAATAGAACTTGATTCTCTTTGGTGAACCTCCAAGTTTAATCTCCTGGCTATGTAACAGATTATTTTTATTATGTTATGGTATATCAATCCCTCATTTATAAATATATATTGAGCACCTACTCTGTTCCTGGCACTATCTAGATTGGGAAAATTAAGTGGTAATATGGTGAAAAAAAATGATCCACCTTTTAGGGAATTCCCTGGCAGTGCAGTGGTTATAACCCTGCACTTTCACTGCTGAGGGCATGCGTTCAATCCCTGGTCCAGGAATTAAGAAATTGAAAGCTGCATGGTGTGGCCAAAAAGAAAAAAGAAAAAAAAAAAGCCTTTTTTAAATATAATAGGACTATTAGATTTTTCTTTTTTCAGGAAAACTCTCCTGTGAATGCATTATGATCTTTTCCAAAGCTTAGAATCTTATCTGTAAAGATTATAAAGATATTATAATATCTTTACAGTTTAATTTTCATCATAACACAGTTCTTTTGCTTTAAGAAGTGAAAGCCTCTTGAACAGCTTTCTCTGAGGAATGGGATACAAAGTGGATAACTCACACAATTGAACAATCTTCCTGCGTTTGTTCAGCTGCTTGACCATAGCCCCATCAAATTTTGAAGAGCTTCAGAAAGGAAGAAAGTGAAACAAATTTGAAAGTCAAAAAGCATGTAGAATCACACAGCAACCAATCCAGAAAATACCTGAGCTCTCATCTGAAACATTGCCTGAGCTATTGCGTTATCACCCAATTTCTGTCTGCAACACATGAGGAAAAACGGACTCAGAAACAGACCCCCACCTGTATTAGTTAGAGTCTGTCCCAAATCACTCAAACTTCAGAGAAAAATAGAAATGCGTAGATAGGTAAGTGCATGAGGGAGGATGAGAACTTACACAGTTCTACTCTGATATTCAAAAAGAAATGAACTATTATGTTTCATCAGTAAAATGACAGATCTAAAAATAAATATATTCTTGATTTCCCTGCCCCCAAATGTGAGGAGCCAGGAGTCTTACTGCTCTCCAGCTGGGCACATTTGCTGAAGACAAGGAGTAAGAATTCACCCAGTCACTCTGAGTCCCCACGACAGGCTCAGCTCAACCATATGCCCTGCCTAGTTATACCCTCAAAGTTTTTAAGTTCATTTAAAGTTTCCCCCAGCCCCCTACTCAGGCTAGTTTCAGGCCAGCCACCTGCAATGAGAACAAGGTGCCTGATCTCCTCTCCGTTTTGCTACACGGAGCTCCTGCTTCTCACCATGTTGCCTCTGATTCTCCACTGCGAGGAGCACAGGCAGAGGAGGGAAGATCCTGACATGTTGTCTACTTCTGGTCCTCTCTGAACTCTGGACATGTTTGGCACTGATGCTTTCCCTTGTATGGTGCTTGCATAGTGTATGTGCTATCGTATGGCCCATTCCATGGCCAACGGTCTTTCTTCCGCAGTTCCCTGAGGTGAGAAAACTTCCAAACCACATCTAGTCTATAGCAAGTTTTCATATATCCTTTCCCCTGACAAAGTCTGGAGAGATGGCCACCTCATACAGTCCCATCTCTTCACTCGGATGTTAAAGCAGTAGTCAACTACAGTCTCTCATCCTTTAGATTTCTTGGGGATCAGATACCACGCCACTGTGTCCACACGAGTTCCAGGATACACAGATAAAACTCTTCAAGTGGTTGCATTAAAACCTCTTTTCTAGGCTGGGTGTGAGGAGGAAAGCATCCTGCACTCTGTCCTCCGGGAGGGACAGCATATTCAGTACACTAATGGAATCCTCCAAAACTGTGTGTTAGTCGCTCAGTCGTGCCTGACTTTTTGCGACTCCATGGACTGGATCCTGCCAGGCTCCTCTGTCCATGGAATTCTCCAGGCAAGAATACTGGAGTGGGTAGGCATTTCCTTCTCCAAAAGCCCTCTTCTAAAAGGCCTCTCTCTCCCTGTTAGGCATTCCAATCTCTTTCACAGGCTGTAGTGGGCTGTCAGCTGACGGTCACAGAAAGCTGACCCTCCTGACCATGTCAATCCCGATTGGATCGGCCCACATCTTACTTTCGAGTATAGGCCAAGGGGCTTGGTTTGGGGGCCTTGCCAAAACTGAGACAGAATACTTTTTTGCCTACCTGTTGCAGTAGAGCTTTATCTTTTCAATAGCTTATTTGGCACTTTGCAGCCTACTGTGTGCCAAAGCCAGGAGAGGGGCCAGGAATAGCACCAGTGAAAGCAGAGAGTGCTGGCTGGCAAGCACACGGAAGGGGGCAGGAGTTTCTGGCTGAGGAAAGGATGGCAGAGAAGGCGGCTTCAAGGGCCACCTAAACTAATGATGTAAGCAGACTTTCACCAGACTTCAAGGTACTGAGGCTCCAACCATGTCCAAGGTGAGGGGAAGGTTAGCAAATAAAGACCACAAAGTGAGCATGAGCCATGCCAAGGTTACAGACCTCTAGGTGCACCAGGTTACCTTTTTATAGGTGCTTACAGAGCTGACCAGACCACAGCACAGAACTAGATAAGTAACTTTTCCCACCCTATTGAGGACTCCCTTTTAAAAAAGGGAGAAGTGCGTTGCTGGAGAAAGACTCCAAAAGGGATCTAGTTGATTGCAAGGAGACTGTTTTAAGCCAGAAATCTGAACTTAATTAGAAAGTTAATGTCAAGAGAACAAACACATGGGAAGTTTTCCAAAGTCTCCACACCACCTGAAGGCTCTGCTGAAGAACTTGAGACCATAATGTCAAATCCCTCTACCTAATCACCTCTCTCAGCCATTTGTCCTGTCCCATTCAAAAGCCACTGTTTGATGAGACATTGTGCTGAACTCGACCTTCTTGGAGGACTGTGCAGTCTTTCCAGGTCATACCCAGGAAAGCAAAACCAAACCTTCTGTTCCAAGATTCCCCAAACTTCTGAGTACCTCAGCCCAAGATAGGAGAGCAAGAATTTCCTCAAAAGACCTTTTTGTTTTCTTCTTCATAGCATTTTGTGGGAACTTTCTTTAAGTTATAGCCTCTCTCCTCTCTACAATATAGATTGTAGGCCAATTCTAGGATCAAAGTTCCTCAGGCTGGACTCTTACTATAAATGGAAGATTTCTGAATAAGGAAAATTCTCAACCAAATCTGGCTTTCATAACTGCTGTTGGTCTATGGATTTAATAAATAGGGTTGGAGGCTCAATGTCAGTAAAAATGCTGTCTTGAGTTCCCTCAAAGCAGAGTCTGAAATGGAGGTTCAGGAACACGTCGTTTATTGAGAGAAGACGCTTATGAAGTAGGGAGTGTGAGAAGCAGGGTGGGGCAGGGGAAAAGCTGAGCAGCGACGACGTCATCTTAGCTGGAGTTTAGCTTTGCCAGATTCCAGTAGGAAGCCATCCGTGAGTTGTACTACACAGTGACCCAGCTTGAGGGGAGCAGGCTGGCCTGCTGCATTCCTGCGTCAGACAATCAATGACCAGGGGTAGGCGTTGCATAACCTTTTAAGCAAGATGGGTATATTTGGTCAAGGGCTATTCTCTGAAGAAAAAGTGCAGCTATGAACCAAAACAGCACTGTAAGGGGACCTGGGAGGGAAGGGCACTGTAGATGTCTTTGTTCTAAAAACTGATTCTTCACACATGGTCCCAGTAGTATCAGCATTGCTGGGAACTTGTGAGAAATGAGAATTCTTAGGCCCTACACCAGACCTACTGAGTCAGAAATTCTAGAGATGGGGCCCACGTGTTAAAAAAAACCTTCCAGGTGTTGCTGATACATGCTCAAACTTGAGAATCATGAACCTAAATGATACCACTCTTCCTTGGAAGTATCGAATACCACAGAATCGCATGATGTGTGGGAAATGAAAAGGGCATCAACTTAATTCTCAAAATATTATCTCTATAATAACTGACAAAAATTTTATTCTCAGTCCAGTGTTTTGACCAAGTGACTCAGCCTTAAAAAAACAAGTGATACCAGTGCAATGATTGCATAGCTATCAAACATGTTGAAAAGCAAGGCACTAGGATAGGATATCAATTTTTCAACATTAAATATATAGTGAAAGTGAAGTCGCTCAGTCGTGTCTGACTCTTTGCGACCCCATGGACTGTAACCCATCAGGCTCCTCTGTCCATGGGATGCTCCAGGCAACAATACTGGAGTGGGTTGCCATTTCCTTCTCCAGGGGATCTTCCCGACCCAGGGATTGAACCCAGGTCTTCCACATTGCAGGCAGACGCTTTTACCGTCTGAGCCACCAGGGAAGATAAATATATAATATTTATATATATTTATAAAATATATATAATATATATTATATATAGTATTTATATATATTTATAAAATGGGCCTCTAAACTTCACCTGCTATAAATCTGCAGCCCACTAAGTTTCTGAATTACCTATTATTCTTCATAAACTTTCATTAGCCTTCACCCATTTGATCCTCAGAGCAACAGCTATTCATAGTTATTCTAAGAAAATACTGACGGGTCAAAGCTGTTGCTCTATCCACCCAGAAAACTAGAGAATTATTAAAATTAGAAAATTCTTGTTTCAAATTGCAACATAAAATTCTACAATCACTTTCTACTCAACAAACATTCTCAATAAAGTACTCCATTTCTCAATATTAGTTATACTTTTGTTAAGACAGGTTGAATGTTCCAAAATATAAATCCTTTTAAAAAGATCATAAAGAAGGTTGAGCACCATAAAGAAAGCTGAGCCAGAAGAATTGATGCTTTTAAACTGTGGTGCTGGAGAAGACTCTTGAGAGTCCCTTGGACAGCAAGGAAATCAAACCAGTAAATCCTATAGGAAATCAACCCTGAATATTCATTGGAAGGACTGATGAAACTGAAGCTCCAGTATTCTGGCCACCTGATGTGAAGAGCTGACCCACTGAAAAAGACCCTGATTCTGGGAAGGATTTAGGGCAGGAAGAAAAGGGGATGACAGAGGATTAGACGGTTGGATGGACTCAACGGACATGAGTTTGAACAAGCTCCAGGAGATGGTAAAGGACAGGGAAGCCTAGTGTGCTGCAGTCCACGGGGTCACAAAGAGTTGGACACAACTGAGCGACTGAACAACAAATAAGATCAAGATCTGAGAAAATAGGAGAAATCAGCTCTTTGAACTGAAAACAAACTCTATATCATATCACATTAGTATAAATCATATGATGCCAAAAGTATTTATTCTTACCTAGATCTCCAATACCATTTTATCTTCTTATCAATTCAGGGGAGAAATCAAAGTATGATTACATTATCACATTCATAAAAAATGATCTCAAACATAATAGCACTCAATGTACCAGTATGACTTACTCAGTAATTTAAAGTTTATTATTTAACCTAAACTTTCAAAATGTAGTTTGGAAAGACAGGATTCCCACCTAAGAGTCTTTACAAAACCTAGGCTAAAATTTGAGGCATAACAGATTTCTGAGAGTATTATTTCAAAAGCTTCCAAAATCTTTTCTAAGGAGGAATAAGTCAGACTCTTTAAAGTGTCAATAGTAATTTCACATTGTTTTGAGGAACAAAATCCATTTTTATTTATAAATATTACTGCTGCTAAGCTGCTAAGGCACTTCAGTCATGTCCGATTCTGTGCGACCCCATAGATGGCAACCCACCAGGCTCCCCCGTCCCTGAGATTCTCCAGGCAAGAACACGAGTGGGTTGCCATTTCCTTCTCCAATGCATGAAAGTGAAAAGTCAAAGTGAAGTTGCTCAGTCATGTCTGACTCTTAGTGACCCCATGGACCACAGCCTACCAGGCTCCTCCGTCCATGGGATTTTCCAGGCAAGAGTACTGGAGTGGGGTGCCATTAAAAAGATGTTTTGTGAGGAATATAAGCTCAATTGAAATGTTTTAAGCATTGATGATTCACAAGTACTGTACATGAATCTGCCACGGGTATACATGAGTTCCCAATCCTGAACCCCCCTCCCACCTCTCTCCCCATATCATCTCTCTGGGTCATCCCAGTGCACCCAGCCCCAAGCATCCTGTATCCTATATCGGACCTAGACTGGCGATTCGTTTCTTTAAATGGCTTTTGTTTTATCTAAAATTCTGCCACAGAAAATTTTCAATGCATACCTTAATGTTTTGTCTCCCCTTTATTGTTGAACATATGAAAATACTAATACATCATTGTGAACAAACCTCTTTGATTGGACCTTTATAGTAATGCATTTTCTTAATTGTTTAATTGAAGAATTCTCATTAACATTGATGTCTATGATGCCCATGTTAGTACTTTCAGTCAAAGGAAACCAATCTATTGGTTTTAATTTACTGTGGGATTTTTTTTTTTCTTTCTTAGAGCTCAGCTTCTAACTTATAAGGAGGCTCTGAACTTGACCAAGTATCTCAAAGAAGAAAAGGAATATTTACCATGGCAAAGAGTCATTTCAGCTGTAACCTATATTATTAGCATGTTTGAAGATGATAAAGAGCTATACCCTGTGATTGAGGTAATGCTAATGCTATATCTCATGAAAGTAGATGTTTAATCCCAGTGGTAGAATAGGAAGACTTCTGAGAGAAGGAGCTCCTGGGAAACACAAAAGCATATCTTGACTGCCAAGTAATATAAAGGAAATTACAATGACTTAACTAATCAAATCAAAGAGATGCTATTTTCTTTCAGTTTGAAGTGTATCAGTATTTCTGATTCAGTATACCACTTAAAGGTGTAGTTTAGTGTTAGAAGAAATACAATAGTTAATATTTTATTTAAAACAAATAATGATTTAAACCATAGATACAAACTAGATCCTATTTTAATGGATTTATCTGTGTTAAAATGAATTTATTATCAAAATATAACATCATTTTCCTTATTATTACTGCTGTTATTTCCACATTGAGATTTTATTATGACAGTCATTCAGATTACTTTTCTTGGCTTTGTGATTTCTGTAGCACTTTCTGATTACAAGAACACTTGTAATTTTAAACAAATTCTGGATTCCAATTTCTAGCTCTTCCATTTTCTTTATGAAAGAAATTGGACAAATGATTTCATATTTATTTTCTTTGTACAATAGGAAGTTAGTACTTGACTTCCCATGGTAATGGGATAGTAAGAATCATATAATATAAATATCCTTTGTAGATCTTAAGGCAATATGCAAATATTAGTTACTATTTCATTAATACTTGAGCAATCTTTAATATGGTAAGTCTATCCGGTGTTATTCTATTTATTAAAATGTCAGCTAAGAAGTGGAGGTTAAAAGGGGATGACCCAAAGTTCTATAAAACATTAGAGAGTGATCCAGAATGTTCTTATGTTCAGAACTGAAGTAAAACTGCTATGTGATAAAAACTGGAATATATACCTTTCCTAAGTACAGGCCCAAAGTTCTCTGAACTAGTAGGGGAAAAGATTACCACTGGGAACTGTAGATAATAATAAATGGGAGACTGTTGCTAAATAGTAAATTATTACTCACTGCACATGATGCTTTTATTTCAGAAATACTTCCGAGATCAAGTGAAGCCCATTGCAGATATTCTGGGATGGAATGATGTTGGAGACCACCTCACAAAGTTATTTTTTTACCTTTTTAAAAATTAATATTTGTTTAATATTTGTGTGTGTTAAGATATGTTGAAAAGTTCTCAAGGCCCCAGCTCTGTGTGTGTGTGTTTTCTTAGATTACTCCGTGCCTCTGTATTAGGACTGGCGTGCAAGACGGGAGACAGCGATGCCTTGAACAATGCTTCCCAGTTATTTCAGCAGTGGCTAACTGGGACTGTAAGGTGACTGTTCCCATGTTTTCATATCTAGAAGACTTTAAACTGAGAAATAAGGAATTAAAATCTCTGAAACACTGTTTCTTCTTCTAGTCTTCCTGTAAATCTCAGGCTTCTGGTATATCGGTATGGTATGCAGAACTCTGGCAATGAGACTTCATGGAATTACACTCTCGAGCAATACCAGAAAACTTCATTAGCTCAAGAAAAAGAAAAGCTACTGTATGGATTAGCATCAGTGAAGAATGTTACTCTTTTGTCAAGGTAAGTTGGAACTTTTTAAAAAATTACATGAAAGGTACTCGATAGTTTACATGTCACAGTCTCTTTAAAATGCTAATTAATGGAAGATACATTTCCAAGAAAGTCTATTAAAAAATTATTTTCCTGGCAAGAAACAAAATATCCATGTAAGAGTGGCTTAAAAAATAAAGACACATTATCTCATATAAAAAATTCTAGAGGTAGATAAGTTCCAGTCATGTACAGTGATTCAACATTTTATCCAAGACCTAGGCTCTTTCTCTTTCTTTTCTGCCATCTTCAACATGTTGGATGTTTTACGACTTCCAGAGCCCCAGATATTTTGTCTTTACATAAATACGTTCAATGGAAGAAAGACAGGAGCAAAAGAGCTCCTCCTCACAAGACTCTGTCTTTTACGATAAGAGGTCAGTTATCTCCACTTCCTCTCATAATCCAGCACTAGGTCACCCTTGATCATTCTGGGTGACTCTCTGGATCTACCACTTGATCACTTGCTGACTACAATGAACTTGAGTTCCTTTGACTGACTTGGACCAATCATGCTACTCTGAGGACGGGGTAGCAATTTGCCTTCTCTAGAATCAAGGATACCTTGATCCAAACCCAGAACGAAACTGGTCTCTGTCAGCAGAGGATGTCCACCACAACAGGCATGCACACACAAATAGTTATTTACATTATACTCAAAAGATACAGCCTTCCCTGGTGGCTCAGAGGTTAAAGCATCTGCCTGCAATGCGGGAGACCTGGGTTCAATCCCTGGGTTGGGAAGATCCCCTGGGGAAGGAAATGGCAACCCACTCTAGTATTCTTGCCTGGAAAATCCCATGGACAGAGGAGCCTGGTGGGCTACAGTCCATGGGGTCGCAAAGAGTTGGACACGATTAAGCAACTTCACTTTGACTGTCAAAAGATACAAAGACCACTTGAAGCCCATCTATGAATGTTCTCCCACTTCACACCTATGTCCCAAATTAACTAGTTTCTGCCTTATTCATTTTTTGCTTATATAGATTCTGAGTTATTTGCTTCATTCATTTAACCAACACTTAAGATATCCTTTCTTTGTATAGGTATGTAGATTGTGGGAATAAAAATGAAAAAGAATAACATCTATCCTTGAGAAACTTATAGGTTCATGGGAGAGGCAGAATATAAATAGTAAATTATAGTGCAATAATGAATTTTTAAGAGCTACCAGAAACAGTTTGCTTTTACTTAGCAGGGTCAACAATATACTTTCACTATCTCACCTCAGGGCCATATGTGAAGTCTCCTTCTCTCTGGCCTAAGATAGTCTATCGATCCAGAACTTGATCATCTTGACATTCCACAAAACATCATATTGATTCATTACTTCGTTGTCATTATGCTAATTGTTGTATATGATGAGCAAATTAACAAGTACTTAGATGCCTTGTGTGCGTGTTCAGTTATGCCCAATTCTTTTCAACCCCATAGACTGTAGCCCACCAGGCTCCTCTGTCCACAGAATTTTCCAGGCAAGAATACTGGGGTGGGTTGCCATTTCCTACTCCAGGGGATCTTCCTGACCCAAGGATCAAACCACGTCTCTTGGATCTCCTGCACGGGCAGGCAGATTCTTTACCACTGTTCCACCTGGGAAGCTCCACTTAGATGCCGTACTAAGATTCTTACGAACTAGAGGATAAAAGATAAATTGTACAAAATTCAGGAGTGCCCCACTCCAGTGCAGAAGTTTATTAGAGCATGCTCAGATATTCCCTCTGGGTACAGCCATGGAATAAAGTGAATAAAAATCTATTTGGTCACTTAATTTATCTTGGACTTATTTGCTTTATACTCTAATTATAGCCAACTAATCTAACCATACAGATTATATTAGAAAGGTTTTTTTTGTTTTTGTTTTTGTTTTTTTTTTCACAATCTTCAGTTCAGTCGCTCAGTCATGTCTGACTCTTTGCAACCCCATGGACTGAAGCACGCCAGGACTCCCTGTCCATCACCAACTCCCAGAGTTTACTTAGTAAACTCATGTCCATTGAGTCGGTGATGCCATCCAGCCATCTCATCCTTTGTCATCCCCTTCTCCTCCCACCTCAATCTTTCCCAGCATCAGGGTCTTTTCAAATGAGTCAGTTCTTTGCATCAGGTGGTCAAAGTATTGGAGTTTCAGCTTCAACATCAGTCCTTCCAATGAATATTCAGGACTCATTTCCTTTAGGATGGACTGGTTGGATCTCCTTGCAGTCCAAGGGACTCTCAAGAGTCTTCTCCAACACCACAGTTCAAAAGCATCAATTAAGACTTAACTGTAGTCCCATATAAAATAAGAACATAAGGACCTCCCTGGTGGCGCATGGGTGAAGAATCTGCCTGCCAGTGCAGGAGATGTGGATTTGATCCCTGATCCAGGAAGACCTCACAAGCTGCAGAGCAGCTAAGCTCATGTACCACAACTACTGAGCCTGTGCTCTAGTGTCCTGGAGGCACAATTACTGAGCCACACACAACTACCGAAGCCCACATGCCCTAGAGCCCATGCCCCACAACGAGAGAGGCCACCACAGTGAGAAGCCCATGCACCACAACTAGAGAGTAGCCCCTGCTCTCTGCAACTAGAGAAAAACCTGTGCAGCAACGAAGACTCAGCACAGCCAAAATTTTATAATTTTATAAAATTATGAAAAAGAAAGAATACCAGTAATTTATTAGTTCCTTTTTTAGTTTCATGGAATAATAGGCAAATGGATGGAGTGCTTCTATTAAATAAATACAATTAATTTTTTAAATTAATAGTTAAAATTGTGGGTTTTAACTGTTATAGTACTTCCAAAATAACTGAAATTTTCATACACTTTACACTTCTCTAGTCCTCAAAATTAAAGAACAGTTAAGTATTTTAGAAAATATTAAATTGTGTTTTATTATTTTTCTTATTTAATTGTTTCAGTTGATGACTCAATAATTAAATTACTGGAATGAAAGCTAAGTTCTACTGGAATTTAGCTAAGGGTGAACACTGAAGGTTCATTTTGAATTGCTTTTCCATTTGACTTCTTTTAGGTATTTGGATTTACTCAAGGACTCAAACCTTATTAAAACACAGGATGTGTTTACAGTCATTCAATACATCTCATATAACAGCTATGGGAAGACTATGGCCTGGAATTGGATACAACTCAACTGGGAATATCTAGTCAACAGGTGAGGTGATCAGATAATGATTTGTTGTTCTCTTTGTCTGATACCATCTACAAGTTTGTTTGTTTGTTTTTTTTCTCTTTTTTGTGCTTTCTCTGACATCTATACAATATCTGAAGTGCCATATTATCAGAAGTAAAGGATCATGGTATTTTCCCTCTAGGAAAGCAATATGCTAGTTTAAGCATAATTCGTTTCCTGGAAAGTAGTGTTTCCAACTGATCAATAGATTTCTAAAATCTTCAAACATGCCTAAATTGCATCTGAGTCATCAGAAAAGCCCCTAAAGGAATTTCTCTGTAGCTCATACAGTAAAGAATCTGCCTGAAATGCGGGAGACCCAGGTTTGATCCCTGGGTAGAGAAGGTCCTCTGGAGAATGGAATGGCAACCCACTCCAGTGTTCTTGCCTGGAGAATCTCATGGACAGAGGAGCCTGGTGGGCTATAGTCCATGGGCTCGCAAAGAGTTGGACATGACCGAGGAACTAAGCACACATATGTGATTTATTTCAAATAATGCATATTTCATTTTAAAAGTTAGTTCATTGTTATAGCTCTTAAAAAATTAAGAAGTAGAAAAAAACAGGTTTGTATTATTATAAAAGTCAAAAACAGTTGACCTTAAATCTATTAGACCTGAAGTTTAATTTTTTCAGGACAAATAAATTAATGACTATTTCCAATGCTAGTTCTAAACCCTCTCCCAAGGCTTTTAATATTTCTTCATAGTCTGATAATCTAATTCTCATGTGATATTATTTCAAGTAGCCTAAAACATAAAATCATATAATAACCATATGTCAGACACAAACAAAAAAGCCCAATATTAATTATGGTTAATTTGAAAAAGTATAATTTCCCCATTAAAACTGGATAAGACAAATTAAACAGAAATGAGCCAAGCTTCAGTCAAATATTTTCAAACTCTTAAACATTTTCCAGACTTCAGAATGAGTGGTTTTACTACCTCTATTTCTAAATAATTTATAGTCATCTTAAATAATTTGCTTTTTTATAAAGCTTTTGCTTTATGATTTTTATGACAGCTGATGACCAACCACTAATGTCCTTTCCAGTTTGAGACTTAACCACAAAGTTCCAAAAACACTTCAGAAATTATTTGCTTTTATTTATTCCACTAAACAAATATTAAGTCAGAGATTATTTTTATATAATTATTTTTCAAAATATTTAAGATATGATTAAATCCTTATTTTAGTTTTTAAAATAATTAATATGATAAATATATAGCATATTTCCCCTTAAATGGTACATTCAATATGGTATTTGTTTCTTGGAATAAACATACTTATATTAAATGTTGAAATATGACTGAGAATTAAAAATAATATCAAAGAAGCCTACTTAAAGACATAAAAAGATATCTATAATATAGGATAATGTAAAAAACAGATTATAAAAACATGTTTAATATCATTCCATTTCTATAAATAAACAAACATCCATGGAAAAATGACTCAAGGGAAAACAGCTATGTGACAATAGGGATTTTTTTTTTAGGTGGTATGTATGGGTGATTTCTATATCCTTATTTTTGCTTCTCTGTATTTTGTGCAAAATAATATACACCTATTTTATGATAAGAAAATTGAAATTTTAAAAAAGGAAATCACACTAAGTTCCTGTAATGGTATTTTATAGATATGAAGAAAGTCTATTACAGCTAACAGTTTTCCAGTGATTTTCTATAATTTCTATAACATTTCTTTTCTGTTTTATTCTTTGTGACTAAAAATTAAAGAATATATTTAGAAACTAGCAATGAATAGATTGAATAAAAACTGCAACTACATATGTAAATTCTCAGTCATATTTCAACATGTAAATACATCTTATCTAGCTAATCTCCATCTGTTGGATAATAAAATTGTTTGAAATTTTCTACTGTATAATTAATGTACTAATGAACATCTTTGAAACTGAACTTATTTGTTCTCTTTGAATGTCCTTGACAATTTCCTTAGGATACCAATAATACTAGAAGCAATACTGCTGAGTTAAAGGATGCATTCATTCTTAGAGTTTCTGATGAATATTGCAAAACTGTCTCCCAGAACAAACTTTACTATTAACTTTGCCTATTTTCCAACCCTTGCCAATACTCAGTGCTATCATTTTAAAATATTCTTATTAATTGAGTACATGAAAACTGGTATCTCATTTTAAATAATTCTTTCATTGAATAAGTATTATGGAGCATATACTATGTGGTAGGCTCCGTGCTTGGCACTAAAGTTATAATAGTGTACAGGAGAAAAAGATCTGCTTCTCTGTTTTCATGGAGTTTAGAGTCTAATGATGAAGAGCAATATTAAGTAAAGTGCAAGTGTTAGTCATTCAGTCGTGTTCGACTCTTTGTGACCCCATGGACTGTAGCCCACCAGGTTCCTCTGTCCATGGCATTCTCCAGGCAAGAATACTGAAGCAGGTAGCCATTTCCTTCTCCAAAGGATCTTCTCAACCCAGGGATCAAACCCAGGTCTCCTGCACTGCAGGCATATCCTTTAGTATCTGAGCCATCAGAGAAGCCTGTAACAGTAAGCAAAGAATCAAATAAATACATGTATAATTAAAACTGTAATAACTGCAGATAGAAAAGTTTCTAGGTACACTGAAAGAGCATAATGGGGAAATTGACCAAGTCAGGAGAAGTTGGAGGTTAAGGGATTCCCAAAGGGAGCGATGACTGAGCTGAATTCTGAAAGAAGGGCAGGAGTAAATTAGATGAACAGGAGGTGAGCATTCCTGGCTGAAAAGAAGAAAGCTAAGGGCTAAGCTTTTGGGGATCACATAAAGATTGGGCTTTTTTTCTAAAAGCAATGACCTATACACTTACAATGAGAAAATAGAAAGAGAAATTAAGGAAACAATTCCATTCACCATTGCAATGAAAAGAATAAAATACTTAGGAATATATCTACCAAAAGAAACTAAAGACCTATATATAGAAAACTATAAAACACTGGTGAAAGAAACCAAAGAGGACACTAATAGATGGAGAAATATACCATGTTCATGGATCGGAAGAATCAATATAGTGAAAATGAGTATACTGCTCAGAGCAATCTATAGATTCAATGCAATCCCTATTAAGCTGCTGCTGCTGCTGCTTCTAAGTCACTTCAGTCATGTCTGACTCTTAGCAACCCCATGGACTGCGGCCCACCAGACTCCTCCGTCCATGGGATTTTAGAGCTAGAACAAATAACTTCACAATTTGTATGGAAATACAAAAAACCTCGAATAGCCAAAGCAATCTTGAGAAAGAGGAATGGAACTGGAGGAATCAACCTGCCTGACTTCAGGCTCTACTACAAAGCCACAGTCATCAAGATAGTATGGTAATGGCACAAAGACAGAAATATAGATCAATGGAACAAAGTAGAAAGCCCAGAGATAAATCCATACACCTATGGACACCTTATCTTTGACAAAGGAGGCAAGAATATACAATGGAGAAAAGACAATCTCTTTAACAAGTGGTGCTGGGAAAACTGGTCAACCATGTGTAAAAGAATGAAACCAGAACACTTTCTAACACCATACACAAAAATAAACTCAAAATGGATAATAGCAAATGAAGCAACTGATAAAGGACTAATCTCAAAAACATACAAGCAACTCCTGCAGCTCAATTCCAGAAAAATAAACGACCCAATCAAAAAATGGGCCAAAGAACTAAACAGACATTTCTCTAAAGAAGACATACAGATGGCTAACAAACACATGAAAAGATGCTCAACATCACTCATTATCAGTTCAGTTCAGCTCAGTTCAGTCACTCAGTCGTGTCCGACTCTTTGCGACCCCATGATTCGCAGCACGCCAGGCCTCCCTGTCCATCACCATCTCCCGGAGTTCGCTCAGACTCACGTCCATCGAGTCAGTGATGCCATCCAGCCATCTCATCTTCTGTCGTCCCCTTCTCCTCCTGCCCCCAATCCCTCCCAGCATCAGAGTCTTTTCCAATGAGTCAACTCTTCACATGAGGTGGCCAAAGTACTGGAGCTTCAGCTTCAGCATCATTCACTCATTATCAGAGAAATGCAAATCAAAACCACAATGAGGTGCCATTTCACACCAGTCAGAATGGCTGCTATCCAAAAGTCTACAAGCAATAAATGCTGGAGAGGGTGTGGAGAAAAGGCAACCCTCTGACACTGTTGGCGGGAATGCAAACTAGTACAGCCACTATGGAGAAAAGTGTGGAGATTCCTTAAAAAAACTGGAAATAGAACTGCCTTATGACTCAGCAATCCTACTGCTGGGCATACACACCAAGGAAACCAGAACTGTGTACCCCAATGTTCATCACAGCACTGTTTATAATAGCCAGGACATGGAAGCAACCTACATGTCCATCAGCAGATGAATGGATAAGAAAGCTGTGGTACATATACACAATGGAGTATTACTCAGCCATTAAAAAGAATACATTTGAATCAGTTCTAATGAGGTGGATGAAACTGGAGCCGATTATACAGAGTGAAGTAAGCCAGAAAGAAAACACCAATACAGTATACTAATGCATATATATGGAATTTAGAAAGATGGTAACGATAACCCTGTATGTGAGACAGCAAAGGAGACACAGATGTATAGAACGGTCTTTTGGACTCTGTGGGAGAGGGCGAGGGTGGGATGATTTGGGAGAATGGCATTGAAACATGTATAATATCATATATGAAACGAATCGCCAGTCCAGGTTCGATGCATGATACAGGATGCTTGGGGCTGGTGCACTGGGATGACCCAGAGGGATGGTATGGGGAGGGAGGTGGGAGGCGGGTTCAGGATGGGGAACACGTGTACACCTGTGGCAGGTTCATGTTGATGTATGGCAAAATCAATACAATATTGAAAAGTAATTAGCCTCCAATTAAATAAATTTATATAAATAAATAAAAAGTACCCCCCCCAAAAAAATAAAAGCAATGATAAGTCACTAATGGGTTTTAATTAAGAAAGTAAAAATGATCAATTTTGTTTTCAAAAGAAAGCTCTAGTGGTAAAGCCTAAATGGGAAACTTGGGGAAAGCAATTATAGAGCTACTGGAATAATCCTCATAAAAGATGGTGGTAGATTATACTATGGATATAATGATAAAGATGAAAAGATAAGAACAACCTTTAGAATTAGAAGTTAGAAAGGTAGATTAGGAGTTAGACAGCTTATTCAACTTATATGCAGAATGCTGCTACTGCTGCTAAGTCACTTCAGTCATGTCCGACTCTGTGAGACCCCATAGACGGTAGCCCACCAGGCTCCCCCGTCCTTGGGATCATGCATGCGAAATGCTGGGCTGGATGAAGCACAGGCTGAAATCAAGATTGCCAGGAGAAATATCAATAACCTCAGATATGCAGATGACACCATACTTATGGCAGAAAGCAAAGAGGAACTAAAGAGCCTCTTGATGAAAGTGAAAGAGGAGAGTGAAAATCCTGGCTTAAAGCTCAACATTTAAAAAACTAAGATCATGGCATCCAGTCCCATCACTTCATGGCAAATAGATGGGGAAACAATGGAAACAGTAAGAGACCTTATTTTCTTGGGTTCCAAAATCACTGCAGATGGTAACTGCAGCCATGAAATTAAAAGACGCTTGCTCCTTGGAAGAAAAGCTATGACCAACCTAGACAGCATATTAAAAAGCAGAGACATTGTTTTGCTGACAAAGGTCTGTCTAGTCAAAGCTATGGTTTTTCCAGTGGTCATGTATGGATGTGAGAGTTGGACCGTAAAGAAAGCTGAGTGGTGAAGAATTGATGCTTTTGAACTGTGGCATTGGTGAAGACTCTTGAGAGTCCCTTGGATTTCAAGGAGATCAAACCAGTCAATCCTAAAGGAAATCAGTCCTGAATATTCATTGGAAAAACTGATGTTGAAGCTGAAACTCCAATACTTTGGCCACCTGATGTGAAGAACTGACTCACTGGAAAAGATCCTGATGCTGGGAAAGAGTGAAGGCAGGAGGAAAAGGGGATAACCGAGAATGAGATGGTTGGGTGGCATCACCAACTCAATAGACATGAGTTTGAGCAAGCTCCAGGAGTTGGTGATGGACAGGGAATCCTGGTGTGCTGCAGTCCATGGGGTCACAAAGAGTTGGACACAACTGATCCACTGAACTGACTGAGATTAATAATGGGAGGCAAGTGAGGTGACAAAAATAAAATGTCTAGATTTCTAGAAAAGATAAAATTTTCGCAACAGTGAGTTCAGGTATGTGTGTGAGTGTGTGTATACGTACATACATATACACACATTACTGAACTATAAGGAAGCTTAGGGCTTAGGCGAAAATGTTATTGAAAATGGTATATCATGGAATTTAAACTATTTTAGGAAAAAAGTGAAAGCAAAGGAAAAGCTGATGATCCTGAAGAAAGTAGGGATAGAGATGCTCAGTGGACCAGAAATCCAGATAAAGTCAAAGAATGAGGGTAAATTATGTCATGGAGCATACATAAATTAATGATTTTAGAGGTAGAGTACTTATGGATGATCACAAAGTATGATGATGCAAATTGGTGGCTGGAGTAGAGTGGAGAAAATATCTTTGGAAATGAGGAGGTCAAGAAACTAAGGAGTTAAGCTGTTTTATCTTCATCTAAGTGGACCTCGAAGTCATGGCCTGGAATAGAAAAGACAACCAGGAGTCAGATGCTAAAGTGTATCATAAATGAGATCAAGGGGAATAACCTGAAGAAGCAGAGGGTCTTAAAGAGTGAAGGAATAATGGTTTGTAAACTGTAATGGGGAGCATGATCACACCAATTCCTTTTCTGACCTGGTGCTATGGAGGATACAGGAAAAGAAACATTCTCCAAATGAGTAGTAGTATTCTCTGTAAAGGGGTAGTTCCAAAGGGCTACGTGAAGGGTTTGAGAGTAACTCTAGACAACCCAGTCAGAGACAAGAAGGTACACACATGACAGGTGCAGTGTCATGCCTGAGTCTTACATTTTGGATAATGACTGATGATATTACGTAAAGGGAAATCGTTTGCATTATACTTCTAAGAAAATAAAGACAAGAGACATAACGGATTTAAATTCAGTGGTGTCTGTGATAAGAGTGACCATTGGACCTAGTATACCAAAATTGTGGATAATCATTAGAACATTTCATCTGTTTCCATTGGGTACATTTTCTCTATATATTTCTTTTGCAAATTGATGATTCATTCCTTTGCTAATTTCATGTTGGCGTATTTCTCCCTATTACCAATCTGAAAGGGCTTCCCTTGTGCCTCAGTTGCTAAAGAATCCACCTGCAATGAGGGAGACCTGGGTTCGATCCCTGGGTTGGGAAGATCCCCTGGAGAAGGGAAAGGCTACCCACTCCAGTATTCTGGCCTGGAGAATTCCATGGACTGTATAGTCCATGGGGTCACAAAGAGTCAGACAACGACTAAGCGACTTTCACCAATCTGAAAGGGCTCTTTAGATAGCCAAAATATTTGCTCTTTTTACAACAATACATTTTTACTTTTAATTTTATGGCAGACTTCCTTTCACATAAATTTTTTAATGTGTATGTGACAAACTATTAGTTTTTATCTTCATGATTTCTTGATTTATGTGATACTTTTTAAAATTTCTCCTCCTGTTTAATACTTTATACATTGATATATTTCCTTTATCCTTTCCCAACATTCCAAAAATTCAAAGTTTACAGATAATTCTTGGGACTGTTTTTTTTTACACTGTGATTAATTGGGATGAAATTTTACCTGTGTCACTGTTATTTGCATTTTGGTTTGTAAGGAAATTTGTGATTTTTACTTTTTAAGAGAGAAAAATGCAAAAGGTATAGGAATAGAATATAATCGCTCAAGTGCTATCTTTGCACTTAGCTTCAAATGTCTTTGCTTAGCAGGCTGATAAAGATCATAATGCCAAATATGCAAGTAGCCAATAAAGCTTTATGGAAGCAGAATAAATAGCCTATATTCAAATTTCTGTATCTGTAGGAAGACACATAGATTATTAGTTAAGATAAAGGTGACAGAGCCATTCTGCTGTAACAGAGACACAGAAACACAGCAGCTTAAAGGACAAAAGTAATTATTTCTCATTTGGCTTGGTCTCCTGAAGTGAGCATTCCAAGTTGTTAGGGTGGTTGTGCTCCATGAGGCCTAGGGCCTTATTCTGTGTAGTTGAAATCTGGAAGAAGGGGAAGGAAAAAAAGAAGATAGAAGGCAAGCAATTTCCCTTTACTTCCTTAACAAGAAGGTGGAAGTTGCATCTACCACTTCTGTTTATGTTCCGTTGATGAGAACTGGATCACCTGTTTGCACCTAGCTAGGAGGAAGGCTGAGACAAGTAATCTGACTATGGTTCTCACGTGTGCAGGAAAAAGGAGACTAGATTTGGGGAATGTAACAACCAGCCTACCATTTCTGGGAAAGTGGAGTGGATCTGTCGACAAAAAAAAAGTGCAGAAGTTGCTGCGAATTTCTACTGAATAGAATTATTTTAAATTAAATATGTTTACTTACTGTTTTATACTTACTGTACTTTGACAATTACTTTAAAAAAACTCTCAAAATAAAAAGGACATGTCTGCATCTAGAGCAAAGATTTAAAGTTCTGAGCACTTATGTAGCCTTTTCCACCCCTAAATTTCTCTTCAGGTATACACTCAATAACAGAAACCTTGGCCGGATTGTGACTATAGCAGAGCCATTCAACACTGAACTACAACTCTGGCAGGTAGGAAGATAAATTCCTCCATACTTGTCAAGGAAGGAACAGAATTAATTTTTTTTTCAAGTAGAAATTATATTTTCTCTATTCAGGTCCCGAAAGACAAGGAAAAAGTAATAATTATTATATATAATTAAATGTACATCTTATTTTTTTTCTAAACTAAAAAAATTTCAAATAACCAAGAAACAAAGTTTAAAAGTTGAGAAAGGTGAGGCCTGAGGAGGCTTAGGCTCTTGGTCCATGAGACCATACAGTTTGGCAAGCCATGAGCAGTCCATCTCCCCTTTCCAGGTTAGTGTAATCCTAGGATAAGCTGCTCAAGATTTGATTCCTTTCAGAACTCAGAGTTTTGGAATTTCAAAACTAAGCCCAAATCTTTCGTCAATTCCTATGGCGTAGAGGGGTGAGGGGATGTTCATTAACGTTAGCCAAACAAAGATTGTATGAATTTTGGAAGGTTACATCCTTCTGTGAAACAAAATAATTCTTAATCCTTCTGTGAAACAAAATAATTCTTATTTTTGTAAATAGCATATACTACTATGGTTAAGTTTCAGAGAGGGTTTTGGAAGGAAGAGGGAAAACAAACCAGATTTAATAGAGATTTTTTGATGAGCCCTCAATGGGTGAACTGAGTGTATATAAAACACGCCAGACTCTTGGAACAAAGCAAAGCCATCACTCCACAGTACAGGTTTTCCAGGAAACACCTTGGGAGAACGTGCAGAAAACTGAGGAACCTGCAGAAGCAGAGAGAGCATGCCCGCCACCACTGCGCAGCTCTCCTTCCCCAGTACAGCAGGGCCTCTTCTGCGGGACGTGCTGCCAGGCGTCCAAAGCCATGGGCAGTGACTACCGGTCTGAGAGGTGGGCTCACTCTAATGATGCACCAGAAGATGTATCTTAATGTTGTTCCGTGATACTGAATTTCCAGGGAAGAAGGAAACAAATCCAGAATGTCAATAAAATCCCTGAAGAACAACTGGGCTTAAAATGACTTTCTTAATTACTGCCTTCTCTTTTATAGATCAAGAGCTTTTTCGAAAGATATCCTGAAGCTGGAGCGGGACAAAAACCTAGGGAGCAAGTACTGGAAACAGTGAAAAACAATATCGAGTGGCTAAAACAAAACAGGGACACCATAAGAAACTGGTTTCTTGATTTGAATGGTTAATGTGTCCAAAGATCATATTTTAATTTTGTGACTCTATTATTTCTCCTGTTAAATATTTGGTGGCCTAATTTACAAGCACTGGGGAGGGAGTTTTATATATAGATACTGCTTTCACTAAGTACTGTGTTTATATGTCTTGCAAAGCTTTTAAATTGTTCCTTTTTGTTTATGAAGGAAGATATTAATAGAGTAGTTAATGTACTCAGGGATTTCTTCTAAGCATACTTCGTAGGAGATTCTTTACAAACTGAAGATAATTTAATAGTCATTTTAAGGTCTTTAAATATCATTCTTTGTATCCTAAATCTGTGAAAATAGAAGAATTTGGTCTTAGCTTTACATTTTTAGTACCAAAGAAACACCACTTAATCTTCTCTCTTGAATGATTTTTAAAGTTTAAACACCAGTACTTGAGGGACCAGTATTACCATCTTAATCTTTATTTTATTATTCAGAATTACACAGATCTAACATCATTGTATTCACATGTTTTACTCTTTTAAATCCTATCAAAGTAACCTGGGCTTAAATTTTACTCAAGGATTGCATGAATTAGCCAAAGAAACACCTGACTCTTACCTTTGTTATAAAATCAACAAAAGAATTCTCCTCTCCTTTTAAAAATAAATCTGAATGATTACCTTGAAAAACTACATTGTTTTCCAGTGTTCCTTTACTCTTGAATAATAATGACTGCAGCACTCCCCAAATACTTTCGGTTCAGTTCAGTTCAGTCGCTCAGTCGTGTCCGACTCTTTGCGACCCCACGAATCACAGCTTGCCAGGCCTCCCTGTCCATCACCAACTCCCGGAGTTCACTCAGACTCACGTCCATCAAGTCAGTGATGCCATCCAGCCATCTCATCCTCTGTGGTCCCCTTCTCCTCCTGCCCCCAATCCCTCCCAGCATCAGAGTCTTTTCCAATGAGTCAGCTCTTCGCATGAGGTGGCCAAAGTACTGGAGTTTCAGCTTTAGCAAATACTTTACCAGGAGGCAATAAGATTCAAGCACCCAGTCTTTTTCATGCTTAGTTTTCTGCCATCTTGCTCCATTCCCCACAAAGTTCCTTCAAATAAGCTAGGAAATTAAGGCGAAGATAGTGTTTAAATTCTACATGGATTTTAGAGGAAAAGGGCTAAATAATTGGAAACTTATTACAAAACAGAGAAGGGTGATCATTCCATAAAACTAAGTGGAATTAGAATTTAGCTTTGATCTTACCTAGCAATCTTTAAGTATGAAAATAAGGAAACCCATGGATGTTTCCAACATGACTCTGCATATCTGAGGATATATCTTCTTAGATATAACTTTAATGTGTAAACCCTTATATCCTAATCCATACAGAATCAGTTCAGTTCACTTCAGTCGCTCAGTCGTGTCCGGCTCCTTGAGACCTCATGGACAGGAGCACTCCAGGCCTCCTTGTCTGTCACCAATTCATACAGGATAGCACTGATGAAATTTATATTTGTGATTTGACTAACGACATCAATTTTGTAGGAGCTGGGGGCAAGAACATGTTTAATATGACACTTGATGCCAAGCAGATCCACAACACAAGTCCAACAGACAGAAAAGATAGTAAATTCGTATGTTCCAATCTACTGTATCTAGAAAATCTAAATTTATTTGGAACCTTCAGAAGTATAATTTAAGATTGGTTTGATGATAATTGAAACACACGGAAACAATCAAAACCCTAGTTTTGACTTTACATAAAAAACATTCCCTAATCAAGGGCTCTCAAACTTTGTAAACTTTCCTATTGCTGTCTCTTAATTTTTACTTCTCAATCCACATAGCTAAACTGTCAAAGTCAAATGTAGACTAGGGGGAGGAGGGGGAAGACTAAAAAAGAAGATATTTTCAGACTAAAACTTTTAAAATATTGTTTTAAATTACCTCAGAAGAAAACCACATTAACATCATAAATCATCAGGGGAAAAAAAAAAAAAAAATCCCGCTATCCTCATGGGGATTAACACCCTAACTTCAAATTGACCACAATCAAAACCAGCACTTGAAGTCTATGTATTGTTTCAAACGGATAAATAAGGAAGTGGGATGTTTTATCCTTCTGCTTTATGCAATAAATTCTTAAAAGAATTTGAAGGAGATGGTACATGAAACAGATTCCCAACTTGCCTATAAGTCATTCTGCTTCATTCCACTCTAAGCACTAAAACTGAGAATGAATTGTTTAGTTCTATTTACCCCATATGAAAAAGAACTGTGCACACTTCATTATAACTCTACTAGCCAATCAGGCCCTTCACAAACAGTATCTGGTTTTTAAAGGCTGATGACCAATAGATAGATCTATGCCAAGAAGAGTTTGCTACTGTGCTTTTTTGGTTGTGTCATGATTTTTACAGGAAAAGATTTTAGTATGTTGTGTCCAAAATTAAACCACAATAAACCATCAACTTTAAAGAATTAACAGGAAGAAATGATCAGCAAAGTCATGTAGCAAGAAGCAGGACCAGTAATAATTATTGCCTCCTTCTAGACAGTTTATTCGGAGGAGGCAATGGCACCCCACTCCAGTACTCTTGCCTGGAAAATCCCATGGACGGAGGACCCTGGTAGGCTGCAGTCCATGGGGTCGCTGAGTCAGACACAACTGAGCAACTTCACTTTCACTTTTCACTTTCATGCATTGGAGAAGGAAATGGCAACCCACTCCAGTGTTCTTGCCTGGAGAATCCCAAGGATGGGGGAGCCTGGTGGGCTGCCATCTATGGGATCGCACAGAGTCGGACACGACTGAAGCAACTTAGCAGCAGCAGGCAGTTTATTCCTATAGTGCAGATCACTGCTGTGCACCCACACAAGCGTAAACTAGGAGCTTATATAATAAACTATGAACATATAAGTGGCAAGCAGGGAAGTTCTGGGGAGCAGAGACATACAGCTAGGTTGAAGGCAATGGTACTCTTACAGTTTACCCTCCATGTAGATAAAGTGTTATTCCAAAAACAGATAAATACAAGGTGGGAAGAGAAATCTAGAACGGTAATTCTCAAAGGGAGAATAAGCAGGGAACAGAGGAAGAAGAGTAGAATAACCAATGAAACTTCCAAAACTGCTAAATAATACTAATAGTGATGGTAACAATAATACCAAGCTCCTTTCTAATAGCAAGCCCTGTTCTAAACACAAGCACTCCACATACATCAATTTCTATATTTGAACTTTACAAAAACCCATGAAGTAGGTACTGTTAATATCCCCATTTTACAGATGGAGAAACAGAGAAGTCACACAACTTGCTCAAGGCCAAAAAGTTAGTGTCTGGCATGAGCCATGACTTGAACTTAGTTTATCACCAGAATCTACATACACAACCACATATTAAAGTAGAAATCCCTGAAGAGAATTCCATTATCTCACCCCATTGTGACATATGAAAATCAATCAATGTGATGTACTATATTGATGGAATAAGGACAAAAACCACATGATCATTCCCATGGTGCAGAAGAAACATTTGAAAAAAATCCAGAACCCTTCCATGATAAAACATTCAACAAGCTAGAAATAGAAGGGAACTTCTTCAACCTGAAAACAGCATCTATGAAACACCAACAGCTAACATCACACGTACAGGTGAAAGACTGAATGCTTTGCCCTTAAGATCAGTAACAAGACAAGGATGCGCTTGCTTACAACTTTACTTAACACTGGAGTGGAACTCTTGCAAGGGAAATTAGGAAAGGAAAGGAAATAAAAGACATCCAGAGCTTCTGTGGTGGCTCAGTGGTAAAGAATTCACCTGTTACTGCAGGAATCATGAGTTCCATCCGTGATTCAGGAAGATCTCACGTGTCATGGAGCAACTAGGCCAGAGGGCCACAACTATTGAGCCTGTGCTCTAGAACTTGGGAGCTACAACTACTGAAGCCCGTGAGCACTAGAGCCCATGCTCCTTAACAAGAGAAGCCAGGGCAATGAGAAGCCTGCTCACCACAGCTAGAGAGTAGCTCCTGCTCGCTGCAACTAAAGAAAAGTCCGTGCAGCAATGAAGACCCAGCATAGCCAAAAATAAATAAATTTTAAAAATTATTTTTAAAAAGATATCCAAATGAGAAAAAAGAAAATGATCTTTATTATCTGATGGCATGATCTTGCACATAGAATATCATAAAGAATACATGCACATATACACACACGGATGATTACCACTAAACGAATTCAGCCAAGTTGCAGGATACAAATTAATTGCAATTCAATACACTAGCAATCAAAAATAAGAAAATAAAATTAGTTACATTCCAAGACCATCTAAAAGGATAAAATACTAAGCAACAAATTTAACAACAGGAGTCCGACTTGTAGACTTAAAACTAGGAAATATTGTTTAAAAAAATTAAAGATCTAAATACATGGAAGGACATCTCAGGTTCATAGATTGGAAGACATAATATTGTGAAAATGGCAATATTTCCCAAATCTACAGATTCAACATAATCCCTAAAAACGTCACCTTGATTTTTTGCAGAAACTGAAAACCTGATCATAAAATTCATATTGAAATGAACACACAATAAACAAAAGAATATTCAAACTAAGAACAGGTTGTAGAACTCATATATCTCAAATTTAAAACTTACCACTCAACTACAATAATCAGTAGAATATGATACTGCCATAAGGAGAGACATAGGTCAATGGAATAGAATTGAGAGTCCAGAAAGAAATACTTACATATATGGTCACTTGAGTCTTCACAAAACAATAATAATGTGGAAAAGTCTTGTCAATAAATGGTGCTAGGATAACTGGATATCCACATGCAAATAAAATGAAGTTGGAATGCTTTCTTACATCAAACACAAAAATTAACTCAAAATACATCATAAACCTAAAAGCTAAAACTACAAAAGAACAAAACAAAATAAAAAACATGCAAGTAAATCTTTGTGATCTTGGATTAGGCAATGATTTCTTAGGCATAATACCAAAAGCATAAACAACAAAAGAAAACAATAGGTAAATTAGTCTATATCAAAATTGAAAACTTTATTGCTGCAAACGATACTATCAAGAGAGTTATAAGACAAATCATAGTACCAAAGAAAATATTTGTAAATCAAAAATCCTAATTAGAGACTGGTATTAAGAACAATACTGCGTAAGAACCTGGAATGGTTGGTCCAGAAATCAAAGTAAATGGACATAGCCAACCAGATGGCAAGAGTGAACATCAGCATTTTAGGAATCAGTGAACTAAAATGGATGGGAACGGGTGAATTTAATTCAGAAGACCATTACATCTACTACTGTGGGTGAGAATCACTTAGAAGAAATGGAGCAGCCCTCAGAGTCAACAAAAGAGTCTGAAACGCAGTACTTAGGTGCAATCTCCCAAATGACAGAATGATCTCAGTTCATTTCCAAGGGAAGTCACAGTAATCTAAGTCTATGTCCCAACCACTAATGCCAAAGAAGCTGAAGTTGAACAGTTTCTCTGAAAATCTACAACATATTCTAGAACTAACACCAAAAAAAGATGTCCTTTTCATCACAGGGGACTGGAATGCAAAAGTAGGAAGTCAAGAGATACCAGGAGTAAAACGCAAGTTTGGCCTTGGAGTACAAAATGGAAAAGGGCAAAGGCTAACAAGTTTTGCCAAGAGAACATACTGGTCACAGCAAACTCCCTCTTCAAACAACACAAGAGATGACTTTACACATGGACATCACTGAAGTTTACACTGAAGTTAGACTGATTATATTCTTTGCAGCTGAAAATAGAGAACCTCTATACAGTCAGCAAAAACAAGACCGAGAGTTGACTGTGGCTCATACCATCAGCTCCTTATTGCAAAATTCAGGTTTATATTGAAGAAATTAGAGAAAACCACTAGACCATTCAGGTATGACCTAAATCAAATCCATTATGATTTTACAGTGGAGATGATTAGATTCAAGGGATTACAGCTGGTAGGCAGAGTGCCTGAAGAATTATGGATAGAGGTTCGTAAATTATATAGGAGGTGGTGACCAAAACCATCCCCAAGAAAAAGAAATGCAAGAAGTCAAAGTGGTTATCTGAGGAAGCCTTAAAAATAGCTGAAAAAAGAGAAGCAAAAGGCAAAGGAGTAAGGGAAAGATATCCAACTGAAGGCAGAGTTCCAGAGAATAGCAAGGAGAGATAAGAAAGCCTTCTTAAGTGAACAATGCAAAGAAATAGAGGGATAAAATAGAATGGGAAAGACTAGAGATCTCTTCAAGAAAACTGGAGATACCAAGGGAACAATTTCTTGCAAAGATGGGCTCACTAAAGGACAAAACAGCAAGGACCTAACACAAGAAGAAGAGATTAAGACGTGGCAAGAATGCACACAAAAGTTACACATAAAAGGTCTTAAAGATCTGGATAACCATGATGGTGTGGTCACTGACTTAGAGCCAAACATCCTGGAGTGTGAAGTCAAGTGGGCCTTAGGAAGTGTTACTGTGAACAAAGCTAGCGGAGGTGGTGGAATTCCAACCTAGCTATTTCAAATCCTAAAAGATGATGCTGTTAAAGGGCTGCACTCAATATACCAACAAATTTGGAAAACTGAGCAGTGGCCACAGGACTGGAAAAGGGCAGTTTTCATTCCAATCCCAAAGAAAGGCAATGCCAAAGAATGTTCAAATTACTATTCAATTATACTCATTTCATATGCTAGCAAGATTATGCTCAAAATCCTTCAAGCTATGCTGTAGCATGAACTGAGATATTCCAGATATCCAAGCTGGATTTAGCAAAGGCAGAGGAACCAGAGATCAAATTGCCAATATCTGCTGGATCACAGAAAAAACAAGGGAATTTAAAAAAAAAAAAACCCTACTGTTTTATTGACTACACTAAAGCCTTTGAATGTGTAGATCACAACAAACTCTGGAAAATTTTTAGAGATGGGAATTTCAGATCCACTTACCTGTCCCCAGAAATCTATATGCAGGGCAAGAAGCAATAGTGACAACCAGACACAGAACAATGGACTGGTTTAAAATTGGGAAAGGAGTACATCAAAGCTGTATATTGTCACATTGTTTATTTTACTTCCATGTAGAGTACATAACAAGAAATGCCAGGCTGGATGGCTCACAAGCTGGAATCAAAATTGCCAGGAGAAATATCAATGACCTCAGATATGCAGATGACACCACCCTTATGGCAGAAAGAGTAGCTAAATAGCCTCATGATGGTGAAAGAGGAGAGTGAAAAAGCTGGGTTAAAATTCAACATTCAAAAAGCTAAGATCATGGCATCCAGTCCCATCACTTCGTGGCAAATAGATGGGGAAACAATGGAAATAGTGACAGATTTTATTTTCTTGGGCTCCAGAATCACTGTGCACTAGTGATTGCAGCCATGAAACTAAAAGACACTTGCTCCTTTGAAGAAAATCTATGACAAACCTAAACAGCATATTAAAAAGCAGAGACATCACTTTGCCAACAAAGGTCCATATACTTGAAGCTATGGTTTTTCCAGTAGTCATGTACGGATATGAGAGTTGGACCATAAAAAAGGCTGAGCACTGAAGAATTGATCCTTTTGCATTGTGGTGCTGGAGAAGACTTGCTGTCCCTTGGACAGCAAGGAGCTCAAACCAGTCAATCCTAAAGGAAATCACCCTGAATATTCACTGGAACGACTGATGCTGATACTGATGCTCCAATAATTTGGCCACCTGATGCCAAGAGCTGACTCATTGGAAAAGACCCTGATGCTAAGAAAGATTGAGGGCAGGAGAGGAAGGGGGCAACAGAGGATAAGATGGTTGAATGGCATCACCAACTCAATGGACATGAGTTTGAGCAACCTCTGGGAGATAGTGAAATACAGGGAAGCCTGGCATGCTATAGTTCATGAGGCCTCAAAGAGGCGAACACAATTTAGCGAATGAACAAACCAAAAAATGCAGACTATATAAAGAACTCTTACAACTCCACAATAAAAAGATGACCCAATTAAAAATGGGCAAAAGATTTGCATAACTATTTCTCTAAAGAGAGACATATATCCAATAAGCACATGAAAACATGCTCAACATTATAAACCACTAGTGAAATGCAAATTAAAACCACAGTGAGATACCACCTCACACCCAGTAGGATGGCAATAATAAAAAAAGACAGACAATAACAACTGTTGGCAAGGATATGGAGAAATTGGAACCTTCATACATTGCTAGTAGGAATTTAAAATGCTGCAGCTGCTTTGGAAAACAGTTTGGTAGTTCTTCAAAATATTAGACACAGAGTTACTATAAACCCAGCAATTTGACTTCAAGATATATATCCAAGAAAAATGAAAACAAATATCTACACAAAAAGTTGTATGCAAATGTTTGTAGTAACATTATTCATAATAATCAAAACAAATCAAATTATGAATGAATTTTAAAAAGATGGTATATATCTGTAATGAAATATTACAGAAGAGGAATGATTCTAATACATAACACATATGAACCTTGAAAATCGTAACTGTAGGGTGAATGTAATGGTATGTATATGTCTCAATAACACATTTTTAAGTCACCCAGAAATTGAAAAAAAGAGAAGGAATATCTCCAAATATACAAAATCAAAACTTATATTTTTTACCTACTAGATCAACCAAAACTAAAGAGACTGAAAATTCACTGTTGATGAGGGGATGGTTCGGAAATAGACCTCTCACCACTGCTGGTAGCAGCGTGGACTGGAACAGTGTTTTAAATGTGAATTTGGTAACATTTTATAATTTTAAATATGCTTTTCCTTTGAGCCAGCAATACAGTTTCTAGAGGTTTATCCTTTAGATGCTGTATAAAAATACTTGCATGGTATACAAGGATGAAAGGATTTTCACTGCAGAGCTCTGAAAGTGAAGAACCTATGGCAGTTTCTAAGATTGTTAAATAAATTATGATGCTCCCTTACACTAGAATAAGATACCAGCATTCACTCCCACATGCTCTACCTTCTCTTCCATTATGGCTAAACTCCTAGGTAAGGCCAATGTATTAGGTCTCATCTTTGTTCAACTTCTCAAAGCACTGTACTAGTAAATAAGTCTGTGTTCTCTCTCTTACACCATCAGTGTTTCCTTATCTACTACATTCTTTGCATCAGCAGAGAACCATGCTATTATTTCCCCCCAAATTAAAATATACTAGCCCCCCAGTCTCTTAGTGATCTCTCCCTCTTCTCACTGAAACTTCTCTTAAGAGTTATCCATGCTTGTTTAGAGAAGAATTTAGCAGAAACTATCAGGTTTTAAATGTGTATGCCATCAGACCTAGTAATTCCACTATTAGGGATCCCTTTTAGATAAATACTTAGGAGATATTCATTTATGTTTAAGATTTTATCAGAGTAAAAGACAAAAACAAAACAAAACAGAGTTGTCTAGGCTCATCTAAAATTTCTTCCTTGAGCCCATTCTAATTGGGCTTTCATCCCCACTATTCCTCATAAACTGCCTGTTGAGGTCAGGACTTGCTAAATTCAAAAATCAATTCTCAAAACAATTCTACAAGAAGCCAAGATAATAGTGTCCAAATATACAGCTAACTGATATGACTTAATTCAAAGTTAAACTTTAAGACTTCTAGACAAATGAAATGGACTATATACGCTTCAGATAACCTCTCGAAAATACTACTTTCAACTGAGTTTTGAGGTTTTATCAAAATAGTAGTGAGCTGGAGTGCAGATTTTCTCTCTTGCTACTTTAACAGTCAAATGAACTGAGGGAAATGTTGACATATTCTTATGAAGTTGAGATGCAGCTGTCTGAATACACTTACACTTCAAATGTAGAACAAAGGTAAGATTTCCCCAGATCAATAATTTTGCAACTAGCTAACATACAGGCTAACTATTAAGGCACCAAAATTACAGGATGTAGAACATGGCTCCAATTGTTTTAGCCTATAAAAGATGTAAAGAAAGAAATGCTAAGATCCCTCCTCAGCCATCTTTCCATAGAGGGGGAAAAAAAAAAAAACCTTTGATAAAGAATCATAAAATCTATAACTTTAATTAATATAGCTTTGCAATCAACACTTCAAGATAAATTGAAGATGTATTTTAATTTGAAGGATCTATGTCAAATTTTGGAGAAGGCAATGGCACCCCACTCCAGTACTCTTGCCTGGAAAATCCCATGGGCGGAGGAGCCTTGTAGGCTGCAGTCCATGTGGCCGAGAAGAGTCGGTCACGACTGAGCGACTTCACTTTCACTTTTCACTTTCATGCACTGGAGAAGGAAATGGCAACCCACTCCAGTGTTCTTGCCTGGATAATCCCAGGGACAGGGGAGCCTGGTGGGTTGTCGTCTATGGGGTCGCACAGAGTCGGACACGACTGAAGCGACTTAGCAGCAGCAGCAGCAGCAGCAGCATGTCAAATTTATGACAATGCTTATCCCTGAGTGATGTAAATGATTCCTATCCAAGAAATTTAAAGTCTGGGTATAAGAACCAATAAATGATCAAATAAATATATACTATTCCTAAAGATTTATCCACAACATGACGATAAGGAGATTCAATGATCTGATTTTTCAGAAAAGTCTAAATTTGAATTTTATCAAGAAGGAAGCTATAAAAAAAACTTAGACAAAATTCCAGGTAAACTAACACATGCATAATTTGGGGTAAGTAAAGGCTGTGCTTTTTTTAAATTATTTTAAATATAAAGTGATAAACTATACTCTGGATCCAGCAAAGATTAGTCAATGACTGTGCATAAATTCGGAGAAGGCAATGGCAACCCACTCCAGTACTCTTGCCTGGAAAATCCCATGGGTGGAGGAGCCTTGTAGGCTGCAGTCCTTGTGGTCGCGAAGAGTTGGACACGACTGAGCGACTTCACTTTCACTTTTCACTTTCATGCATTGGAGAGGGAAATGGCAACCCACTCCAGTGTTCTTGCCTGGAGAATCCCAGGGATGGGGGAGCCTGGTGGGCTGCCATCTATGGGGTCGCACAGGGTCGGACAGGACTGAAGTGACTTAGCAGTGCATAAATTATCAAAGTTTAGCTTAAACATTTAGATGAAATGTGCAGTCATAACTTGAGAATAGCACAGAGAAACACAGGATCTACAACATTCAGAGAAGTCAGTGGATGGCGACTCCATCAATGAAATTAAAAGACACCTGCTCCTTGGAAGAAAAGCTATGACAAACCTAGACAGAATGTTAAAAAGTAGAGACATCACTTTGTCAACAAAGATCCAGAGAGTCAAAGCTATGGTTTTTCCAGAGGTCATGTATGGATGTGAAAGCTGGACAGTAAAGAGGGTGAGCACTGAAGAACTGATGCTTTTGAACTGCAGTGTTGGAGAAGACTCTTGAGAGTCCCTTAGAGAGCAAGGCGATCAAACCAATCAATCCAAAAGGAAATCAACCCTGAATATTCCTTAGAAGAACTGATGCTGAAGCTCCAATACTTTGGCCACATGATGTGAAGAGCCAACTCATTGAAAAAGACCCTGATGCTGGGAAAGATTGAAGGCAGGAGGAGAAGCGGATGACAGGGGAGGAGGTGGTCGGATAGCATCATCAACTTAATGGATGTGAGTTTGAGTAGACTCTGAGAGATAGTGAAGGAGAGGGAAGCCTGGCGTGCTGCAGTTCATGGGGCGTCAAAGAGTCTTAGCAATGGAACAACAGCTGAACAGTATCCTAGAGATCACTGAGATGTAATCTTCTAAATTCATTCACTAAATTCACTTGCACGAAACACTGCCTCAGAATCTATCCTAAATTCTGGTTCTACCTGTCATGCTTAGATTTTCTCATGTGGATGTTTTTATTTTCATGTATCTTGTTGATATTGGGAAAGGAGAGTCTTTATTTTAAAACAATAGGGAATAAGGTTTAAGTATACAAGATCTGGAGAAGGCAGTGGCAACTCATTCCAGTACTCTTGCCTGGAGAATCCCATGGATGGAGGAGCCTGGTACGCTGTGGTCCATGGGGTCGCGAAGAGTCAGACACAACTGAGCGACTTCACTTTCACTTTTCACTTTCATGCATTGGAGAAGGAAATGGCAACCCACTCCAGTGTTCTTGCCTGGAGAATCCCAGGGACGGTGGAGCCTGGCGGGCTGCCATCCATGGGGTTGCACAGAGTTGGACACAACTGAAGTGACTTAGCAGCAGCAGCAGCAGCATACAAGATCCAATGTGGGCATTTGATTTCATATACAACTTACAGATATAGCCATAGTTTTAGCTGTGCATTATTACCAGTCTTTTTCATCCATACACTGTCAATCAGTTCAGTTCAGTCGCTCAGTTGTGTCGGACTCTGTGATCCCATGGACTACAGCATGCCAGGTTTCCCTGACCATCACCAACTCCTGGAGCTTACTCAAATTCATATCCATTGAGTCGATGATGACATCCAACCACCTCAGCCTCTGTCATCCCCTTCTCCTCCCACCTTCAATCTTTCCAGCATCAGAGTCTTTTCCAGTGAGTCAGTTCTTTGTATCAGGTGGCCAAATATTGGAGCTTCAGCTTCAGCATCAGTCCTCCCATGAATATTCAGGACTGATTTCCTTTAGGATGGACTGGTTTGATCTGCTTGCAGTCCAAAGGACTTTGGAGAGTGTTCTCCAACACCATAGTTCAAAAGCAACAATTCTTCAGGGCTCAGCTTTCTTCACAGTCCAACTCTCACATCCATGCATGACTACTGGAAAAACCATAGCTTTGAATAGACAGACCTTTGTTGGCAAAGTAATGTCTCTGCTTTTTAATAGGTTGGTCATAGCTTTTCTTCCAAGGAGCAGGCATCTTTTAATTTCATGGCTGCAGTTGCCATCTGCAGTGATTTTAGAGCCCCCAAAATTAAAGTCTCTCACTATTTCCATTGTTTCCCCATCTATTTGCCATGAAGTGATGGGACCGGATGCTATGATCTTCGTTTTTTGAATGTTGAGTTTTAAGCCAACTTTTTCATTCTCCTCTTTCACTTTCATCAAGAGGCTCTTTAGTTCCTCCTCACTTTCTGCCAAAAGGGTGATGTCATCTACAGATCTGAGGTTATTGATATTTCTGCTGGCAAGCTTGACTCCAGCTTGTGCTTCATCCAGCCTAGCATTTGGCATGATGTACTCTGCATATAATTTAAATGACCAGGGTGACAATATACAACCTTGATGTATTCCTTTCCCAATTTGGAACCAGTCTGTTGTTCCATGTCCAGTTCTAACTGTTGTTTCTTGGCCTGCATATAGATTTCTCAGGAGCCAGATAAGGTGTTCTTGTATTCCCATATCTCTAAGAATTTTCCACAGTTTGTTGTGATCCTCACAGTCAAAGGCTTGGCATTGTCAGCAAAGCAGAAGTAGATGTTTTTCTCAAATTCTCTTGCTTTTTTGATGATCCAGCAGATGTTGGCAATATGATCTGTGGCTCCTCTGCCTTTTTTAAATCCAGCTTGATCATGTAGAAGTTCTTGGTTCACGTACTGTTGAAGCCTGGCTTGGAGAACTTTGAGCATTACTTTGCTAGCATGTGAGATAAGTGCAATTGTGCCGTAGTTTGAACATTCTTTGGCATTGCCCTTCTTTGGGAGTAGAACGAAAACTGAACTTTTCCAGTCCTGTAGCCACTGCTTAGTTTTCCAAATTTGCTGGCATACTGAGTGAAGCACTTTCACAGCATCATCTTTTAGGATTTGAAATAGCTCAACTGGAATCCCATCACCTCCACTAGCTTTGTTCCAAGTGATGCTTCCTAAGGCCCACTTGACTTTGCATTCCAGGATGTCTGGCTCAAGGTGAGTGATAACACCATCATGGTTATCCAGGTGATGAAGATCTTTTCTATATAGTTCTTCTGGCTTCCCTGGTGGCTCAGATGGTAAAGCATTTGCATGCAATGTGGGAGACCCAGGTTCAATCCCTGGGTCGCAAAGACCCCCTGGAGAAGGAAACGGCAATCCACTCCAGTACTCTTGCTTGGAAAATTCCATGGACAGAGGAGCCTTGTAGGCTACAGTGCATGGGGTCGCAAAGAGTCGAACACGACTGAGCGACTTCACTTCACTTCTGTGTATTCTTGCCACCTCTTCTTAATATCTTCTGCTTTTGTTAGGTCCATACCATTTCTGTCCTTTATTGTGCCCATCTTTGCATGAAATGTTTCCTTGGTATCTCCAATTTTCTTGAAGAGATCTCTAGTCTTTCCCATTCTATTGTTTTCCTCTATTTCTTGGCACTGATCACTGAGGAAGGCTTCTTATCTCTCCTTGCCATTCTTTGGAACTCTGCATTCAAATGGGTATATCTCTCCTTTTCTGTTTTGCCTTTCACTTCTCTTCTTTTCTCAGCTGTTTGTAAGGACTCCTCAGACAACCATTTTGCCTTTTTGCATTTTTTCTTGGAATGGTCTGGATCCCTGCCTCCTGTACAATGTCAGGAACCTCTGTCCATAGTTCTTCAGGCACTCTGTCTATCAGATCTAATCCCTTGAATCCGTTTGTCACTTCCACTGTATAATCATAAGGGATTTGATTTAGGTCAGACATGAATGGTCTAGTGGTTTTCCCTACTTTCTTCAATTTAAGTCTGAATTTGGCAATAAGGAATTCATGATCTGAGCCAGAATCAGCTCCCAGTCTTGTTTTTGCTGACTATATAGAGCTTCTCCATCTTTGGCTACAAAGAATATAATCAGTCTGATTTTGGTATTGACCATCTGGTGATGTCCATGTGTAGAGTCTTCTCTTGTGTTGTTGGAAGAGGGTGTTTACTATGACCAGTGTGTTCTGTTGGCAAAACTCTGTTAGCCTGTGCCCTGCTTCATTTTGTACTTCAAGGCCAAATTTGCCTAGTACTCCAGGTATCTCTTGACTTCCCACTCTTGCATTTCAGTCCCCTCTATTGAAAAGGGCATCTTTTGGGTGTGTTAGTTCTAGAAGGTCTTGCACGTCTTCATAGAACTGTTCAGTTCAGTTCAGTTCAGTCGCTCAGTCATGTCCAACTCTTTGCGACCCCATGAATTGCAGCACGCCAGGCCTCCCTAGCCATCACCAACTCCCGGAGTTCACTCAGACTCACATCCATCGAGTTAGTGATGCCATCCAGCCATCTCATCCTCGGTCGTCCCCTTCTTCTCCTGCCCCCAATCCCTCCCAGCATCAAAGTCTTTTCCAATGAGTCAACTCTTCACATGAGGTGGCCAAAGTTCTGGAGTTTCAGCTTCAGCATCATTCCCTCCAAAGAAATCCCAGGGCTGATCTCCTTCAGAATGGACTGGTTGGATCTCCTTGCAGTCCAAGGGACTCTCAAGAGTCTTCTCCAACACCACAGTTCAAAAGCATCAATTCTTTGGTGCTCAGCTTTCTTCATAGTCCAACTCTCACATCCATACATGACCACAGGAAAAACCATAGCCTTGACTAGACGGACCTTAGTTGGCAAAGTAATGTCTCTGCTTTTGAATATGCTATCTAGGTTGCTCATAACTTTAGAATAGGAAACAGGAGTCCAAAATGGTGGTGGCTAAAAGACAAGGAAGGGAAAGCCCATGAAAATAGAACAAAGGAAGGTCTGAGGAAGGTCTGAGGACCGGAGTGAGGACTTAAGGTAGAATAAACAGTACTCCTGGCTAGCCCAATTTACATAGGGCAGGCCCAGGGGGAGGGAAAAACATATGAAAAGAGGAGCCAAGGGGCTCTCTCTCTCCTGTGCACTGGCGCACTTCTCCACTCTCTTCTCTTCACATCTCTGTGTTGGCATGCCCTCACGCTTCAAGGCGGAGAAGGCAATGGCACCCCACTCCAGGACTCTTGCCTGGAAAATCCCATGGACGGAGGAGCCTGGAAGGCTGCAGTCCATTGGGTCACTGAGGGTCGGACACGACTGAGCAACTTCACTTTACTTTTCACTTCCATGCATTGGAGAAGGAAATGGCAACCCACTCTAGTGTTCTACCCTGGAGAATCCCAGGGACAGGGGAGCCTGGTGGGCTACCGTCTATGGGGTTGCACAGAGTCGGACACGACTGAAGCAACTTAGCAGCACGCTTCGAGGATGGATTCTCCTGCTATCTTCTAAATAAAATAGAGCTGTAACACTGATTTGTCTAAGAGCTATAACACGGTTTGTCCAAGACCTGAGAGCTGTGACGTGCTGAGGGCTTTAATGTCTATCACCCCAAATCTTTGTTGTGACGAGACAGAACCGAGGAGCATACACTCACCTGGCAGAACCGTTCAGCTTCAGCTTCTTCAGCGTTACTGGTTGGGGCACTGACTTAGATTACCGTGATATTCAATGGTTTGCCTTGAAAACGAACAAAGATTTTTCTGTCATTTTTGAGAATGCATCCCAGTAATGCATTTCAGACTCTTTTGCTGATTATGATGGCTATTCCATTCCTTCTAAGGGATTCTTGCCCACAGTAGTAAATCTAATAGTCATCTGAGTTAAATTCACCCATTCCAGTCCATTTTAGTTCACGGATTCTTAAAATGTTGATGGTCACTCTTGCCATCTCCTGTTTGACCACTTCCAATTTACCTTGATTCATGAACCTAACATTCCAGTGCATGCCTGGGACCTTTTGTAGAAGGTCGCCATTATCTTCATTACCTCCACCATAGTTTTGGCCTGAGGTCAAACAATAGAAAATGGGATTAAAGATTTACTGAGAATGGCCCCGCCCATCAGAACATGACCCAGTTTCCCCTTCAGTCAGTGTTTCCCATCAGTTCAGTTCAGTCTCTTAGTCATGTCTGACTCTTTGCAACCCCATGGACTGCAGCACACCAGGCTTCCATGTCCATCACCAACTCCTGGAGCTTACTCAAACTCATGTCCATCAAGTTGCTGATGCCATCCAACCATCTCATCCTCTGTTGTCCCCTTCTCCTCCTGCCTTCAATCTTTCCCAGCATCAGGGTCTTTCCAATGAGTCAGTTTGTCACATCAGGTGGCCAACGTATTGGAGTTTCAGCTTCAACATCAGTCCTTCTAATGAATATTCGGGACTGATTTCCTTTAGAATGAACTGGTTGGATCTCCTTGCAGTCCAAGGGACTCTCAATAGTCTTCATCAACACCACAGTTAAAAAGCATCAATTCTTTGGTGCTCTCCCATCAGAAAGATAAGCCAATTATCCTTATCCATTAGAGAGCAGACACAATGAAAACCAGTATCACAGAAAACTAATCAAACTGATCACATGGACCACAGCCTTATCTAACTCAATGCTGCGTAGAGCCACCTAAGACGGATGGATAATGGTGGAGAGTTCTGACAAACATGGTCCACTGGAGAAGGGAATGGCAAACCACTTCAGCATTCTTGCCTTGAGAAACCTATGAACAGTATGAAAAGGCAAAAAATAGGACACTGAAAGAGGAACTCCCCCGGTCAGTAGGTGCCCAATATACTAGTGGAGAACAATGGAGAAACGACTCCAGAAAGAATGAAGAGATGGGACCAAAGCAAAAATAACACCCAGTTGCAGATGTGACTGGTGATGGTAGTAAAGTCTGATGTTGTAAAGAACGCTGTCAATAGACAACAGGAAATTTATACTTCAAGGGTGTAGCTATCCACAAAGCAAACTCAGGAATTTGGGTGATCTTTGGATTATTTCAGAGAGGGTAGAAGAGAAATATTCTTTCTTGAAATTTTTCAGACTATTGGTGCAAGTGCTGAGTTCCTGGGAAACTTCTCTCGAAAAAAAATCTCTTTTCTTTCTCCCCAGATGTTAGGACGGAGAAGGAAATGGCAATCCACTTCAGTATTCTTGCCTGGAAAATCCCATGGACAGAGGAGCCTGGTGGCTGCAGTCCATAGGCTCACACAGAGTCAGACATGACTGAAGTGAATAAGCAGCAGCAGAAAATGTTAGGAATGAATGTATTTCCACACCTAATGTGTCCTTCAATGTACCTTCCAGTGGAGCGAAAGTCCTGATTCCTCCTCTGCCCCTGTACTCCATCCCACATATTTCAGAGCAGGACCCTTCTTTGTCCCTTGATTCACTTCTCCCCCTCATGTCCTGGGCATATTTGGGTCAATTCACACTTCTTTCCTCTTCTAGGAATCTACCTGTCCAGAGAGTATATGTTCTGACATGTTTTCAGAAATAAAGCAAACTCAGCAATAAAGGCTCCCCGTGTGGGGAGGGGGAGTAGGGAAAATGGACAGGCAGTTGCCCGGGTAGTTGTGGCAGAGTAGGGAGTCTACCTAACTGTCTGTGTTTGTCATTTTTGCTGCCCACAAACTACGTCCTCCAACCTAGCCTTTATCTATATCAACTCCCTATTTGTCTCTCAGTTGGCTGAGAACTCAGCTAGGAGGAAGGGGGCACATAAATGGTTGATGTACTGAAACTCGAGACCAACATGGAATCCTTCCTAGGGTTGTACAAAACTGTATCTGCTCGACCACATCAGCTAACTGATATAATATGAGGGTTTTAGATACAAGTAGGATTCTCTGACTAGCATTATTCAGAAATATTTCCAATTATCTACTGTTTTGCCTCTGAAGATATATCTTTAAAGCTACATTAGTAAGTAGAAATAAGTTGTTAGCTTTCAACTGATATTTTAATAATAGAAGTTAACCTTAAACAGTAATTTAAAGAACTGGCCTACTGTACAGAGTGAAGTAAGTCAGAAAGAGAAAGATAAATATTGTATTCTAATACATATATACAGAATCTAGAAAAACCGTAGTTAAGAATTTACTTACAGGGCAGCAATGGAGAAACAGACACAGAGAATAGACTTATGGACATGGGGAGAGAGGAGGAGAGGGTGAGATGAATGCAAAGAATAACACGGAAACTTATACTACCAAATGTAAGATAGATAGCCAACAGGAATTTGCTGTATGGCTCAGGAAATTCAAACAAGGGCTCTGTATCAACCTAGAGGGTTGGGATGGGGAGGGAGATGGAGGGAGGTTCAAAAGGGAGGGGATATATGTATACCTATGGCTGAGTCATAGAACAACATAGAACTGGAAATGGAACAACAGACTGGTTCCAAATAGGAAAAGGAGTACGTCAAGGCTGTATATTGTCACCCTGCTTATTTAACTTATATGCAGAGTACACCATGAGAAACGCTGGGCTGGAAGAAACCGTACCTGGAATCAAGATTGCTGGGAGAAATGTCAATAACCTCAGATATGCAGATGACACCACCCTTATGGCAGAAAGTGAAGAGGAGCTAAAAAGCCTTTTGATGAAAGTGAAAGAGGAGAGTGAAAAAGTTGGCCTAAAGCTCAACAACATTCAGAAAACGAAGATCATGGCATCCGGTCCCATCACTTCATGGGAGATAGATGGGGAAACAGTGGAAACAGTGTCAGACTTTATTTTTGGGGGCTCCAAAATCACTGCAGATGGTGACTGCAGCCATGAAATTAAAAAACACTTACTCCTTGGAAGAAAAGTTATGACCAACCTAGATAGCATATTCAAAAGCAGAGACATTACTTTGCCGACTAAGGTCCGTCTAGTCAAGGCTATGGTTTTTCCTGTGGTCATGTATGGATGTGAGAGTTGGACTGTGAAGAAGGCTGAGTGCCAAAGAACTGATGCTTTTGAACTGTGGTGTTGGAGCAGACTCTTGAGAGTCCCTTGGACTGCAAGGAGATCCAACCAGTCCATTCTGAAGGAGATCAGCCCTGGGATTTCTTTGGAAGGAATGATGCTAAAGCTGAAACTCCAGAACTTTGGCCACCTCATGAGAAGAGTTGACTCATTGGAAAAAACTCTGATGCTGGGAGGGATTGGGGGCAGGAGGAGAAGGGGATGACCGAGGATGAGATGGCTGGATGGCATCACGGACTTGATGGACGTGAGTCTGAGTGAACTCCGAGAGATGGTGATGGACAGGGAGGCCTGGCGTGCTGCGATTCATGGGGTCCCAAAGAGTCAGACATGGCTGAGAGACTGAACTGAACTGATGGCTGAGTCATGTTGAAGTTTGACAGAAAACAACAAAATTATCAACAAAATTCTCAAAAACAAAAAAATTCAAAAGCAATTATCCTTCAATTAAAAAATAAATTAAAAATATATTAAATAATAAATTAATAAAAATAATAAATAAATAAATAATTTTTTAAAAAACTGATGTAGTAGTATTCAGAATATGTGAAGTCTTGACAGTTAACCTGAGGCCTTTATTCCAGAGGGAAGTAAGAAAACTGTCAAGAGTTCAGGTAAGCTATTCCACAGTATTGCTGCTTCAGCATCATTTTGTTTAGTCAAATGGCCTAGAGAGACCTTAAACTGACACAAGCCCTTCATGCAAGCACACACCCTAGATAACAACCCACAAAGTCACAAAGCTCCTGATATGGCTTCCCCAACAGCCCTTGTAATCAATAGTCTCCCTTTCTCCCAGGGCTTTCCCCTTGTGTGTTCCTTAGATAAGCCCCCATGGAATGGCCTTAGCCCAGGGAACCCAAAACACTCCACAATGGACCCTAATGAAAGCATGTTCCCCAGATTCTATTGCTTTGTCTGTCTTCGGAGCTTCCCTGGTGGCTCAGACGGTAAAGCGTCTGTACGCAATGCGGGAGACCCGCGTTCGATCCCTGGGTCAGGAAGATCCTCTGGAGAAGGAAATGGCAACCCACTCCAGTACTCTTGCCTGGAATAGCCCATGGATGGAGGAGCCTGGTGGGCTACAGTCCATGGGGTCGCAAAGAGCTGGAAGCGACTGAACAACTTCACTTTCACTTTGTCCGTCTGCACTCTGCCTTGACCTCCCCATGAAGCCCCACAAGACATGCTGTGTGTTTCCTTCAGAACCTGTAAGCAATATACTCCTTTCTTCCAATTTCTCTACTGGACTGTTTTACCATTACTCACTATCCAGCACTCTGCCCTCTCCTTAACAAATATGAATTTAACAAAGTCATGACAGAGTCACTAAACAAATTTTAATGGAGAAACAACATGGTGTAAATAAAGAGAAATACTAATTTTATTTTTTTAAGGTGATCAGAAGTAGTAAGAGAATCAAGTACAATTACCTGGGAAGTTTGAAGTGGTGAGAGATTAAAAAAACTGCCTTCATTTCTTGCATCACTGACTTTATTTAAAACTGGGCCTTCCCTGGTGGTACAGTGGATAAGAATCCACCTGCCTATGCAGGGGACATGGGTTTTTATACCTGGTCCAGGAAGATTCCACATGCCTCGGAGCAAGTAAGTCTAAGAGCTGCAACTACTGAAGCCCGCGTGTCTAGATCCAATGCTTTGCAATAAGAGAAGCCACCACAGTGAGAATCCTGCACATCTCAACTAGAAGTCTGCACAGCAATGAAAACTCAGTGCAACCAAAAATACACAAAAAGCAAAAACCTATGACTAGTTTCCACTTGGTCACCTACTATTCACTCCTCAATCCACAATACAATTTTTGCATCTGAAATAATTCTTGTTAAGTCAATCGGCATGTTTTCATTTCTTATCTTACCTAAGCAATCATTAACTACCAAAATAACTGACCGCTCCTTCTATACTAGTTTGCTAAAACTGTCAGCAAGGTGATCAAATCAGTCAATCCTAAAGGAAATCAATCCCTGAATATTCATTGGAAGGACTGATGCTAAAGCTGAAGCTCCCATCCTTTGGCCACCTGATGTGAACAGCTGACTCACTGAAAAGACTCTGATGCTGGGAGAGACTGAGGGAAGGAGGAGAAGGGGGAGGCAGAGGATGAGATGGTTGGATGGCATGGCTGACTCAATGGACACGAATTTGAGCTAACTGTGGGAGACAGTGAAGGACAAGGAATCCTGGTGAGCTACAGTCCATGGGGTTGCAAAGAGCTGGACATTACTTAGCAACTGAACAACAACAAAGCTGTCATAAGAAAGTACTACAAACTGGGTGGGTTAAACAGAGCTGATAAATTTATTAAATAAATTAATAAATGAGGAAGAGTATACAAATCTCCTGTATAGAAGTTCACATAATTGATGTAGATATTCCATTCATCTTCTCCTGTAACAATTCCAAAACTGCAATTTACTGCTGAACAACCATCAGTGGGAGAATGTTGGATCCCAACAAAAAAAGATATCCCATGTTCAAGCACAAAGGAGAAGCCCTAACAAGATGGCAGGAGGGGCAAAATCCTGTTTAGAATCAAACCCTATAACCCATTCTGGTCCATTTTATTTCACTGATTTTTAAAATGTCAAAGTTCACTCTTGCCATCTCCTGTTTGACCACTTCCAATTTACCCTGATTCATGGATCTAACATTCCAGGTTCCCATGCAGTATTGTTCTTTATAGCATCGGACTTTACTTCCAACACCAGTCACATCCACAACTGGATATTGTTTTCACTTTGGCTCCGTTTCCTCATTCTTTCTGGAGTTATTTCTCCACTGTTCTCCAGTAGCACATTGAGCACCTACTGATCGGGGGAGTTCACCTTTCAGTGTCAAATCTTTTTGCCTTTTCATACTGTTCATGGAGTTCTCAAGGCAAGAATACTGAAGTGGTTTGCCATTCTCTTCTCCAGTGGACCACATTTTATCAGAACTCTCTACCATGATCTATCCAGTGAATGAATACATTCAAGGGATTAAATCTGATAGAGTGCCTGAAGAACTATGGATGGAGGTTCATGACACTGTACAGGAGGCAGTGATCAAGACCATCCCCAAGAAAGAGAAATTCAAAATGGCAAAATAGTTGTCTGAGGAGGCCTTACAAATAGATGAGTAAAGAAGAGAAGCTAAAGGCAAAGGAGAAAAGGAAAGATATACCAATTTGAATGCAGAGTTCCAAAGAAGAGCAAGGAGAGATGAGAAAATTCCTCCTCAGTAAACAATGCAAAGAAATAGAGGAAAACAACAGAATGGGAAAGACTTGAGATCTCTTGAAGAAAATCAGAGATACCAAGGGAACATTTCATGCAAAGATGGGCACCATAAAGGACAGAAACAGTATGGACCTAACAGAAGCAGAAGATATTAAGAAGAGGTGGTAAGAATACACAGAACTATACAAAATGGATCTTAATGACCCAGATAATCACGATGGTCTGATCACTCACCTGGAGCCAGACATCCTGGAATGTGAAGTCAGGTGGGCCTTAGGAAGCATCACTACCAACAATGCTAGTGGAGGTGATGGGATTTCAGTTGAGCTATTGCAAATGCTGAAAGATGCTGTGAAAAGTGCTTCACTCAGTATGCTAGCAAATTTGGAAAACTCAGCAGTGGCCACAGCACCAGAAAAGGTCAGTTTTCATTCCAATCCCAAAGAAAGGCAATGCCAAAGAATGCTCAAACTACCGCACAAATGCACTCATCTCACATGCTAGCAAAGTAATGCTCAAAGTTCTCCAAGCCAGGCTTCAACAGTACATGAACCAAGAACTTCCAGATGTTCAAGATGGATTTACAAAAGACAGAGGAGCCAATTGCCAACATCTGCTGAATCACCAGAAAAGCAAGAGAATTTGAGAAAAACATCTACTTCTGCTTTACTGACTATGCCAAGCCTTTGGCTGTGTGGATCACAATAAACTGTGGACAATTCTTAAAGAGATGGGAATACCAGCCTACCTTATCTGTCTCCTCAGAAATCTGATTGCAGGTCAAGAAGCAACAGTTAGAACTGGACACAGAACAACAGACTGGTTCCAAATTGGGAGAGGAATACGTCAAGGTTTTATATTGTCACCCTGCTCATTCAACTTGTATTCAGAGTACATCATGCCAAATGCCAGTCTGGATGAAGTGCCAGCTGGAATCAAGATTGCCAGGAGAAATATCAATAACCTCAGATATGTAGATGACACCACCCTTTTGGCAGAAAGTGAGGAGGAACTGAAGAGCTTTTTGATGAAAGTGAAAGAGGAGAGTGAAAAAGCCGGCTTAAAACTCAACATTCAAAAAACTAAGACCATGGCATCTGGTCCCATCACTTCATGGCGTATAGATGGGTGAACAATGGAAACCATGACAGACTTTATTTTTCTGGGCTCCAAAATCACTGCAGATGGTGACTGCAGCCATGAAATTAAAAGATGCTTACTCCTTGGAAGAAAAGCTATGACCAACCTAGACAGCATTAAAAAGCAAAGACATTACTTTGCCAACAAAGGTCCATCTAGACAAAGCTATGGTTTTTCCGGTAGTCAGGTATGGATGTGACGGTTGGACCATAAAAACAAAGCTGAGCGCTGAAGAATTGATGCTTTTGAACTGTGGTGTTGGAGAAGACTCTTGAGAGTCCCTTGGGCTGCAAGGAGATCAAACCAGTCAATCCTAAAGGAAATCAGTCCTGATTATTCATTGGTAGAACTGATGCTGAAGCTGAAGCTTCAATACTTTGGCCACCTGATACAAAGAACTGACTCCCTGGAAAATACTCTGATGTTGGGAAACATTGAAGGCAAGAGGAGAAGGGGACGACAGAGGATGAGATGGCTTGATGGCATCACCAACTGGATGGACATGAGTTTGAGCAAGCTCTGGGAGCTGGTAAAGGACAGGAAAGCCTGGCATGCTGTAGTCCATGGGGGCACAAAGAGTCGGACACGACTGAATGAAGGAAGTGAAATGATTCTGCTCTCAAGGAGGTGGAGCATATCTTACCTCTCTTAAGTGCAGTCTGTGCACAATGAACTCCTTACAGAGTATAGCATGGAAAGGGATAAAAAAGACAACTCTAAGGTGGAGGCCCTGACAGATAGTGCCTCAGTCAGGTATTCCATGCCAGCATCAGTGATAAATCATATTAATGGTATGTACTTTTGGTATGATGTGATGAGATGTTCACCTGTCTGGTCATTCTCCCAAAATCCATAACCATAATCTAATCATGAGGAAAAATAAGAGGCAAACTGCAACTGAGGGACAATGTACAAAGTCATGACAGCTGACTGGTACGCAAAACTGTCAAAAGCATCAAAAACAATAAAAGTCTGAGAAATTGTTACAAAGATGTACAACAATTAAATGCAATTATGGTATCTTGAATGGGATCCTGATATAGAAATGGGGCAACAGATAATAATGGAGGAAATCAAATTAAGTATGAAATTTAGCTGATGGAAATAAAATTCAAGAACTACACCAAATGTACCAATGATTCCTTAACATGTCCTTGTTCTTGCTAAACTTCTTCAAGCAGGATGAATTAGAAAGAGGATAGGCTTTGCCATTAACCAGACCAAATCTGATCTTCACCCCCTGATAGCTGTTGGATCCTGAACAAGTTACTTTTAACTTCACTAAGCCTATTTCCTCATTTTAAGAAGGTTCTATATCTGCTCCATAAGATTATTGTTAGGATAAAATGAGATAACTGTATATAACCTAGCACAGTAATTGGCACATAGTAGGGTGTACTCTTGCCTGGAAAACCCCATGGGCAGAGGAGCCTGGTAGGCTGCAGTCCATGGGGTCGCAAAGAGTCGGACACAACTGAGCAACTTCACTTTCACTTTTCACTTTCCTGCATTGGAGAAGGAAATGGCAACCCACTCCAGTGTTCTTGCCTGGAAAATCCCAGGGACAGAGGAGCCTGGTGGGCTGCCGTCTATGGGGTCGCACAGAGTCGGACACGACTGAAGCAACTTAGCAGCAGCAGCAGCAGGGTGTTCACTGGAGAGACTGATGTTGAAGCTGAAAGTCCAATACTTTGGCCACCTGATGCAGAAAGCTGACTCATTTGAAAAGACCCTGATGCTGGGAACGATTGAGGGCAGGAGGAGAAGGGGACAACAGAGGATGAGATGGCTGGATGGCATCACCGACACAATGGACATGGGTTTGGGTGGACTCTGGGAGTTGGTGATGGACAGGGAGGCAGCGACTGAACTGAACTGAGGAGCTCAATAAACGCTAACATCCAATCTGTTTGCAAGTTGCAATGAGACCTAGAAGGCAAAAAGGGCAGTTCTTATATGTCATGTATTGAATGTTTACTTTAAATCTCATGTTGCAGATTAATACTTTGCCATATGACACTTAAGCAGTGGATATCACTTATCGGAAATTAAAATATTTTGAATGCAATATGCATGCCCTGGATGAGGAATAAAGCCTTTCTCAGCTGTTAAAACTTTTCATAAATCTTCACCTTGTATTCATTTAGTCTTTGCTTATTTGAGATCTAATTATATCTTGCCTATTTGAAAAGTTCTTTCTGAATATCCCTTATCTTATTAAAAAAGGGAGCAGGTAAAAGTGAATGACCATTTAATTCACTATAACAGTTAATAAGAAAAGTGATAGACAATGCATTTTGGTCATGAACTGTGCCTTAATAAAAAGTGAGTTTTCAGACTTCCTGGTGGTCCAGTAGTTAAGAATCCACTGTGCAATGCAGGGCACAGGCGTTGGATCCTTGGCTGGGGAACCAAGATCCCACAGGATACAGAGCAGCTCAGCCTGAGTGCCGCAACTACTGAGTCTCTGTGCCACAACTAGAGAGTCTGTGAGCCACAGCGAAAAATCCCACATGATGGAACTAAGACCCAACCTGATGAAGAAAAATAAACTTTTTTTAAGATTATATTTTTTAAAGTGAGTTTTCTTTCTAATTACAAAAAAAAGGAAACTCAGTAACAGCAACCGAAACCATTCCAGGCCTACATACCATACTGAAATACAAAAGTATAAGCCAAAAGTATAAGTGTCTTCATCTTCTATTTAGATACCAACAACTAAACAGAATTGATATGAACCTGAAAATATGTGGTAATCATAATTTTTTTTATAAAAGAACTGTTAGTAGCAAAAAGACATCAACATGTGAATAGCAAAGCAGTGCAATTTCCAAAGTAATCTCCTGTTATATATTAACTGGAAAAAAACTCATTTCACTAGATTAGTTCTCTCATATTAAGAATTAAGAGCACCCTCTAGTGGCAGGTTAAGGATTTTACAGAATGGTCTTGCAGAAACCAAAATGCCTTTTAGTTCTTTTCACTCTGAGCAGAAAGTACTGCCCTCTGAGCAGTGCAGGGGCAAATTTGCTAATTAACCTTATCAAATAATAATTTCATGCCCACTTTTACTGTTCTTAATAGTTATGTTAGGTAGAAAGTTAAATAACTCAGTTGGTAAAGAATCCACCTGCAAGTCAGGATACCCTGGTTTGATTCCTAGGTCAGGAAGATCCCCTGGAGAAGGGATAGGCTACCCACTCCAGTATTCTTGGGCTTCCCTGTGGCTCAGCTGGTAATGCAGCGGGAGACCCTGCAATGCGGGAGACCCACTCCAGTATTCTGGCCTAGAGAATTCCATGAGCTGTATAATCCATTGGGTCACAAAGAGCTGGACAGGACTGAGCAACTTTCACTTCACTAGAATGAGCAACTAGGGGTGGCCTAGCTGAAAAGTATGCAAGCTGATCTCTAAACTCCATCCCAGGCACAGAGTGAAATTTCACAGATATGCAACAAAATAACCACAGAGACTTTTACAACTCCTGCACACATTCCCTAGGCACATAGTGGATATAAACTAACCCCAGGGGCGCCTCAAATTCCCCTAGACAGCTAGGAGTACATCAAGGGTTTATAAATCTTCTATACATATATACATCAGATTATAACAGCCCGAAATATGGAAAGATACTGCAATAGAGCCTGTTAGATAACTTGCAACTGTCAATCAGCCTTGAGCATATGCCCATTTGCATTCCCTTTCTTGATCTGTGGTGGGTACAAGCCCTCGTTTGCACAGGGCACAACCAAAAGGAGGAAAGCGGAAGTATAAAAAAGGAAAGCCAAGCAAGGTTATTACAATGACTCCTCTGGAGTCAGTCTACTCCTGTGTTTTGGGAGTGAATATTTAACAAAATATCTATCTGCTTGATACGTAACTGAGCTATAACTTGTCATTTGCTTTAAACCCTTTAGTCTGCTGTTTCAGATTTTTGTTGTGAAAGCAAGTGAGAGAGAGAGAAAAACTGATCTGACAATTATGTTTTGTGTTCTTTTTCAATATATATAGTTTTGATAACCACATTCAAGGAGTTTCGGTGGGGGAGGTGGGGGGCGTGGGGGGGGGGGGTCCAGTGGTTAGGACCCCTCTGTACTTCCACTGCTGCAGCACTGGTTTAAATCTCTAGTATGAAAACTAAGATTCTGCAAGCAGTCTGGTGTGGCCAAAAATAAATAAAAACCACAAGACCTGCTGCTGCTGCTGCTGCTGTTGCTAAGTCACTTTAGTCGTGTCCAACTCTGTGCGACCCCATAGACGGCAGCCCACCAGGCTCCACTGTCCCTGGGATTCTCCAGGCAAGAACACTGGAGTGGGTTGCCATTTCCTTCTCCAATGCATGAAAGTGAAAAGTGAAAGTAAAGTCGCTCAGTCGTGCCTGACTCTTCACGACCCCATGGACTGCAGCCTACCAGGCTCCTCCGTCCATAGGATTTTCCAGGCAAGAGTACTGGAGTGGGGTGCCATTGCCTTCTCTGACAAGACCTTCTACTAACACTCAAAAAAGATGTTCTTTTCATCATAGGGGACTGAAATGCAAAAGTAGGAAGTCAAGAGATACCTGGAGTAACAGGCAAATTTGGCCTTGAAGTACAAAATGAAGCAGGGCACAGGCTAACAGAGTTTTCCCAAGAGAACGCACTGGTCATAGCAAACACCCTCTTCCAACAACACAAGAGAAGACTCTACACATGGACATCACCAGATGGTCAATACCAAAATCAGACTGATTATATTCTTTGTAGCCGAAGATGGAGAAGCTCTATATAGTCAGCAAAAACAAGACTGGGAGCTGATTCTGGCTCAGATCATGAACTCCTTATTGCCAAATTCAGACTTAAACTGAAGAAAGTAGGGAAAACCACTAGACCATTCATGTCTGACCTAAATCAAATCCCTTATGATTATACAGTGGAAGTGACAAACGGATTCAAGGGATTAGATCTGATAGAGTGCCTAAAGAACTATGGACAGAGGTTCCTGACATTGTACAGGAGACAGTGATCCAGACCATTCCAAGAAAAAATGCAAAAAGGCAAAATGGTTGTCTGAGGAGTCCTTACAAACAGCTGAGAAAAGAAGAGAAGTGAAAGGCAAAACAGAAAAGGAGAGATATACCCATTTGAATGCAGAGTTCCAAAGAATGGCAAGGAGAGATAAGAAAGCCTTCCTCAGTGATCAGTGCCAAGAAATAGAGGAAAACAATAGAATGGGAAAGACTAGAGATCTCTTCAAGAAAATTGGAGGTACCAAGGAAACATTTCATGTAAAGATGGGCACAATAAAGGACAGAAATGGTATGGACCTAACAAAAGCAGAAGATATTAAGAAGAGGTGGCAAGAATACACAGAAGAACTATATAAAAAAAAAAGATCTTCATGACCCAGATAACCACAATGGTGTTATCACTCACCTAGAGCCAGACATTCTGGAATGTGAAGTCAGGTGGGCCTTAGGAAGCATCACTACGAACAAAGCTAGTGGAGGTGATGGGATTCCAGTTGAGCTATTTCAAATTCTAAAAGATGATGCTGGAAAGTGCTGCACTCAATATGCCAGCAAATTTGGAAAACTCAGCAGTAGCCACAGGACTGGAAAAGGTCAGTTTTCATTTTAGTCCCAAAGAAGGGCAATGCCAAAGAATGTTCAAATTACCGTGCAATTGTACTCATCTCACACACTAGCAAAGTAATGCTCAAAATTCTCCAAGCCAGGTTTCAACAGTATGTGAACCGTGAAATTCCAGGTGCTCAAACTGGATTTAGGAAAGGCAGAGGAACCAGAGAGCAAATTGCCAACATCTGTTAGATCATCAAAAAAGCAGGAGAGTTCCAAAAAAAATCTACTTCTAATTTATTGATTACGCCAAAGCCTTTGACTATGTAGATTACAACAAACCGTGGAAAATTCTGAAAGAGATGGGAATATCAGACCACCTTACCTGCCTCCTGAGAAAGCTGTATGCAGGTCGAGAACCAACAGTTAGAACCGGACATGGAACAACGGACTGGTTTCAAACTGGGAAAGAAATATGTCAAGGCTGTATATTATTATCCTGCTTACTTAATTTATATGCAGAATACATCATGCAAATTGCTGGGCTTCATGAAACACAAGCTGGAATCAAGACTGCCGGGAGAAATATCAATAACCTCAGATACGCAGATGACACCACCTTTATGGCAGAAAGTGAAGAGGAACTGAAGAGCCTTTTGATGAACATGAAAGAGGAGAGTGAAAAAGCTGACTTAAAGCTCAACATTTCAAAAAACTAAGATCATGGCATCCGGTCCCATCACTTCATGGCAAATAGATGGGGAAACAATGAAAACAGAGACAGACTTTACTTTCTTGGGCTCTAAAATCACTGCAGATGGTGACTGTAGCCATGAAATAAAAAGATGCTTCTTCCCTGGAAGAAAAGTTATGACCAACCCAGACGCCATACTGAAAAGCAGAGACATTACTTTGCTGGCAAAGGTCCATCTAGTCAAGGCTATGGTTTTCCAGTAGTCATGTATGGATGTGAGAGTTGAACTATAAAGAAAGCTGAGTGCCAAAGAATTGATACATTTGAACTGTGGTGTTGGAGAAGACTCTCGAGGGTCCCTTGGACTGCAAGGAGATCTAACCAGTCAACTGTAAAGGAAATCAGTCCTGAATATTCACTGAAAGGACTGATGCTGAGGCTGAAGCTCCAATACTTTGGCCACCTGATGCAAAGAACGGACTCATTGGAAAAGACCCTGATGCTGGGGAAGATTGAAGGCAAGAGGAGAAGGGGATCACAGAGGATAAGATAGTTGGATGGCATCACCGACCCGATGGACATGAGTTTGAGCAAGCTCTGGGAGTTGGTGATGGACAGGGAAGCCTGGCATGCTGCAGACCACGGGGTCAAAAAGAGGTTGGACACAACTGAGCGACCAAACTGAACCTCAATTCTTTGAAGACAGAGATAGGCTATTAACTGAATGGGCCATTTACTGTCAGAATCATATGTGTGTTTGTGTGTATGTGTGTGTGTGTGTGTGCGCGCGCACGCGTGCAGTATTCAACTTCAAGGAATGAAAGCGCCGATAAAACCTCACTGAAGACAGACAGGTTTGATGAAGTCCAACTTAAGTCCAATTCTTACTTATCCTTTTCATCTCCCTCAATCAAAGGTCATCGGATGCAGATGTCTTCTCCATCTGAGAAACAATGAACCTTTCCTGATCTCATTTCATCTTTTCAAAGGGGGCCCTTTTCTAATATACCAAATAAATGCCTTCTGGTTTTATACTCTTGCCCTTCTCCTTCCTCTGGACTCTTCTATACTCATCCAAACCCTTGATTTCTTATTACTTATTAAAATAAGTAAATAAATGTTCTTCCTCATCAGTTATTTCTACAAAGACACCGATGTCACCTTTGGATAAAGCTCAACAGTGGTGCTGGGACGTGAGGTTTGCCTATAACGACGGCTCAGCTGCTTTGGTACAAACAACGCTCAATACCACACACGGGGACAACTAGAAAGTTTCAGTAATGTCCAGGGGTAGACATCTGTCAGGTTTCCACAAAGGACAGTGCCGGGGAACCGGGAAAGTCGCCGAGAACTGTGACACGAGCTGCAGATGTAAGTCTTCCTCCCTGCAGCCTGACAGTGGGTCTCCTCCCTTGACCTGTAATCAGGCCCCATCGCTAGGGAACGTGTGGGACGCGGAGCTCGCAAACCTCACCCGCCTGCCTGATGCGTGCATACCGTTCCGGTTCTCTGGAGCCTGGACCACCGTCTGCTCCACGCCGGGAGTGCCGGCGAGCGAGGCCCGAGCCGCGCCCGGCGCCCGCACACGCAGCCCGGGCCCCGCCTCACGCGCCACCGCCCCCCAGCCCCAGGCTGGCTCGGGGCTCCGGCCCAGGCCTCCCGCAGGCCCGGGCGCCGCGAGGCCCGGGGGCGAGCGCGAAGCTGCAGGTATTCACAATAAATGGCGCGCTCGGCCGAGGAGGGGAGGGAGGAAGGGTCAAGAAAGGCAGAAGGGACTCAAGCCCTGAGCGGGACCGACCTAGCTGAGCTCCGGGCGCCGGAATCCCCGCCCCGCCCGCGGGCGCGCGCCGCCGTCCGGGGCGGGGCTTCTGCCCTCGGGGGCCCGGGGCTTCCCGCGAAGGGCGGGCCGCCAGACCCGGGTCGCCCCTCACCTACACTCAGTCCTGTCTCCAGGGAGACGCTGCCAATTGTTCCTTCCCTTGAGAAGGAAGCGTGGACACAAAATCTGTAAAACCTTGACAGGCCCCTGACTCCCATGAGTTCCTCCTGAAATGACTTCCAGGGAGAGTGAGTCATAAAACAATATTACCTTTTTCATATAATTAATATAATCATTTAATTTTTAGAGTTTCTCTGTTTGTCTTTCACGGATGCTTTCAAATAAATCAATCTAGAATATATTTTATTATATTTTATTTATTAAAAATTCCTACCTCCTCTTGGGAGTGCTGCGATGATGAATTAATATTTGCTAAGTGCTTGGAAGGTGAAAACTACATAAAGCTTGATGGAGTTACTCTTATTATTGATACAGGAAAACTAACTTGATGGGGTTGATAACTCATACCATCTGCTTTATTAACTGAAATGACACTGTAAAAAGGCTTTGCCTATTAAGGCAAAGTGGTCAAGTACAGAAGTAATGTTCCAAGTGATTCAACTTCCCTACAAAACGGAATCCTGCTTTGAAAGAAAAGTTGAGTCTCCTGACTGATTTGGTTTTGTTTTACTCTATTATTACTGGTACATTTAAATTAATTAGGTATATAAATGTAATCAGCTGGACGACTTCTCAATTTTAATTTCTCCTTCCTGTGATTTAAAATGAATTATTTGATGGCCAGGTCTTGTATTAACAAATTGAGAATTAAATGGTGCTCTCCTTTCACTGCAGCCCCCTGTTTTACTTTATATTCAAGTATTGTGATATAAATTTAAATAAAATTCCAAAGAATGTCAAGTATTTTTGTAGGTGCCATCATTAGTTGCACAACATTTCTGATTAATAGAGAGGGATAAGGTTAAAAATGTCTGATTTTTCTGGTAACCAGAGCAAAAACAGGCATTATGTCTAGACTTGGATTTCCAGTTAAACTTACTTCTACTATATTTTAGGACAATTGCTTTAAATCACCCTCTTTACTTTGCTGAAGTAACATGGTCATAACACTGGACATAACTTGGTACCAAATGTGTTTCAAAAGTAATACGAAGGGTTTTAGGAATAAATAATTTTTTCAATGCAGTTTTTTAATGTATTAATAGAGTGTTGAAATATCCAGCAAACAGCTCAAATCAATCATTATGAAACTTCCCAATGTTTAAGCACAGAAAGCATTAACATTTATATAATACAACAAAAGCAGACCAGATCACTGTCGTCAACATGATAGTCATAATCATTCATATCATTTATCAAATTAGTGCAGCCAGGCCAGAAAGTGAAGTAATACTGTGAATCACTAGAGGGAGCAATTCTTTTTAGTAAATTAGTATTATTTATTTATTTAGTAGTCCTAGATTGGAACTGGACATTTAAGGTAAATTGAGAATAAAGATATGCAGAATTCAAGAAGATCTCAGTGAAGATGCACTGTTATTCCAAGGGCTGTTGAGAGATTTTCTTGAACATCTGAGAAGAAAAGAGAACTTGAAAACACAAGATAAAGTGCAAGACAGTGATATTCAAACTGAACATCTGTCAGGGTTTCCATTTTGTTTTAATTTCACACATTCATACTTTTAGACAAAAAATTACTGCCTATTAAAATTGGCATACATATGATCCATTAAAAATTCAACATCAATCCCAGTAACAATGGCTAGTTTCCAAGTGTCTGAAATAAATGAAAATAAACTTCAGATTCAATTTTAAAAAATTGCTTATTCTAGTTAGCAATATAAGTAACAGATGTTCAGACCTACTCACATTTCTGTTTTTTAGCTGTTTGTGATTTGACATCAACAATTCATTTATATTAGCATCCTATTTGATATATTTCATGCTTGGGATTTTAACCAGAAAAACATTAAATGATTCCATATTCATTTTAAAATTAATTTTAAATTTATGTGAGTTAATAAACAGTATTTATACAACTGTGCCTACCAGTATAAAGTTTTTAAATTACCTATAAAATGATGGTTAATGATACAGATTTGGCCCTTGAAAACAAAATAAGCTGAGTTGCTATTGTTGAATTGATGCCAAACTTAGTAATACTAAAGATGCTACATCTAAAAATGGTTATTTCATTTGTAAAATAATTCATTCAATTCCTATTTAGTGAATTTATACCTGATTCTGTTGGGATCTGAGGATATACAAAGATATATAAGATCTAGTTTAACTCATAATTTAATTTTTGTTTTTAAGATAAAATTTCCCCATAATTTAATTACATTTACGTTTAAAAAAACTGCCTGCTAAGTTGCTCAGTCGTGTCCGACTCTTTGCCCACGAGGCTTCTCTGTCCATGGGATTCTCCAGGTAACAATACTGGAGTGGGTTGCCATGCCCTCCTCCAGGGGATCTTCCAGACCAAGGGATCAAAACCCGTCTCTTACGTCTCCTGCGTCAGAAGTCAGGTTCTTTACTACTAGAGCCGCCTGGGAACCAACCCTCCCCCGCCCTCGCCCACCCCCACCTGCGCGCACACACACACGTATGTGCCCCCCCCCTTTTTTTTTTAAATAAATGGGAAACCATCATACGAGCTCAGAGCTAAAGAAAAGTTTTGCGTGCAAGCTAAGTTGCGTCTGACTCTTTGCAACCCTATGGGCTATATATAGCCCACCAGGCTCCTCTGTCCATGGAATTCTCCACACAAGAATGCTAGAGCGAGTTGCTGTACCCTCCTCCAGGAGATCTTCCTGCCCCAGGGATTGAACCTGAGTCTCTTAAGTATTCTGCCTTGATAGGTTCTTAACCACTAGCGCCACCTGGGAAGCCCCAGCGAAGTTTTAGAGTCTTCCAATCAATGTGACGTGTTTAGAATATAAATGGTCGATTTTAGCAATTCCAAGTATTTACTAGGATTTATTTGCATGTCGATGGGCCAAGACATTCTTCAAACTGCCTTCCTCAAAACACTTTTTAAAGAAATGCAATCTTAATACGCTATTGAATTGATGTTTGGTCTCATTTTTGACTAAAGATAAACGAAAAGGATAAGTAACCATGAATCCCTGGTAATGGTCAGTGTATTCCGCACTGAATCTCTCTACTTTCCCATTATACCATCTAAAATGGTATGCATTTATTTCTCCAGTGTTGTTTTAATGCACTGAGTTAATGATAGACTCTTATGATCTATAATGTATCAAAAATTCTGTGAAATTATACTCTAAAATATGAAGATACATATCATTTGTTGCACTGATAGTACCAATTAAATTGTAAATATCAAAGCCACAAAGGGAGAACCAATTTATTAGGGTAAAGGATCACACAGGTTGAGGATGGATTAATTGTCTTTAAGGCAAACACTGAAAATTTACTTTAAGCTATGTCTTAAAGAAAAGGGACATTGAACTTTCAAAATATTCTGTATGTCAGTAACAATGATATATTTTGATATTGGCATATGATTTATTTTTTTAATGGTTTAGAAAAGAGAAATACATTCATTCTACATTTTAAAATTTATTTTCTTTTTAAAATTTTAAGAAATTTTCTAGCAGTTCAGTGGTTAGGATTCTGTGCTTCTACCACAGTGATTATGGGTTCAATCTCTGGTCAAGGAAGTAAGATACTGCATGCCAAAAAAAAAAAAAAAAAAACAGTAAAAAAAAGATAAAAATTATATGAGATTAGCTTCCATTATAGGAAATAAACACATAGCAATGGAAAATTATATTCCACATTCAAAGACATTCAACATTTTAGTTAGTTTATGCTATAATGTCCTTAAAACTAAATCTTCAAACATAGGTTAACAGTGCCCTTTCAATTAAAAAGCCCTTAGCCTTTCTAAGAAGGGAAGTAAATATATTAATTTTTCAGTATTTTAAATATTTAACATTACCACATGGCACATGTAAGTAGCCATCTAGTATGAAATAGTGGATGCTCCTATCATTCATTACCAGAAATACACTTCCTTATGTTTTCTAGATTCTAAACCCAGACCAATTCAGCTTTTAAAGAAACTGCATTTAATTGCAATATATGTTGAAAATGAGTATTCTTCATTCTTCTTAATGATAATTAATATTACCTCATTTACCACCATTACAAAGAGCAAATTATACCTATTTGGAAAGCCTTGGCCCTTTGCTTTTTGTGTATTTGCAGTTTATAAATGTTAATCCCAGTGGATCCCAAGGATAAGTGAAGATTCATAGGCTAGAAACATTTAGCAAGAAGTGAGAAAAAGCAGACATTCCCCCTCAGTTATATAGCAAAGAACTTTGAACTACAATCTAAAAATCTTGCCATATTAATTAAGATTTTGAAAGGCAAGTATCCATGTTCAAATGTTGATATATTTATGAATACTTTGCCTTATATATTTTTCTTCTTAATCTATACTGGTAATATAAAATAAAAATAATGATGATAGAAAAATAACTCAGGAGGCTTAGTCTGGAGGATCATTGATAAGATGTTAAACATGAGCTTTTTCTAAGACAGCAACCTAAGAATGGGCTTTTACATTCCCTGGGAAGCACTCAGGACACTGAGCCTGTGTAACATAAAAAAATAAAAAATGTTTACTTTAGACTTAAGCTTGGCATTTTAATACGCATTATTCAAGGAACATATGATCACTGTCTTAATAAATTTGAGAAATGAAATTTTTTTAAAAGCATTTCACAGTTATCAGAAACATCTTCAAAACACAATAGATAACAAATCAGTGTTTTAATCCCAATTTATAGATAATAAAACTGAGAAAAGTTTCTTTAATAACTTCAGAGATAATTGGTGAAGAATATAGTTTTGTTTTCTATGTTTCTGTTTAAAGAAATATTATTACATTAGACAAAATTATCTAATAAAATGTTACAGGCATATTGTTTTTATAATTGCAAATATTTTCTTAGCAATAATTCTGAAGTTATTTAAGGATGAGGACATCAACTCACTCATCTTCTGTTTATTTTTTGTTTTTCTTATTTAAGTATAGTTGATTTACAATGTTATATTGGTTTCAGATGTACAACATAGAGATTCAATGTTTTTATAGGTTATACTCCATTTAAAGTTATTACAAAATATTTACTATATTCCCTGTATTGTTCAATATATGCTTGTAGCTTATTACTTTTTACATAGTAGTTTGAAACTCCTGTGTAGTTTTCCTTCTTATTTACTCTAGAAAAAGTAATATAGCTCTTAAGAAACCCCCAAATTGTTCATATTACATTAAGATTTAAGAAACCTCAGCTCTTTTCCCAACTCTGTTATCAACAATTATATGACTCCGCTTAGTTGATTGAAAGCTTAACACTTACAGATACATGTAGGGCACATAATGGATCCCCTAGATGTTCCTCAAACAGTAGATAATGAAATGATTCTCAGTGGGGAAAATGATTTGATTTATGCTCACCTTCTTTGTAGTTTGTGATATACAAGTTGACTTTAAATCTTAGAAATCAATCTAATCCACAATGTCCTGCTTTAAAATGAGGCCGAAGCAATTGAATCTTAGCTTCAGAAAATACATCTATCCCAGGGAAGTTTTTTAAATCTTCGGAACTAATACAGTATCTTTCTTCTATAGTTATCTCTCTGCTTCGTTTCTAGATGCTCATGTAATTGGGAAAACACTAATTATATTACATGGACCTGCAAAAGGATGTTTCATCACCTGTGATGAAACTGCTACAAGACTTTAGAGGTTCGTGTAAGGGAGTTCCTATAAATCTGCTCTTTATTGCAAGTAACTGAATAAATATATCTTAGGACAGATGAGAAAGTAACCTTGAAGACAGTTTGCAGAGTTTATCCAACATCCTAATCCAGGATTTTTCTGTTCTGCGTTTTTATAGGTGATGATCTAGCCTGTGTTTCAATTCTTCCAGTGAAGAAATTGTTCTTTAGTTAGAGAACTAGAAACATCCAAAAATGCTTCTCTGTGTTATTTAACATCTGTTGTTCTATAACTTTTAGCCTTTTGCTCTTATTCTCCCCTTTTAAGGAACATAGGACACGCTGGATATATCTAATACCTGCTTCCTGAGCTAATACTTTAAACACATGTACAAATGCCACGTCACCCCCAAGTCTACTCAGAGCAGCCCCAGGTATTCTCATGCACACTAGTTGTTTTCACAGACTCCTCATGTTACATTTTGTTGTCTTCACTATCCTGATAGTCTTTTAGTGCTCTCAATGTGTTTGCTAATGTCTTTCAAAGTCAATGACTCACTATATACAATATCTTAAGTGGATGTAAGTCTAGCAGTGAACTATTACCATACCTGATATGGAACGTTTGTTCAGTTGATGCAGTCAAAAACTACAAAATATTCTTAAGCAGTCATTTCAACTATTGCTTCATCATGAAATTCGGAGAAGGCAACGGCACCCCACTCCAGTACTCTTCCCTGGAAAATCCCATGGGCCGAGGAGCCTGGTAGGCTGCAGTCCATGGGGTCGCGAAGAGTTGGACATGACTGAGCAACTTCACTTTCACTTTTCATTTTCATGCATTGGAGAAGGAAATGGCAACCCACTCCAGTGTTCTTGCCTGGAGAATCCCAGGGACAGGGGAGCCTGGTGGGCTGCCATCTGTGGGGTCGCACAGAGATGGACACGACTGAAGCGACTTAGCAGCAGCAGCATGAAATTGCAGTTCACTGATTTAGTTATCTGTTATTTCATTAAAATTGCCCCAAATTTTAGTGGCTGAAAACAACAATGAACAGTTATTATCTTTCACAGTTTCTGTAGCTCAAGAATTTGAGAGCAACTTAGCTGGGTAATCCTGGTTTAGTGTCTTTCATGAGGCTACAGTTAAAATCTTAGCTAGGTCTACAGTCCTCTGAAAGCTTGACTAGGGCTGGAGGATCTGCTTCTAAGATGGCTTGCTTATATAGCAGTCAAATTCATGCTGGCTCAGTTCCTTACCATGGATATGTCTTTAGGGTTGCTTAAGTGTCCTCATGAAATGACATGATTTCTGACTGCCCTGAGAGTGAGTGATCTAAGAGCAAAGGCAGAAGTCACAAAATCCTTTATGTCCTAGTCTTGGCAGCCACATGTTGTCATTTCTGTAATATTCATACACTGCTGGTTATGCAAGTCAGTCCTGTCCAGTGTGAGAAGGGAGGGACTAAACAGGGGCATTAATATCAGGCAGCAAGAATTATTTGGGGCCATGTTTGAGGCTGACCCTGAAGTCCATCCTCTATCCCTCACTGACTAATCTCCCTTCCACAGATACGTTGTACTCATACCTTCTCAAGACCACCAAAAGTTTTATCCCATTACATCATCATCTCAAAATCTAGAATCTTTGTTGGTCTCAGTGAGGCCCAATATGGATGAAGTTCTCTGGGTATGGCTCCTTGAGAACAGTTCATTGATCTGAAAAACCTGTGGATTAAAGAGAAAAGATATCTGTCCACCCACCTCCATACCCCCCTGCCCCCCGCAACATACGATCATGGAGGAAGAGTAGGATAGCATCTCTTACGTCTCTTGCATTGGCAGGCGAGTTCTTTACCGCTGGTGCCACCTGGAAAGCCATAACCATTATATACGTTCCTGTTCAAAGGGCGAAAAGCAAGAGAAATAGCAATCCCTGGTTCATAGTAATTCTATAGTCTAGCTAGGCAAATGTTGGAAGTTCTTTCATTAGAACTTATTCCTAGTGCTTATTGGGAGTGACTTTCCATGACTCTTGGCTCTGACTGTTAAGCTCTTGGTTTCTGCCTTCTGAGTTAACTGATTTTTCCATGAAACGTGGCCTAGGTTTGGATCTGTGTAGTTTTCTCAGTCTGGTTCCTGCCTATAGGTCCAAAGACTCTTTTCCTTTTGTTCTGTCTCTGTTCCTTTCAGTCCAAGCTGCTGATGTTTCTAACAATTAAATACTTTTTTAAATTGGTCTCCTGCAATGGCACCCCACTCCAGTACTCTTGCCTGGAAAATCCAATGGACAGAGGAGCCTGGTAGGCTGCAGTCCCTGGGGTTGTGAAGAGTTGGACACGACTGAGACTTTACTTTCACTTTTCACTTTCATGCATTGGAGAAGGAAATGGCAACCCACTCCAGTGTTCTTGCCTGGAGAATCCCAGGGACGGGGGAACCTGGTGGGCCGCTCTCTCTGGCATAGCACAGAGTCAGACACGACTGAAGTGACTTAGCAGCAGCAGCAGCCTGTGAATCTTACTATATTTCATTATACAAAAGCCACACCTACATATCTGCTTGAGATAATCCCTTATCTATGTAGAGTTTCTACTGAGATTACTGATGGACAGTACCCTTAAGCTTCCTAGAAGCCCTAATTGTCTGGCCAACTCTCATGAGTGATAATCTTAGCTCTTTCTAAAATCTTAGCAAAGGATTTTATAGTCATATCCTCAGCTTCATTTTTATACAGTGGTTGTCTGACAGTGCCTGGAGTTGATCTTTGCTTAGAAGCCAATTCTTTGTTTCCCATTGGTTCCCATCTTGAGAGGCTGGGAATTTTCAAGACTAACAAGTCTTGGCATTTTTTGGTTTAACAGTTGTTCTTTTAGCTTATCTTCCTCCTCTTTCCTTTAACCCAACAGCGAGAAGAAATCAAGGAGCACCTTTAGCACTCAAAATGAACACTTTATCATATATTTTACCTGGTCCATTTTTCTAGTTCCTACATGACTGCAGGTGACAGTGTTGCTCAACTTTTTGTCACTGAATTAAGAGCTATCCTCTTCGAGTTTCCAATAACATTTTCCTCACTAGCAGCCCCCTCAAAAGCCATCAGACTTGTAATAACAGTCTGTTCAAATATTTTCACCTCACACTGGTACTTTCTTCAGCATCTTTTCACTTCTGCCACTGCCTCATTCCAATGCCTCTCCGTCATTTTTAGGATTTGGTATGGCAGCAACCCATTCCCGAATCTACTAGCATGTAGCAAATTACTACAAAATTCACTAGCTGAAAACAACAATATCTCAGTTTCCGTGAGTTAGGAATTTGCGAACAGCTTAGCTAAGTGGTTCCTAGTTCAAAGTCTACTGTGAGGTTGGATTCAAGAGAGTGGCTGAGGTTGTAGCCATCTGAAAGGTTTACTGGGGCTGTAGGTTCTGCTTCAGAGATGCTCCCTCGCATGGTTGGGAAGTTCAGACTGGATGTTGGCAGGCAGCCTCAGATCCTTACCACGTGGGTTTCTTCATAAGGCTGCCTCACGACATGGCAGCTACTTCTCCCCGAGAGAAAGGGATCCAAAAAAAAAGCTGCTATATCTTTTATGCCCCAACCTTGGAAGCCACACATTATCATTTTCACAAATCCTATTAGCTACATAGATTAACTTTATTTAATGTGAAAGGGGACTGCAAGATGTGAATTATAGGAGCCTGGAATAATTGGGATCATCATGAAGGCTGGCTACTTTATTTACTAAAATCTCTGATAATTTAGCTTTTAGGAGTTTCTATTAAGCCAACTCCATCACTTTGGGTGTTTATTGATATTTTTTTTACTATAATTACCTATATCTATCATTCTGTTCCAATAGTAGTTTCAATTCTATATTTCAACCTATTCAGATCTTTTTGAATGTTAATTCTATCATGTCAGCAAGATTCCTTAGCTTTGAATTATTGATAAGTGGGTTATATTGTGGAATTTTAAAAGTGCAACTTATTGATAAAAGAACTTGCTAAATACTTGTGCCTCTAGGCCTATTTAGACTTTTAAAGTTGATTAAGTACATATATCTTTACCTGCACCATTATAGAAATAACACATACATTATTAAGTTAATTTTCTGTAAATAGGGGTCCAGTCCTCCCATGCACCATGGCGATATAATATGCTAAATAGTGGGCAGCTCCAACTTCATCAGTAAACTCTAATACATTTTGAAAGACTGATGAGTCAGATAGACAAAGCCCTCAAGAAATAAATACTAAAGATTATAGTGTTTTAAATTTTCTAATTTGGAAACCCAAGGCATGTAACCTATTTGCTATAAAATATTAGCCTTTGGCAAAATTATGAGGTAAGATAAATTCATTACCCTTTGCCCACTAAACTGCTTTGTTATTGTTTTCTTCCCCTGTATTTAGCAAGATGCCCTATGCCCAACTGATCCTTAAAAATAGTTTTTGCTTAATAAATTATTAAGAAATCATGAAGCTCCCTCCCTCAAGTTTCTTGGTGCCCAGTTCCTCTTGTCTGTATCAACACCTTGCCCAAGTCTGCCCCCAGCGTTCCAAGATAGGAGAGCTTTTACAAGCTCTATCAAATTTTAACTATTTTTGATTTTTGAAAGACGTTGGACAATCTAATGACATTTAGGGAGCTTTTGTTTTCGAAATCTGAATCCATATCAAACTATCTAATGGTGTGGATTTTCTTATACAGTTGACAAATAAATGAAAAGTTTTTGTTAAGTTTTGGCTGCCTTAAAAATCAGAATAGGTTGCCACCAACTTGCTGCTGCTGCTGAGTCATTTCAGTTGTGTCCGACTCTGTGCAACCCTGTAGACAGCAGGCCACCAGGCTCCCCTTTCCCTGGGATTCTCCAGGCAAGAACACTGGAGTGGGCTGCCATTTCCTTCTCCAATGCATGAAAGTGAAAAGTGAAACTGAAGTCACTCAGTCGTGTCCGACTCTTAGCGACCCCATGGACTGCAGCCTACCAGGCTCCTCCACCCATGGGATTTCTAGGCAAGAGTACTGGAGTGGGATGCCATTGCCTTCTCCGCCACCAACTTGACTTCTCAGTAAAATCAGTCTTGGTTGAACATGTCAGTTGGGGAATTTTTACCAGGAAAACCTAGACTTCCTGATGTTGGGATTCCAAAAATGTATTTCTCCCTATCTGCCTTGACATGATTCCTTTTCTTATTCACCCAACTTAAGAAATTACTCTTCAAATGAATAGCATTTCCATATTTCTGCTAATGGCATCATCATTTAGTCAGAATAACTGAAGTTTGTAACTCAGACACTTGAAGTTTATCTGAATTTGTCCTTTCCATAAACCCTCTCATCCAATGTAGTTTTTTGGTTACCTTTCTTAGCTCTGTCTCCTCTTTTCTCGCTATCAATATCACAGTTTAAGTCTTCCACTACTTCCCCAGGTTGCATTATTCTTGGTTCACTAAGCTCATCCCATGCTGCTGCTGCTGCTGCTGCTAAGTTGCTTCAGTCGTGTCCGACTCTGTGCTACCCCATAGACAGCAACCTACCAGGCTCCTCCATCCCTGGGATTCTCCAGGTGAGAACACTGGAGTGGGTTGCCATTTCCTTCTCCAGTGCATGAAAATGAATAGTGAAAGTGAAGTCGCTCAGTCGTGTCCGACTCTTCAAGACCCCATGGACTGCAGTCTACCAGGCTCCTCCATCCATGGGATTTACCAGGCATAGCTGCTATTAAATCTTTATCATGCTGTTTCCTTGCCTGAAATACTCTTTCTCCATTTCTATGAAAACCCTGCCCATTTCTCCAAAGTCAAAAAAAAAAAAACAAAACTCAAGCACGCTGTCTTCATCCTCCCAACCAGAAGTACACTCACTCTTTTCTGAAAGGCCAAGTACTTTGTACCACTCATAAGATACTTACTGAGTTCTAACTTAGGTTTCATTTATATCCCTGGTGGCTCAGAGGTTAACGTGTCTGCCTGCAATGCGGGAGACCTGGATTCGATCCCTGGGTTGGGAAGATCCTCTGGAGAAGGAAATGGCAGCCCACTCCAGTATTTTTGCCTGGAGAATCCCATGGATGGAGGAGCCTGGTAGGCTATAGTCCACAGGGTCTCGAAGAGTCGGACACAACTGAGCGACTTCACTTTCACTTTCACATGATTTATCTCTTCTTGTATATCTTAAACTTTCTACCTACATAGGTTGTATCGTTCTATGTGTCATAGTTAGCACATCTACATTACTTAGACGTGTTTCTGAGTTGGAACCTTCCTGGAATTAGTTGATTAAGTGTTATAAATTGATTCAGGTTAACAAGTAAAAACACAGTAGTGTGGTTAAGAGAAAAACCTTTGGAGGTCAAACAATCCCAGGTTTAAATTTAGTTTTACCAATATCTAGTTAGGTGATTTTAGGCAAATTAATCTCTTGGCATCTCAATTTCCTCATTAACAAAATGGGAATTTGTTGTTGTTTAGTCGCTAAGTTGTTTCCAACTCTTTTGCAACCCCAGGGACTAGCCCATCAGGATCCTCTGTCCATGGGATTTCCCAGGCAAGAATACTGGAGTGGGTTGCCATTTCCTTCTCCAGGAGATATTCTCAACCCAGGGATCGAACCTGCATCTCCTGTACTGGCAGGTGGATTCTTTACCACTGAGCCACCAGGGAAGCCCTAAATGGGATTAGCAGTACCTATTTCATAGATTTGTTATCATAAACGATGTTGGATATAGAACACTTGCCTTAATAAATTATTATTAGCTTTGTAACCTTTATTGTTTCTAGCACAGAGTCTTACAAGTGTTTGATAACTTTTTATTAAATAAATGAATTATTTAGAAAACAAAACATTATGAATTTATTAAATATTTTAAATATATGTGTATATTTAATGATTAAGAAAAATATTAGAAAGGTAGAGAATACAGAATAAAAACTGGAAAAGCAAAGTAAGAAGTCAAGAAATTATATATTTTTTTAAGTAAGCAAGAAAAAAAAACTAAGCAAGAAAAAATTTAATTTTTGATGTAGACTTATAGTCTTAACTCTACAGAATATTCTAGGAACACCTTTAAATTTTCCAATGGGAAAAATCAAATTACCCATTTTTAATTAAAACAGTTCACATCTTAAATTACATATAAAATTTATGTTTAAATACTGTAGCTTATGGGAGGCCCAGTCAGACTCCAGAATCTCAGCCACTGAGGAATTTCTGTGCTGGACCACCCACTGCAAAAGTGAAAAGTTGGTCCCTTTGCCAGTGTGGAAATTTCTTCGGAAGAGAGCTCTAAGCTGTTATAACCATTTTCCCCCAGGAAGACCGAGGCAGGGAAAAACACATGAGAAATTACTGGACAGACACTTGTCCAAGTTTCAAAGCAATAGTCAAAGTTGGAATTAATGCCTTTAACACTGCAGCTCTCCCAAACTTCAGTCTGTTTATATAGATGTGGGCTGACTTGTTCCAGTCCGCTTTGCTGGAGGATACAGACTTACATGAATAAAGCTAGAATTTCAAGGCAAGTCACGCTATTTAGTTATAGTTTTATTTGGACTTTTTGTTCATTTTTCATTGCCTTTTTAAAAATGTCTTTAGAAACAAGTCATTCAAATAGTAATATTGAAATAGCATTTGCATTTGAAATCTTGCTTCAGGTTTCGTGGGCTAACATTTTATTATGAAAGCAAAAGAGACACCCACATGGTGCTTAAACCTGGAGAAGGTATAGAAAGGTGCATAGAATGAGTCTTTGCTCATAACTTTCCTAATTCATAAAGACTAATATTTAACATCTTTTACATGAAATGTATTATCTCATCTATAATTAGGAACAGTCTGAAAATCTGGTTTCTTAGACAAATGCAGAACAGATGTTTGTGATAGTGCCTGAAATATAATAGACCTTCAATAAATATTATTGTGTTGGCAAAAAAGCTGGACAGGTGTGAGTGTGTGTGTTTATGTACACAACTCTCCTTCACCCCCTCAACACTTCCCAGGCAATGTTAGCAAAAAGCCACTGGAAGATGAGATTTTCTACATAAGTAGAAAGTATATATACTTACTTTCTATGTAAATATAACTTATAAGAAAGTAAGTTATACTAACTTTCTACATAAGTATAACTCTGGAGCCCCTGGGGACCTGAGAAGTCTATCTCAAATCCCAGCTCCAAAGACACTTTCTTCCACTCTCGTTAAGGGAGATGGCTGTTTACAGGGGTGGGGTGGGCACTGCTGAAGTAAGAACTCCTTGGGTTGCACGTAACAGAAACCAGATTTGAACTACCATGGGCAAAACAAGTAATATGCGGACCTGAGCAGGAAAATCTCAGGAAGGGCATGGATTCAGCTGGACTTCCAGGATCACAGGAACAGAGACATCACTAAACTCTCTCCAGCCAGCTCTCATTTCTGCTCCTCTGAGTCAGCTTTCTCTTACTAGACACTGCAACCTTCTGTCCTGAAGAAACTGACTTTTGATGTCTCATCTCTTCATTGTGAAAAAGACTGCTTTTCTTCTTTATATCTCATTTGAAAACTCTCAGGATAGGACCAGAGTTATCAGCCTTCTGACTAGAATGACAGAGTTTGAGTAAAGAGAAGAGCAGTTCCTCCTGAAGGTAGTCAGCTCTATTTACAGGAGTCTGATGCTGGACAGACAAAGAAATTATTCTTAAAATTATATATGTAAAAATCAGAATTATATTTACTAAATATAAAATTAAAAATTTTCCAGTTGCTTATTTCCTATAAAAATATTTTTCTGCCCCTTAGTATTTATCTCATATGTCTTCTGTCTCAAATTTTTTTATACAACATTGTTAAGTCCAACCCTTTCTTCCCTTCAAATCTGTACTTAAGATCCACCTCCTTGAACTTCTGATAAAATGTGGAGAATTGAACACATTTGTTTATTTTTCTTTTCCCTCAAATACAGTTAAAATGCAAGCAGAAAAGGAAAAAATAGAATAAACCTCTAAATGCAAAGGAAAAGGGAAAAGACTGTAACAAATGAAAAGTGAGAAACTCAGAAGACTGGTAGGTAGATACAGTGCATCAATTATCTATTACAATGTAACAAATTATTCCAAAACAGCATGTTAAAACAATAAACATTTATTATTTCACACAGTTTTGAGGGTCAGGAATCTGGAAGGCATTTAGGTTGCAGTCAAGTTGTTGGCCAGGCTGCAGACATTTGAAGAACTGCTGAATCCTCTTCTAAACTCACACGCATGGTTGTTAGCAGGAGTTTTCAGCTCCTCACCATAAAGCTGCTCATGAAATACTAACTATAATGGGGGATGTGTAACAATACGACAGAGAAACTAACAGACCCCACCTTCATTACGGTATCAATGTAACATCACCAAATATTGTCTAAGTGGACATTGCGTGCCTAAGGACACAGCATCACTTCAATAACATGGAAGATATGCAGTGTGAATCTAATCGCCTGAAATTATCATGCACACACACACACAGATGAGACATTCTTCAAAATAACTGGCCTATAATTTCAAAGGTGTTAATTCATGGAAGTGTGTTATATGCTGTGATATGGGTGTGGGAGCACACAGGAGGAGCACCTTAACCTGATTCAATGCCAAGGTGTCAGTGAGGCCTTTTCCAGACTAAGGATCTCTAGGCTGAGATCTGGAGTCAGTCTGCAGAGGGGCAATGGAAGTGAGAGGTGCGAAAGAAGGAAGCGGGTTATAGGCTACAAGACCAAGAGAAAAGCCACCTGATCATATGCCAACGGATGTCTCTCTGTGTATGTATCCTTTCTTTAATAGCAGCAAGTTTGCTCCTTTACCTATCATGCCTAAAATGTCACATTTCAAAATATCTTAGGTTGTGTCTGTTGCTTTAGTCTAAGAAATGTACCTTGAAACACGTGAAAAGTGTAAAACAACTTTACCTTTGATTGCCTTAGTCACTGTAATCATCGTTTTTTCAAACACTATTCATCTCAAAAACTGAGCAATATCATTCTCATAGCACTTTTCATATATTTCCTTAACATATGCACCTCTTATGAAGGGTGTTTTCTGATCACATCAACAGAAAATGATGCAGAAGACGAAATTCTTTCACAGTGGCAGTTTGCTAAGTGGTTAGGAGAAGCAGCCTCTTGTCAGATTGTGCCTGATTTGAGTCCTGTTCTAGGCTCGACTCTGCCATTCATTAACCAGATAGCCTGAGGCAAGTTACTTTTGAGCTTAATTTTTCTCATCTGTCAAATAAGAAAGTAATAGTACCTAATTTACAGGATTGTTGTGAGAACTGGTTGAGATAATATATGAAAATCATATTGCTCAGCAACTCAGAGAAAGAAGTCAATAATTCAGATCTTCTGTATCACTCTTTATATACATTTAGAAAAACTTCTAGTAAAATAAGATCAAAATACAATGGTAAAAATATATGTACAGTGCTATCAAGATAATGTTGGCCCATTATCTTATGATTGTGTAGTTTTTTTTTTTTTAATGATAATTGTAGTTCCTGGACCAATCAGAGATATTTGTCTACACTATCACATTTTGTAAGTTCCCAATCCTCCTCCTTCTTGATTTTTTTAATCCTCAGTAATCTAACCCTCCTTAGAGCGCCTTGTAAGAAACAGCCAGGCCAGGACTAGTGATTCTCCAGCAGAAGCTGGGATCTTTGAAAGCTCTACAGGCACTGCAAAACCAACTTCACTGTAACTCCTTACCATTCCAATCCTTACCTTTACTTGTTTGTTCATGTATGTGTGTGTTCATTTATTTGGCATGATAAGGCAAAACATTTATTTTCCAGCATAATAAAAAATATTAAGTGCTTCAGAGGTGCCTTATCAAAAGTAGCGCCACTCTCCCATTGGTGTACTGAAGCATGTTCATTTTTCACAGTAGCAGCTGGAAAGTGGGAGTGGATGGGATAAGTGATCTAAGGGATATTTTGTCACCAATAAACTAATAAAAAATATTTGAAGCTTACTGGGCAACAAATAATAGAGATTAAAATAGCTATGATTTGTTTAACTTATGACTTTAATCAGTGTCTCATTGGGTTAACTCTTTTTCGTTGTTTTTAGGTCGACTAACATTCTTAACTTTTCAAATTTCTTCATCTCTTACTATAAAAGTGAAAAAACAACTTATTCCAAGTATATTTTGATGCATTGAAATTTACTGTATATTTGTGAATAGTGAAACTGTTAAAAGTGTAAAATGATTGTGAGAACTGGAGATCATAATCTCTTTATTAGTAAAGTGATCCTAGGTTTTGACATTGTAAGCTGGAAAATTCTATCATCTATGTGTCTCCAGAGCCCCCTCCATGCTCATACACACACACATCTCCTTTCTGTCTCCGTCACCACACACATGTCCCAAGCTATATATTTTTTAATTTTCTATTTTAATAAAGATATATTAAACATTAAAATATCTATAGTATCTTATGAACCCTGATAAGAAATATATGATTCATCATCATCCTAAAAATGCTGACATAAATATGAGTAGTGATGATAAAAAAGATTAAGATGACATTTCTTCCATAGAATTCTTTTACATATTTGATTTGTCGAGAAAAGATTAGAGATCAATTAGAATTAATCTGAGATTTAATTTATGACAATTTAACATTTTAATATCTTTGAACTTTAATTTTGTGAACAAAGTTTTAATTATACTGTTTGATCAATTTGCATTTATTGAACATCTACTATATAGCAAGTACTATGCCAAGCTCCCACAAAAAGCTTAAAAGAAAATGACCCCTGAAATCTTAACTCACATTAAAACACCCCACATGGTAATTGACAAAGGCATAATATGGGGGAAAAAATAGTTTTCTACAATGGAATATTACTCAACCAAAAAAATAATGAAATAATGCCATTTGCAGCAACATGGATGGATTAGAGATTGTCAGAGTAAGTGAGGTAAGCCAGACAGAAAAAGACAAAAGTCATGTGATATTGCTTATATGTAGGATCTAAAAAAGTGATACAAATGAACTAATTTAGAAAACAGAAGTAGAACCACAGGCATGGAAAACAAACTTATGGTTACCACAGGAGAAAGTCAGGGGATAAATTAAGAGTTTGGGATTAACATATACAAACTACTATTTAAAAAAATATACTGCTAAGCATCTTTTTGAAGCACAAATACTGCCAAGATAATAACAATAGGATATAACACAAGAAAATTAAACACTTTTTTAAGTGGAAAATTCAGAGAACTCACATTAGCATATAAACTCTACACAGGACTATTATGTTTTCTCCCGCAATGTATAATTTTTACAGTGTGTACAAACCCACAAGTGATAGTTTAAGGCAGAGAAGGTACTTCCAAAATAAGAATAGTAAACTGAATTGAGATTTCCTACTTTGGTAGTCATAATGCTAAGGTTAATGCTGCCTGGGATAAAAGGAGTGTGCTCACGGAACCTTCCAGGATACCCAGGATGCAATGCGGCTTTTTTAAAAGAATGTGCGCAGTGCCTCTGATTCTAGGAAAGGGCAGACTCCTGTATTGGGTGCTTACCTATTGGCTCTGACACATTTACTGTTTATTCAAGCACTCCATATTTATAAACACAAATGGTTTACAAGAAGACTCTCAATTAAATAAAACATTTCCTATCTGGAAGAGCGAATACTACAAACAGTCCGAAGCCTTAATTCAAATGGGGACAAGCAGAGGATGCTTACTCCAGTAGCAGCTACAGTTCTGGGGAGAGGCTCCAGAGATGGGCGAAAGGCAAAATAGAATACACGAAGGCAGGAAATAATGGGAAGGCACCGAAAAGGGATGCGGAGAGGCGCTGAAATTGCACGGATGCGGCTGTACCGAAAGCTCTTCCGGCTTCTCTGTTCCCTGACAAGGCACTGCACGTGACGCAAGGCCCGGCAGAGATTTGGCGTTGCGAGGCTGCTCCAGCCACTGTGGCCTCATCTTCTCTGAGGCCCTCACCCAGATTCCTTTCTTGTCAAACTTGTATCCAATCATCCAAGCCCTGTAGTCTATGACCTCTTGGTCAAACTGTCTGTTACCCAGGACACAAATAGATTGAGGGTGTCAGATAACATGGTAATTTGGTGAGGGAGGAGACAGTTGGAGCACTGCAATACCCTTTATAATACCCATTTCCCCAACCGTACACATCTTTTAAAGTATTAATAAATGTCCTTTATCCATCTATGTTTCTCTGTATCGCTAAGTCACCAGAGGGCAATTGAGTGTGACTCCTACCTTTTAAAAAATTCGTTTCCTTTGATCAGTTCATTCTCTCTGGGAAGCTAATGGTTAGAACATTTGAGTTAATTCTCTTTTTCTTGGGGGAAGAGGGGTAACACAGAGCTGGGTGGTGACAAAGTGGGTTGTATTGCTCGATGGGAATCACAAAGAATGCTGTGTGCACTGAAGTTAGAGCTGTGACACTGCGTGAGGCAATGGACATCCTGCAACCACATCTTAAACGCAAAGCCATTTCTTCTGGAACTGATTAGTACCCAACTAATACGTATACATAATACTCCCACATACTTGATGCCTGCTGATTCTCTGAAAAACCTTGTTCACCAAAGTCTCAGTTGCCACCCTCCCCCATCCCTGGAAACTCTCAGGATCAACATGAACACACTGAAGGAGAAGCAGTGGCCTTTGAAGGAGCTAGGATATGACCATGAGAGAAATGGAATTGTGCAGAGTTCACCCCAGACATCCACACCACCACAGCCACTTTATCACACACCCGAAAGTTTGGGGGAATACTCTCAGTAAACATTATGAGCTGATACGGTGGAGGTGGGGAGGGCAGGGAAGTTTACCTGTTCAAAAAATATTTTCTGAGAGGTTATTATGGGTCAGGCAATCTATTCTGAGTAAAGCAGAATATTTCTATTCTGCATAGAAATAAACCAATCTTCTTAAGAGGTTCATGAACTGTTGTGCACGTTGGTTGGCGATTCCTGAACGCTTTTGTAACATCACATCTTTCTCGTGTTTGTAGACACTTTATTTCTTTCTTTGAATCGGGGAGAGGGAAAGGAGACAGGCAGAGACAGACATACAGAAAGGTAATCACCTTTGTAATGTTTTCAGGTGAGGACACAAGAACTCAGGAGGCGCACTGCTTCTCCAGCTCTTGTTATCTTCTTGTAAGTTCTGTACGTTGGACTGGGCACGTGGACCTAACACGCAAGTCAGTACCCTTGTAACTTTTTATTATTTATGTTTAAAGAAAGAAGAGGTCCCAGTAGGACGAAGGCAGGACCGGGCGAATGCGGCTTGGCGTGGGACCTGAACTTGGGATTTCAGCCCGAAACCTCCGGCCAGGGCTTGCGCGGTCTCAAGACTCGCGACCCGGACCCCCGCCCCTTGCGCCGCCCACTGCACGCCTCCACTCGGGCCTGGCTCCCGCTCAGCTCCCTGCCCACCCAGCCCTGCCTCCCGGGGTCCACCTGGAGCGCCAGAGTTGGGGCTCGATCCCCGGAATCAACCGCTCAGCCTGGGCTCTCCAGATCCCCTGGGATGCATCTCGTCCTGGAACCGTAGCTACTCCCACTAACCTTTGGAAGAGAGAAAAAACTGTTCCAGACCTTTCTGTGCACCTCAGGTGTGGGAGGAAAGGGCATGAGCTCGTGTTAGAAGGTGTAGACATTAGGCTCCTCATGGAGAGAGACTGATCCTAGAATTCTGAGCCCTGCAGCCCCCACTAGACCGCAGCCGCCGGCAGCGGTCCTTGGGGAAGTGGCCGCCAGGAGGGTCGGTGCGTCGGACCGGTAACATGGCCGAGGCAGCGCTAGACGCCGAGCTCGCTATAGGCTCTCTCTCCCAGGATCGGATAGATGATTCATTTTTATACGTAATGTTTTACCCCACTCTATAGCTCCGACTGGTTAATGTTCAACCCCGGGGCTTCGAGGGGCAGCTTGGAGGGAGGCGGCCAGGGAAGGCCCATTCGAGGTATATGGCCGCTTGGGAGCGAAGGCGAAGAAGCCCCAGAGAGGGTGAGGGGGATGCGGTGGGGCGGGGTGGGGGGGATCTCCTCGGGCCAGGGCCTCCCTAAGCGGATTCCCAGAGGGCAGGGAAGCAGGAGGATCCGCGGTCAGAGCCCAGCGCGCGTCCCTGGAAGCGCAGCCCGGAGGCCGCGCCCGGGCCGGGCCCCGACCGCCCACGACGCCGCCGCCCAGGCCCTGAGCGGCGCGTGCAGGGGCGGCGGGCGCTTCGGCCCAGCGGGACTCTGAGGGCAAGCGGTGGCGCCCTGGCCGCCTGGGTCTGACGCTCGCCCGGGGCGGCAGGCAGGCTAGGCACGCCGCGGGAGGCGGGGGGGGGGGGGGTTGGGGGAGGGAAGGAGGGGCCGGCGGCGGCAGCTGCGGATTAGATTCCAGTTTTGTTGTCCGGAGGGACCCGAGAAGAGTCCCCGGAGGTGCGTAGGTTGCCCTCTGGGCCGCCGCTTCTCCGGGTGCCTCTGAAAATACCGTCAGGGTCATGCGAGGCGGCACGTCTGGCCACCGCCCTTCTCCCACGTCGCCGGCCAAAAAATGGAACATAAAGATAAAGCAGCTGTTGTGGTCAATAGAAAGTGGTACCGGAGCCACAGTTCGGGCGGCCAGGGAGGCCTAGGGTGATGCCGCCCCCCCGGGGGCACGTTCAGGTGGAGCGGCGGCTCCTCCGCGGGTCCCCCGCAGGGCTGGGCTGCGCGGCCCAGCAGAATCCAGGGGTCCAGAACGCCCGGGTCAGCTGTCCAGGCTTGCACTCCAGGCGCGGGGCGCTTGACAGGCCGGCAGGGCTGCACGAGGCAAGGAGGCTCCGGGCTGGGGAGGGGAGCCTCGCGCCGGGAGCTGCAGCCCTGAATTTGCAGACGGGATTTTTTTCGCCCCTGTCGGAGAATCTGACAAACAAGACCCTGCCTCATCAGATAAGAGTGGCTCCTATGATTTCACGGGTTTTAGGCTGGGGTGGAAGCATTGAGGTTAGGAGAGCCGAGTGAATGAACATCGCCCGGAGGCCCAGCGCCCGCCTAAGTAGAGTTTTATTTTACTTTCTTTTGTTGGATATTATCTTATTTCCTAACAAAGTGACCTGTCGTCTGTCGCCTTGGGCTCTGGCAGTTGGCAAATCCCCTTCTGTGGCGCTGGGGACAGCCGGCAGGGTCTCCACCTCTGCCGTGCCCACATGCAGCGGGGTGTATCAGTCAGACTCACGGTCCATCCAATACAGGCGGCCGCGTAAAGTGACACTACAGAAGGCTGTGCCAGTTCATCCGGGAGGACCGAGAAAGATGCCACCAAGTTTCATCTGGGTGCAGTAACCCCACCCAGATATCCGCCCAGAGGAGCAGAGTTAAGTGGGTTGGTTTGTTGATACTACGCAGAATGGAGAAAGTGCCCCCAAACTAGGTTACCATTAGTCGTGGTTCCAAGTCATGTTCCATATGCTGTTCCACTGACTTTTCGGGGACAGCAGAAATGACTCCAGGTCTCATCTCCCCAAAAGAACGAAGATAAAGGTTCCTGCCCAAGACTGCCTGCATGGGGGACTGCTGCATATTATTGGAGGAGCCAGAAAGACTTCGCTGCTCCTGGACGGAGGAAGCATTGGTAGAGGGAGTCTCGGAGCTCAAAGGAAACTAGCCCAAGCCTTAGTCCTGGTACAAGTGAGTGGGTCATTTTCTAAGTTGTTAGAGAACAAGCAAGCAAGCATATAAACAAAAAGCCCACTTTGGAGTGGATAAAGAAAACAGAAGAGGGAAAAGATAGGGGGAGAAAAAGATGGAAAGCAAGGGGTGGGGCAAACACCTTAAACATTTTTGCAGGAACAACAGAATAGGAGAAATGGCTCAGGAAAGATCCATCAATGTCAGGGGATGGTGATACACACCCTGCTCAGGGAGGGCCCAGTGAGTCTGAACTTCTCTTAGCCCTTCTGAGAGGAGAAAAAAAAATGCAGCTCCCCACACAGCCCCCTAAAAGTAAACACCTTTACCGTATACTCATTAATGTTTTTAAATTTTTTCTTTTAAAAGGAGATGGTTCTTTCAATCATTCTTTGACTGAGTAACCTTAGTTTCCACTATCTCCTGTTTTCTACAACTGCCATTGAATTGTTAACAGCACATTGTTACAACAGGAGTAGCAATGATTTTTTTAAAGGCAATTAAGTAGAATTAAATACATCTTTAATGGGCTATTTTATTTCTTCCAGGCCTTCTCTAATCTTCAAACAAAATCTAAAGTCAACATTTATATAAAATGCATAAAATGCTCAGCACCGAAGTGAATAGAGTTATACATCCCATGCACAATAAATTGTTTTCTATCTTTTCAGATAGAAGACAATGAGAAGTTCTCCTTTTAGGGGTGGGGTGGGGCCAGTGATAAACTTAAGATCAAAGTAAAAACTTGAAAAAGTAAATTAGCAATGTGTCTAAAATCGGATTTCTTCACAACCCATTTTTTAAAATATCATCTTCAATTATTATTTTTTTCAATTTTAGTTAAAATGCAACTTTCAGATTAGGAAAGCTGGGAGAGAAAGGAGAGCTTTTAAAACTTCCTTCTGAAAATCTGCTATAAGAAATTTCTCCCGTTTACTTCTAGACCTCTTTTTCCTCCATCAGCCACGATTCTGGCTTCTCCTTGTGCTCAGATTAACTGCAGCTTGCAAAGGGGTTTTATAAGACAATCAATAGGAACTCTATATTCATAAATGCCTCTGATCTGATTACATCTCCCCCCCCCCCTTTTTTTTTTCTATTCCTCTCCAAAATTTAAGCAGCGAGACGGGGACTTCCAGCTTTGCAGCTTCTGTGAGCGGCCGGAGGCTGGGGAGCCCTGGCGACGGCGGCGAGGGCGCCCGTGGATTAGGGTGTGGATTGCAGGACAGACCTTTGTTTGGTCACATTCTCAACGGGGGTGCGGGGGAGGGTCATTCTCCTTCGAGATCGCGCTAGATTTTTATAGACTCGCCTTAAAAGAACTCGCCGCTCTTCATAGGGTTAATTTATGGGGCTTTCGAGGAATACTGGGGACTTTTAAAACTCTATTTTTTTTCCCATTAATTTTTTTTTTTTCGGTTCTACTAAAGTGACGCCCGGGTTTCAGCACCTCGCAGGAAGAGGGTGGGGGTGGGAGAAAAAACAGGGCCAGGAGGGAAAGGCGAGGATGAGCCTCCTAACCAAAGCGCTTACAGGGCCCAGGCTGCACAACGTATTTTTAAAAATTAAATTTCTAATCATGTTGTGGGCCGTAAAACTCAGATTTAGGAAGTGGGGGGAAATTGAAACAAATGTGGGCTCTATCTACCTTTTTCCAGGTCTCCACCAATTTGAATTCAGTATTAGGGAGAAGAATTTGGGGCCTTAAAAATGTTAAGTTTAAAAAAGTACAGACCAGAGGAAGGATTAGAGTAGCAGGTGAGGGGGGCGGGAAGGAAAAGCCCCTGGACCGCGGACGGTCTGCGCGGGGTTGCTGCCCCAGCTCTCCCCAGCCTCAGGAGCCCAGAGGTGGGCGACCAGGACTGAAGGCTTGGGATGCCTGGGCTCCTGGGGGCCCCGACCTCCAGCTCGCCATCTTTGATCCCAAGAGGAGGAGGCTGGTGTTCATGCTATAGATTACGTTAAAGGTTCCTTTAAGCACTTTAATACACAACTAGCTCAGAAATCATTAAGAGACCTAGAGAAGGAGAAAAAATACCCTCACACTCACCGGTAATAAATGTTGACCTGCAGCAAAAATCGATTGAGTGGAACCGAGGTGGTGGCAGTAACGATGGCTGGGGGTGTGGGGGTGGGGACCCGCGTGGAAGCGGGAGGGGCGAGGGAACCGACTCCGTCAGCTCGGGAACTAGGCTTTTCTCACTTGAAGGGAAAAGGAGGTGCAGAAAGAGGCTGAAAGCCGAGCCAGGGTGGGTTGGGAAAGGGAGGTGAGGAGGGTCATTCTCCCTTCTGGAAGTCCTGGGAAAGGCGCTGAGGTGGGAGAAAGGGCCTCTCTCAGTCTCCCAAGTCTCCGCCCCCAGCACGCACCACTCAAGTCGGGGAAGTGACAAGTCTTCCCAAACCTAGACTTCCATTTTTGTTTCCTGCGGATTGATGGATTTCCTCGAAATAAGAGTTCTATTTCAGCACAAGCAGACTAGGCCGAGATCCACCTCCTCAATCAGCGCTCCCAAGTCACTCTTGGGCCTGCAGACGCCAATCCTCCCAGCAGGTCTTGTTAGCGCATCCAGCCCCCCAGCCCCAAATCCTCTCTCCCCGTCCCCTCCCCCGCGGCCCCTCCCCGCCCCCGAGCCCGGCGGAGGCTCCGCGAGGCTGAGACCGAAGAGCCCCGCGGCTCCAGGAGCCAAAGTCCGCCCGTGGGGACCGTTTTCCTCTCCACTGCTCTCAAGTGAACAACAAGGACGGGGGTGAACCTCGTCCAAAGGGCTTTTATCTGCCCTCCACTGCCGCGTGATCCCTCCGCAGGTCGGAGGCAGAGCTTAAAGAAAGAAAGAAAGTTAATGTGCATTAAGCACTGATCTTAAATCGGGGACATTATCTGCGATCTCTTTAAGTGGCAGCAGCAGTCGCATGCAGAACAAAGACTCAGTGTCTGAGCTCGAAAAGCTTATAGGTAGAGTCTCAGTCAGATAAAAGCAACCAAAGCGCAAAAACACAGGTTTTCTCGGCCCCAGAAAACCCGCGGCTACTTTTCGCTCCGGATTCCCCAGGGTGGTGTTTGTCGTCGTCGCCCACCGCAGGGAGGAGGAGGGGCAGTGATCTGAATAGCTAAAGACCTCAGAACTTCCCCTTCAAACCCCCGCCCCCAACACACCGACCTCCCTTGCGCCACGGTTATGAAGTCTTTGGGACTAAGTCGTATTTGCTACTGTTTGTTACAAAATTAAATTTCACATTAAAAAAAAAAAAAAGGTGAAAATCACCAACAAAAGAAGAGTGGGTGCTTAACGCGCTTTTAAACACACCGACCTCATTCCCCGTTTAGATGTCAGAGGATGGGAGGGAGGGCCAGGGCTGTAATTCATCTTGATTTGCTTCATTGTCCCGCAGTTTGCAAACTATAATCCTGTATAATTTCAGGAACAAGCAGGTTTAGAATTAATGGGTCAATATTATTTAAAACAAAACACGGGGAGCATGACCTTTGCCTCAACTACATATTGCTCGACAAGACTCAGGAAACTCCACTCTAACCTCTCAACCCCTGGGCTCTTTGAGAAACTAAAGGGCTGTGGTTATTAGAAATGGGCTTTGTTTCTTTTAATGTCTCAAAAGGATTTGGAAATAGTAATGTAATATAACATGAAGAATCTCTCTACTTAAGCCTAAAAGATAAACGTGGAGGCCTAAATATTTTGAACTGGAGGTGTTTCCTTGTAAACTTATAGACCTATTCCTCTTGAGAGGAATGTACATAAACTGTACATGTATACATACACACATACTTCTCCAGAACAATTTACTGGGTGTGCTGGTTCCCTCCCCAAAGGAGTAAACCTGAGAGTCATTCCAAGCTAAGGTACTTTCTCTATTTCTTTCTCCTTTCTTCTTTCTCTCTTATATTATTTGCTAGCTAGCAATAATGGAATCCCTTGGGTTTAAGCCAAAGAAAAAATCTGGGAGACAAGACCAGACTTTGCAGCTTTTTTTTTTTTTTTCCTGAGTGCCTCTTTTTCCTTTTGAGTTTCTGATGAATGACTATAATTTATTTCTACCAAATTTAAATAAGTACTGCTGCCTTGTGTATTTAACTAGGCAGGCAGAGGGAACTGGTTTGTTTAGGAAGTAGTGACTGAGAAACCCTGGCCAGGTGACAGAGGAGGGCAGAAAGAATCCAGACCAATTTGTATGCAGTATATTTTACTCCCATGAAATAAAACACATTTTTTTCATATTTGCTGAAAAGTAAAACAATAATATTGTACGAAATGTTATACACAGGGTAGGTTGTACATAGCAGTTTCAGAAACATCATTGCATCCACCAGAGAAACTATTCTAAAACTGATATTCACACTTTTTTTTATAATAATAATATGTTAGAAACATACAGTGTGGCATTTAGTATATACATTCCTTTGCTCGCAAGCGAAAAATCCTAATCGCTTCTGTATAACATGCTTTATTTTAAAGCCTAACCTTTAAAAACACTGTTGTGATATTACTAACAACTGCTTTTTATAAAATTAATTTGACATTTCGATATATATACATCCTTTCAGTCATTTTAATGTTAACAATGCTAAACTTAAAAAATAACAAGCTTATAGTAATGTTAAAATGTCATATCCAGTCAAACATTTGTGTGTCCTCGAAACTGTTGGAAATACTTTTAGAGAAAGATGTCAGACGTTGAGAAAATTCCTTTGAAATCAAAGGAGCTCTCTTTAATTCAGTGGTTTCCTTTTCTCCCTATATCTTCTCTCTCTCTCCCTTTCTTTCTTTAGTGTCCGCGACCTTCTAGCATAATTCCCAGTCTTTCAAGGGCAGAACTGCCCCATCCACGGTCCTAGGATCCCCGTGCAGTGGGGCGCGGCTCACACAGGCCGGTCCACGGCGTACTGGCAAGCACTCAGGTTGGATGCCGGGTTCTGCACGCTGGCGTAGCCGAAGCTGGAGTGCTGCTTTGCTTTCAGTCTCAGGCTGGCCAGGCTCGAGTTACACGTGTCCCTATAAACGTACGGAGGAGTCGGCGGCGCGTAAGGGCAGGCGGGCGTTGGCACCGCGGAATTCAGCGAAGGGCTGCTCAAGTTGTTCAAGTTATTCAGGCTGTTGAGGCTGGAGCCCGGGACGCCGGTCACTGCTGAGGGCACCATACTGGACGACATGCTCATGGACGAGATGGAATTGGGCGGGGAGAACATGCTCTGCGACGACAGGGGGTTGACGTTCATAGAGTTGAAGAAAGGGAAGCTCTTGGTGGACAGGGAGGCCGAAGTGAGGCCCTTGGCGGCCCAGTTATTGTACGAATATCCTGGGTACATGTCGTCGTAGGGCTGCATAAGCCCGTTGAACTGCGGCCCAAAGCCATTCTTGCACAGCTCGGCCTGCTGGTTGCGCTCCCGCTTTCTCCATTTGGCCCGGCGATTTTTGAACCAAACCTGGGGATGGAGGGCAAGGAGCGAACAGACGCCACAGATCGGATTAGCAAAACCTTGCTCCCGGAAAGCACTAGCAATCTCCCCCTCCGACACATAAGTGTACACACTCGCCGCCACAAGTGTCCCCAGCCGCCCCCACCCCTCTCCCTTGCCCCGCGCCCCAAGCTGCCAGAATCCCGTCCCAACACAGAGGCCCCGACCGGTTCAGGCTTTCGAGTCCGGGCTCTGAGTCGCGCCACAAACTCAAAGCCAGCTCAAAGCCCGGCGGCCTGCGGGTGGTGTGTTCACTAACCCCGGTCCTCCTCAGGGGCCAAAAACACTTACTGCAAAATAAATGCGGAGCAGCGGGCTCTCTGCCCAACCCTTCCCCGGCCACCTTGCAAACTTGCTTGCATTCCAAAGCCACAGACCCAGGGATGAGGACAAGGGGCTGGGAGGCCCGCGCTCTCTCCCACAACCCCTCCTCCCCTCTCGGATCTTCACTCCCGCCCCGCTACTCCACAGAACGAGCGCCCTCATCAGGCACCCAGCCGCGACCCTCTTCCTCGCCTAGCCGAAAGAACCAAATAAAAAGCAAAAGCCCACCTCCCCGACAGCTCATTAAACCCCATGAGTTTGGCGTGTAAATCTCCGGGAACCCTGAGCGAGTCGCTCCTACAGCCTTCCCCACCCTTCGCTCCGCTCCTTCGCACTCTCCGCCCACCCAGGGCAGGCCCGCGCGCGCGGGGCTGCTCCAGCCCAGCCTAGCTGCAGGGCTTTGCGGGCGGTCGCCCAGCCCGGCCAGCCCCCACCCGCGTCCGATGGCCCAGACACAACCCCGTTCTCAATCCACATCGGGCCCGCCCGTCGCCCCAGACGGCGGCTTTTGTGTATTGGAGTGAGGCCTGGCCCGAGATTTCCGAGCTGACACCGGTGATGTTTCACATTACACATCTCAGCCAGGCCCAGACGCCTAATCCGCCTTTTTTTTTTTTTCTTTTTCCCTTTCATTCTCGATTTCCTTTTTATCCCCCTTCCTCTTTGCACCCGACAGCTATAAAAAGCAAGCTTCATTCCCCACTTGGCTGGACAAGCAGCGGGCCTGGAAGGAGGCAGGCGGAGGGAGCGAGAGCCCAGCGCAGCGGCGGCAGGGGACTCGCGAGGGACGGCTGAAAAGCCGAAGAGGGTGGGGTAGGGTTTTTCCAAAGGGTTCCGGAGACCCCATAGATTGTTTTCATTTAAATTACTTGCCTTTTCTACCCTGGCCGCCTAAACTTTGCCCAGGCGAGAAGAGTACGTGCGAGGCCCGTTCCCCAGGAGCGCAGGAAAGCTAACGAGAAACTGACCTTGCGCAAAAACCACGCGGCCCGGGCCTGAACATAGGTCTGCGCTGTTAAACTAAAACCATTTCCAACTTCATCCTGGTTCCTATATCCACTAGCTTAGCCTCGTTCCCTACACAGATGCCACTCAGAGAATGCCTTCCTCTCTCAGCTTTGGGAGCGCATTTTGGTCTATTCTTTACATTAGTGCTATACAGTGTTTTCTCAGTTCTAACTGGGGGCTCTTTTCCCATCCAGAGCTTTTTTTATTTTTAACAGCAAAACCTCTGGATTCTGCTATGTGTTTTCTACTTCCAGAATCCTAACAAATTTGGAGTTTTCCACCGACCAGCACAAACCAGGATATTGCTACCGTGTAATTTATTTAAGTTCATTTTTGCCAATTCATTAAGCACAGATTTGCTACAAAGGTAAGCCTTTTCTTTAATAAAACTATTATAATTGGGAGGAAGGGTGTGAATAACAGTCTCTTGAGAGAAGATAAATAAATCAAATAGAAAAGTTTTTCTTCTTTTTTCCTTTCTTTCTAAGAGGACTGGCAGGATAGCAGTTCTGTATTAAAACTGCTTCCGCAGATCACAAAACCGAGGATAGGGTGTGGGAGAGAACTGAGTGGCAGAAAAACCGCAAAGACCCTGTGATGAGGGTGAGCCGAGTAAAGAAAAGGCCCGGCTAGGCCGGGCACGAAAGTTTTCCATGGAGGGCCAACCCTTGCGTGTCTCAGGCGGGTTTTCCTTGTTAAATGCGCGCAAGTCGGAGCCTGTCCTCAGCTCCTGGCCTGGGAGGGATTTTATTAGCGTTCTTCTGGCGAATGCAAACCGGGAACACAAAGCCCTGTGCAGCGGAATGCACGCGGCCCCGTTTGGGAGCGCGCTGTGTGGCGGGGCGGTGAGCCCGGGCCGCTGCCGGCGCCTGCTCCAGGCTCGCGGCTGGTCTCGGAAGAGGGAGCTGTGACCTCGCAACTGGGGCCGCCGCGAGGCCTTCTGCCTTTGCAAAGGCACCCGCCCGAGCCCTCCAGGACGGCTCTGCCTTTCACCCTCCCTCCTGATCTACAGGGCCGGCATCCCAGCAACGCGCTCCCCGGCTCCGTGCGGGCTCCTACCCGGACTCGTGCTTCCGTTAGGTTGGTCCACACTGCGATTTCTTCGCGCGTGGACATGTCCGGGTAGCGGTTCCTCTGGAAAGTGGCCTCCAGTTCCTGCAGCTGCTGGCTGGTAAAGTGAGTCCGCTGCCGCCTTTGCCTTTTCTTCTTGGACGGGTCTTCGGCTCCCACGTCCTCATTCTTTCCCTGCTGGCTCTTATCTTTCTCTGAAAACGAAACACAGAGGTCCCCGTCAGCATGCCCACCTGCTGCCCGCCAACGCCAACTGGGCCAGGCGGCAGAGGCCAGAGCCGGGCTGTCTGGCGCGGGAGGAGTGTGCGAGCCGCCGCTCCGGGCCTCGGAAAGCGCTGCGTCTGCGGGGTGTGCAGACGTGAGTGTGGGTGTGCGCGCCCATCTCCCCTCCCCCAGCGCCGCACGTTTTATTTACATGTTTATCTCACTGCAACGGCACATTCATTTTATAGCCTGTGCTTTCAAGGCTGTATTTATGCGCTTCTGCGCGGACACATCAAATCTCTCGGGGCACCCACACGCGCGTGTTTTACAGAACTCCCCCTGGTAGAAAGCTCAGATATCGATGCGGTTTCCAAAGGCTAGGAAAAGTACGCTTTGGGATTCGGCGAGGCACCCAAGTTCCTCTGCCCTTTAGAAGAAGAAAAAAAAAAAACCAAAACCGCCCGTTCTTCTGAGGCGTAGTTTTGTTGTAGGAAGGAGGACCCCTATTTTTCTAACAAGCGGAGTTTCTTGGGAGCTGAAAGCCGAGAGCAGAACAGGGACCGCGTAAGGGTTGGGGAGGGCGGGGGGGGGGGGGGAAGGCAGCCTCTGAAGGTCTAGAACGGAGATGCTGGGATTTTTGTGACCCAGAAAAAAGGAAGGGAGGTCAGGGTCGTAATGGGGGGAGGGGGCGGTGCAGAACGACTCGCACGGTTCGCGCCACCCCAGCCGGGCAGTCGATGCAGAGCGAAGGGACGCGGGATACATACAACCCTGGCTCCGGAAGTTCTGCGGGGAGCGAGCCGAACGACCACTCCCACCACGCCTCCCCCAGGAGGGGTCGACTTCCTCGGGGCCGCGCGGCGCCTTACCTGCGGCCTCGGGGCTGGGGGTGTCAGAGATGGTGTGCACCTCCAGCCTGTGCTTGGAAGAGTCCAGGGAGCGGGCCTGACCGGGAGCCAGGACCGAAGCCATGGCCAGCGGCTGAGGATGGTGACAGGAGGAGGACGAGGAGGCGGCCAACAGCTTGGTCCCTGCTGCTCGGTGCTCCAAGTGCAGCGGGCCTTTCATGCAGTTCATGGACGAAGGAGCGCGCCGCCCTACGAGTCCTGGGTTGCTGCCCCGCCGAAGCCCCGTGGCCGCCGCAGCCGCCTGCTCCGCTTCCCGCTCCAGGCGCGGAGTTTCCTCGCGGTGGCCGCAGCGGGCAGAGCCGGGAACACAACCCGCGCGGAGTCCTGGAGCCGAGCCGCCCCCCGGCTCCGTGCGAAGGCTCAAGCGAAAGGATCCAGCGGCCGAAAGTCAGCGGGTCAATGGAGAGACATGGGGATGTGGGTAGGAGAGAATGGTTCGGAGCGTCTTTGGGGAGCAGGCTTCCAAGCTCCAAAGCGAAACAAGAGTGGGCAAAGACCCCTTTCTCCCCTCCCTCCCTCCCCCTCGTACCCCTCCAATAAGGAAAGCTAACGCCGTTCGCGCTCTGCCCGCCCCCCGCGCGGCAGCCCTGACAGCGAAGTGTCAAGAGTGACAGGGACAGGTAGCTGATATTAGATCTCCCGTGGCGGCGGCGGCGGCAGCGGCGCGGGCCTCTGGGCGCACCCTCCGCGGTGCGCACACGCACACCCCCTCGGGCAGTAGAGCTCGAGCCTGGCCTCGCCGCAGCTCAGCTCCGAGCACCCAGACGAGCGACGGACCAGTTCTGCGGCTCCAAGCTTCCCTGTTGGCCTAACATCTTAAAACCAGAGGCGGGCTTCCTGGTGCCGAGACGTCACTCGGCCGCTGCCCTCCCCAACCCTCCCGCCTCCGCCTCCTCCCAGACCCTTCGCCGGCTGGAGTGACGTGGCTCCACACCAATCAGGAGCCCCCGAGCCGTGACGGAGGGCCCATCCTGTCTGCACCTATCAGATGTGCGGGGCCGGGCTAATACCTCGGTGCGCCCGCAGAGTCTACACCCGCCGGCTCCCGGGAATTCTGCTCCGGCCCGGCCCAAGACGATCCGGCTTTTAGTTCTGGTGGGGAGGTAGAAAGACGAGGCTGGGAGTAAAAAGCTCGTTGGAAAAAAGGGGAAAGGTCGAAGGCTGAGGGGTACAAGGATCAACAAAGCACCAGCACCCCCCTCCCCTTTTGTGTCTCACTACACTCATTCCCTACCGAGAGGTGTTTTTCTCCCCCTGCAAGGAAAGGAGACATACTACTTAAAACCAGAAAAAATTTAAAACACCAACAAATCATCTTTCCGATCTTAAATTTTCCAAACAACCTGTCAAGTGAATGCTGCAGCGCTAATCTGAAGAAGCTTTACTTTAATTGCAAAGAAGACAGCCCTGGGAAGAGAGGCTAATAAATTAGAAATCAGAAGCAAATGGACCCGTCAAAAGAAAATTACCTTGACTTTAAACGAACAACTGTTTGGTGGTTCACTCTGGATTTATACAAGAATAAAAAGTCGCCTCAGATCACGTTCTCTGTAATGCTTATTAGTCCCCAGACAGAAAACACATAATAGAATAGAAACCCTAACCCAGCATTTTCAAAATGCTGAAAGCTTATCCATTCTACTTAACGTTGATTAAGACACATATCCTAGGGCTTTCAAATTCCTTATACACTGTATTAAGCACCTCCTAACCCAACAGAGAATCTTGCTTTAAATTTGACTCTCTTGTTTACTTTATTATCAATCAGATTCAAATCCATAAAGCCTGTAGAATCAACAACTTTGAGCTAGTTATATATAAAATATGCTTTTAATGAATTTCCATACAATTAAGAATGTTGCCAAATAACCAATTTCAAGGATAATTTTGAAGTCATTTTCTATTCCTAGGGAGCTCAAGGCTGTCTTGAATTGTTGGAGTCCAAGCAGGCAGAGAAGTAGGCTGTGGGTGAAGGGCAAAAGCCTAGGGGGACATGCAGGGAAAAATAAAGCCTTGTTCATTTATTTGAGACAAAAGGAAAAAACACCTTTGGGGACACGTAAATCTTTATAGCACTATTTCCACAGAAATTAAAGAGATAAATCCAAAGATATCATTCAAAATAATTTGTGAAAGTCCTTTTGTCCTCTGGCTTAGGTCAGCTGAAGAGCACAAACTAATCTCCCCTGGGTTTCTGCATTGACGATTGCTTTATTGTGGAGTTAGTGTTATCATCCCTGAATGTGTATTTGTTTGACATTACAGTCAATGATTTGCAACACCAGTATGAGGTATCTTCAAAAAACTCCCTCCTTGTCCTTGTTCCCAAGATTGAGAAACTCATTCAGTTTGAGGCAGAGTGGATAAAGCAGACAACAAATATGTTTGTAATTTATGTGTCTCTCCTTTGCCCTGCTCCCCCACTTCATGGTATCTGCAACTCCTCCCCCATCTTAAACAAGTTTGAGAGCAGTCCAAAGGACCAAATGAGAATTCTTTAGTCTCTGCCCAAAGTATCATCCTAGTGTAAGAAGATTTTAGCTAACAGAAGGAGCTTTCTGAATAGGAAGCTTTAAATCAGCATTTCTGGTTTTTTAACCTTTTATTCCAGTTAACCCTATTCCATGCACACACACACCTGCTCAGAGCAGAACACATGCCGATGTGACAGGTCTGCATTAGCTGAGGCTCATCCATCCAGCTATATTAGGTTCTGAAATCTTATCACTAAATTATACATATTACATAAGCAGCCTGTTGGTAAAGAAGGTTAAATTAATTTACATTCTGCTCATTATCGGGCGCTTAAATGACGCGTTTTATCCCTGAGATTTGGTAGACTCTCCTTCTCAGACCCCCCAGTGTTTCACCGAAGACAATGCTCTTACATTTGTAGTGGTTTTTAATCTGATAAGACTCTAATTTGCTTAAGTCTTTTAAATAAGGGTTTTAAATGTTTCTAGCCATTTTCTTATTGAATTTCCTCTAATTCCCTCAAGATCATAAAGTATATGCGTAAAGTAAATATCTCCTCCCACTGCACTGACAGCCGATGACCTATAACTAAGTCAATAAGAATCCAGCTCTTTTCTGCCCAATATGTTTACTAATCATATTCCAATGCCTTTTCTTAAACCTCGGCATAGCTGCAGTCCCCACAACAGCACATGCTCATGCCTTCATATCAGAAAGAAACTCACATCACATCAGAGAATGAAAGATTCTCCTCCACAGTGAACATACGCTCTTCCTTGTTTCTTCAAGTTTCAAATCCTGGAGTTACAATTTTTGGTGAAGGCTCTGAATGGTTTTCAAAACTCAGAAGAGCCAAGAAGCTCCACAGAGCCATGTAGATTTCTAAGCCCATCTCTCATTAAATGCATGGAATTTTGATTTAAGCTCATTGGCTTTGTCAATGAACAGAACTTTCCTCAAGGCAAATACACACGTATGAAGGACCTAACCTAAACTCCAAAGTGGGTGAAAAACCCAAGGGCAAGTGGGAGGTGCTCATAGTGCCAAAGTGTAGGAGATGTTGCAAGTGCTGGTGATCAGCCTGAAAGCCTAAAAAGATAAGAATCTTAAACTGTACTGATTCACTGCAAAGTCAAGTGGAGAACAAAGAGAGATAAATTATTTGAAGAACTCTGGTTAAGTGAAAACAAAATCATGCATATACCCTTCTGTAGATAAAAATGAATGTACATAATATATCCTCCCCTCCCCCGCAACGGAGCAGGGGAGGTATTTCTTTGCATTTTTCTAGCCAGAGGTTCAATTCCCTCCTAATCTTCAAATCCCTTTACACATTGATACTGGGTGACACCCCTTCCAGGCCCAACATGTTCACTCCATGGCTGGTAGGGGTGCTCCAAAATGAAAAGTCTAGAAGAGGAAAAGCAAGTGTGTAGTACAAGAAACACTTTTCAGTTAAAACTGGAGTGGTGGTGGGCAATTTTTAGATTTAGTCTACAAAAAACTTGTGGGTGCACAGGTATGGGCAGTATAGACGAGAAAGGAGTTGGAAGTAAGGGAATCTTGGGTATGTTGCAAGTTCCACACTACTATTACGTGACCTATCCCCCACCCCACTCTAGCTGGTTCTAGAAATTACTGTGGGACTTTGCTTGTTGTCCAGTGGCTAAGGCTTTGCTCCCACTGCAGGGGGGGCCGAGATCTGATCATTGGTCAGGGAACTAGATCCCACATGCAACAACCAAGGCTCAGTGCAGCCAAACAAATAAATATATATTTTTAAAAGAAATGACTATGTCTTCAGCAGCCATCACAGAAATTGTCATTCCAGAAAAAAATAAAAATAAAAAATCAGCATCGTTGGTCCAGGGACGCTGCATGGCTGGGGTAGGGAGAGGTCAGGAAGCCCAGGGTGGGTTTGGATTTTCTACTCAGAAGATATCGTTTTGATCAGGTTTTCTTGCTTATTCTTTCAAAGAAAGACCCTTGAGAAGGGAAATGTGTGACCCAGGGTTAGGCATGTTTCTAACTGGTATTTGCCACCGATTACCAGTCTTAAGGTCTTATTTAATTTCACACTCTTTAGTGTGACTTGCACAAAGGCCCTCTGGCCATCGCGATGAGAGGGGTTCGGCAGCACCGCTAAACTCTCCGCAGCGGGCAGCAGAGATGTGAACTGGGACCCAAGCGAGTGACTGAGACTCTGGGGGGAAAAAGTCTGTCCTCAAAGCTCATCTGAAAGACAGTGAAATTAGACGTCTCCTTGCACTGTCAGGCCATAGACGGGTGGGAGTCTTGCTACGGTCCAGGTTAGCTCAAGGATGAGATCCTGCCAGACTCAGCTCGAAGGCTCGTGACAGGCATGAGTGTGTGTGTGTGTGTGTGTGTGTGTGTGTGTGCATGAGCAGGCGGTGTAAGGTGCAGAGCTCAGAGGGAGACCTTGCACCTTGCCCGAGAAGTAGCACTGCCTCCCCTCCTTCCTCTGCCTGGCTTTTCTCTGCACACAAATCATGCTGGAAGGGGCCTCTTTGCTGTTCCCTTACCTGAGCCATGCAGCTGGAACACCCAGAAATTACAGGTTTATTGTGACTGATCCACCCCCCGACCCCAGTTCCCTAAATGCAATTTTTAAAAGTGCAGGTTTGCAAAAAGTGGCAGAGTCTTTCAGAATCAGAAGTCTGCAGAGGTACTGAGCAACACCCATCCTCTCTGGGTCCCTGCAAATGGTACCCATATCTCTGTCCCTCACACAACCACTTCAAGTCTGTGGTCACTCCATACTGGCAGGGGAAGAGAAGAGCCAGGGATTAGAGGAAGCTCTGGGCCGTGTTAGTGGGGGCGCTGCAATCAGTAACCCCACATGCTGCAGTGCCTTTTCACAGCAGCCTTTTAATGCCACAGGTTTATTAGGTGCTCATTTAATCGCAGAACACAACTACATGTGGAAAAATAAAGAGAATGGCATACTTGTGTATGGGATATAAGAGAGACAAGGCATGAATAAACATCAATATCTAGGTCCAGAGAGACAGAAGTGACATGGGACTAACTAAAGTCACTTTTAAAAAACTAGATTGAAATGCTTCTCTCTTTATTTTTTCTCTATTTTCCCTCTCCTGCTCATGTCTGTCTCCCTTTCTATTTCTCTTGTTCCCCTTCTTTCTGTCTTCCCCTCTCCCAGACATGCTGGTAGCTAACATTCAGCATTAGTTGTCATGGTGACCATAAATCACATAAATCCAAAAATACCCACCTATAATCTGAGATGAAGCTTTTATTTCCCTAGTGAAATAATATTTTAAAAGCTGTCAGCTGACCAAAAAAAAAAAAGGAACCCACCTCATTGTAGTAACCCAAGTAATATATTACTTCTAAAGGTTTAAATTAAAATGTCAGCCTGTTAAAAACACGCTGAGAGAATCTTGGGCACTCTTCATGTCAGATCCTCACAGTGGAGTTGACTCCATCACTCCTGATCACTCTTTAGCATGTATACATAATTTTGCCTACTACCTCTCCTATTAATTTCTTTCCTCCCCTCCCAACTACCTTAGTCCTCACCGATTGTCTGCCTTGGGTTGTAGAAGAATGGAATCTCTATCTTGTTTCCAGAAAGGCACTTAATTCTTTGCCCGAGTCAGAGGACCTCGTATATTGGTCCTCTGTGATCAATCGCTTCCCTAAATGGAAAATGGGTGCCTTGGGGGGAAAGGTGCTGAACTGGGCCACAATGGGGTGGGGTGGGGGGGCATTCTAGAGGAACTGAGAAGAAACGCAGAGGGAAGGGCTGGTGGGGGAGAGACGGAGGAGTGGAGTTTGGAGCTGGGCAGCCAGGTTCTGTGGTTAAATCTAGCCCGGGAAAGGTATGTATACTCTACTCTTGCCTTTTTCTCCTGAGAGGAAACTTTCCCGTTTGAAGACCCTGAGTGGAGGGTGGGAGGGAGGAGGGTGGCGACCACAGTTGGGCCTTTTGTCTTCTACCTTGGGCTTGTTGTCTTTTGCCTATCTCTGGATTATAGGGTATTCGCCTAGATGAAGAGCCATTAATTACCCATTCAGTCAATATTAGGAAGACGACAAAGCTTTTTACATAGGATTAAGAAGACATCAGATTGTTCCATTAGTATATTCCTGCTCACGAATAAGCTTTCGTTATACATTTCCTTTTCCCCGGAGTCGCTCTAACAACTGCTGCATATATTACCGGCGGGCGGTGCGGGTTAACTGCAGAGCCGGCCCTGCGCACCTTGGAGCGCGCACCGCGTCGGCACCGAAGAACGCGACCGGTCCAGACTGCCTACCGCTGGGGACTGACTACTTTTCGGACAATTTCCCCTCTTGGGGAAAACACATCCACACACACAAAGGAGAGGCAGCTCTGCGGATAAACTGCAGATTTGGCGCGGGGTGGGTTGTGAGTAGAAAAAAAAAAAAAAGGAATGCTCTCCTTCCCCACCTCCGCTCTTCCTCTCTCTCCTCCAGCACGTCCTGGTCCCCTTCCCCCTGTTAGCACTAAGATTAATACCGCCCGTTTAAATACCCCCCTTTCTCTCTGACCAAGCTCAGGTCCAAGCGCCGCCCCACGCAGCACGATTTTGCTTTTTGCTAGAGGTGGTCTGGGCTGTTTTTGAGGATCTGCTTGTTAGCATTAAAGTCGTTTGGCGTAGAGAAATCGGGTGACTTGCTTTGGGGGGCATTAGGAATCAGTGGTGAATGTGCTTGGCGAGCACTTGGTGATTGCATGAATGGGGCTCTGCGGCCGTCAAGGCGTCGGGGTTACCCCGGGTGCTCTGAGGAAGACGGAGAGCCGGCTGCTGCCTTGGGAGGCGGTGTGTGTCGCGGTTGGGGCCTTGGAGTTCTCGTCCCTAGGGAAGGAAGTCCTCGTGCTCCAGAGGCCCGAGGCGAACACTTTGAGCTCAACCGCTTAGCCAGAGCGATTTAAAAAGTAATCGAGTCGCCGGGGGAGGCCCGGGGAAGATACCCGCCCCAGGTCTGGTCGCGAAGCCAGGAGCCGGGACCGATCTCGGCAGGTCGGTGGATTACAGCCCCCAATCCAGGGTCACTAAGCAGAAATTTAAAAGGTTATTGACAGGGGAGGATCATTCCATCTTCTTGAAGGTCAAGACAACTTTTTGAGTTCCTCCAAACGGAAACTCGTTTTGGGACACCCAAAGGGAAGGAAAGCCAAGGACGTCTGTTCTAGGGAGACGTTCCAAGCGGGCTTCTGCCCCTTCTGTAAGGGAGTGGGGGGAAGGGAGAAGGGTACTGTTTAACTTTGTCAACTCTTCCTCTCTTCACTTACCATACCTAGCCACTCCTCTCTCCACCCTCTCCCAAACCTCTGGCTTTACGAGGTCTTCAGCCTACTTCCTGCCCGCTCCCGTTTAAGGGTTCGAGCCAGACGCTGGGTCATTCCAACGGATATCAAGAGAATGGGGACTCGACTGGGGTGGGGCACAGAGTTGGGGCCTCCAGGAGGTCGACCCTGTCAACTCAGAGAACGTTTTCAGTCTTCAGTGAGGACAGGGTGTTTTGGGGAAATGAGGAGAGGGTAGGGCCAATAATAGGATATCATGGCCCTTTTTGAAAATCGCATGTCAGTATAAACATTTTTTTTTCTTTTTAAAAGCAAATAAAACCTATTAAAAAGTTAAGGAGGAAAAAAAATCTTTTCTTTTTTTAAGGAAGCTGTGGCTAGGAGTTTGCATATCCCATGAGTTAAATTTACTTATATTCAGTAAGGGGACTCTGGCAACCTTCCCTCATTGGTACTATATAGCTTTGCCCACTCGTGTGACATTTTTGGTCTACCCAATTCCCTAGAAGCCAATAACATCAAGATTTTCAGCATTTTTTCCTATCACATGTCTCTTCTTAATTAATGGTATTAAACATGTTTGGGCAGCAATTTTCTTCTTCAGTTCAAAAGGCAGAAAACACACTATTGTGTGGAGAAGAGCCTTTCCCAGCACTAAAATAATCCGGGCCTGAACGTAATGGTTAAGAAAAATCATTTATTATTTCTAGCTCTTTAATTACTTGCTAATTATTAAAAGCAAACACCCAGGCCCACCTGCCCAGGATGTGACTGCAGCGAACAGGACTCCTCGGCTCTCCCCCACTTCTTGCCCACCGAGGAAGCCCACATCCCACCTCAGGCTTCTCGGTTAAGAGGACCTAAACTCCCGTGGTAACCACCTGCCCTCAAAACCATTCCTGGGGGCAAGAAACGGGTAGATGCGGGTGAGAATAGGAAGAGACATTTGGCATCTCTCGGCCCCGAAAGCAGGAGAAATGTCAGCCTCGGCTGGGCGGCGGCCAGCCCGCGCTGTACGAAGCGACATTGGGGAGCTCCGCTAGTCCGGCCGGAGCCAGGGCTCAACCCGCACAAAGCATTTTCTCCGGGAGTCATAGCTGCTCTTGATTTTTAACCATATCCCAAACATACTCCGGTGTAATAATTTATTTTTACGACCGATTATCAAACAGAAGAAGAATTTAACACAATCTTAATGACAGAAATCACCCGACGTTATCTCTGAAAGGCCCCATTTAACCCCATGGGGTTAATCCCGGACAAGTGAGCGTTTAACTGGCCCAGCAGGAGAACTAGCGATATTTCGCGGTGTGGAAGCCGGTTAGCTCCATACCACTTTGGGTGTTTTATTCCAACAAATGGTGCTTTTCTCTCCGATTCACTGGGAAGCCCAATGCGGAGTCTTTGTTTTCTTCTTGGCAGGTTTACTTGGCGGGGGTCCCAGTTCGCCCCCCTCTAGCACATATTACATAAGTATCTTTACATTTTAATCCAGAAAGTGGCGGTTAGGGGCGGAGGTCTGTGTGTGTGTGTGGTTATGTCCTCACATTATCAAAGGTCAACAACCTCCTAAGAATAGGCACTTACTTAGTAAGGAGCCTGGAAAACATGGAGAACAGACGAACGGCAAATTTGAGTTTTTTCTTGTATTCCTAAGGAAAGGTGGTCCCTTCACCACCACCCCCCCCCCCCCCCACACACACCCCTAAAGACCACGATTCAATTCAACAATTCTGTGCGTAGAGGACGTTGTAAGTTTTACACAAGCGTGCAGACTTCGAGCAATAGCCCTTGACTCTTCCAGAGTGAAACCAGACCGTCGATCGCACCGCCAAAACCCAGACCCTGCAACCAGCACCACAGGTAGGTGGTGCCACAGGGTCACACACTCCATTCCACCCTCAGCTGCTGCGCGCAGTCGCTGCCCTCCGGCTCCCTAGGGCTGTTGTCAGCGCCTCCACCTAGCCACCGGGGCAAACCCACGCTAACTCAAGCCTCGCGCGCTGGCCTTCAGCGGTAAACGCCGCACCCACAAGCCTGGGCGGGGCGCGGCCGAGGGCCGCCGGGACGGGGTGGGCGCTGCTGGTGCTGCATGCAGTGGGACGTAGCGAGCGACAGAGGTCGCTGTTGGACCACTTTTCTACTCCAGCTAGAGGCACGGAGGTAGCTCGGGGTGTGCGTAGATCAGGCCACACATCAGGAGATCATCAGGAAAGAGCGAGAGGGAGAGGGAGAGGTGATGGGTCTCAGGAGTGCAGTATAATTTCGGGAAAGGAATTAACGTTCCTTGGACGGCTGCTTCCCATCCCAACCCGAGGCCAAGTGTCTTAAGTTCCGAGCAGGCGCGCCCCGTCTGGCGGCCTCGCCCGCGTGCGCCTCACTCGAGCCCCGGAGGCCGGGAGGCAGGCGCCCAGCGCGCGGCCTGCGCCTCGCTCCAAGTCTTACCGTTGGCGCCGGGATGCTGCCGCGGGAAGAGCTTGCTGCTGGCCGCCTCTTTCCGGCTCTCCGGAGAGTCCGTGAACTCGACCTTTTTGATTTCGGAGTCTTTGGAGAAGAGGCATTCAACGGCCGCCGGCTGCACGCCTGGGCCACGCGCGCCCGCCCCACGTGCAGGGAGAGAGACGCCCCGGACGGCGGGGGAAAGTATCGGGGTGTCGAAGAGAGTGGGGAGGGAGGCAGGAACGAGGAAAGAGAGGGACAAAGAGCAGAGACCCAGTTAGAGGAAAGAGCGGAGGACGGACCAGTCTTCGGTGCCGTCTGGCAACCCGGCGCAGGGCGATGTTCTGTCTCCGCGCCTCCCGGGCTACCAGCGGCTCCCGCGAAAAGGAGGCCCGAGGCTTGGAGACGCGGCGCGCGGTTCCTTCCCCACCCACAGCCCCCCACTAGGAGAGTCCCCCGGCGTCCAGGTTCTGATTTCCTTCCTGCCCTGGCCGGCCCCTCCGGGAAGCGCCCCTCGCGGGGCCTCGCCATAAGACCAGTGCCCTCTCGCCGCCCTCGCGTGGCGCGGTCTCAGGTCGGGTGACTCTGGCGGAAGAAACGACTCTTACCTAATTGCACACACGCCGACACTAGTTTTCGGCAGTTGGTCTCCATTCCCCGTTACCTGCAAAACGAGAGAAGGAGGCCTGTGAGAAGCGGCGGCGGGCGGGCGCACAGGGCTCGCAGGAGGCTACCTGTGGGGCAGACGACTTCAACACAAGCCATCAGGCGCCTCTCCGTACTAGGTTTCAGGAGTGTTTCTCGGACCTGGCAGTCTCTGGCAGCACGAGCCTGGCTTCATCCCCACTCTTGCCCCCGGTCCTGGACATCTGAACGTTTACCAAAGTGTGTGTGTGTGTGTGTGTGTGTGTGTGTGATGGGGGGGGGGGGTGGATCTCTCTACAGAGCTGCCGCCAATGGGTCCAGGGACTCTTGGCCGATAAAGCCACCGCGTTCTGGGAACCCAAGCTGTGAAACTACTCACAGGGGTGCCTGTGTCAGGGTTAAAAGGCCGTCTGAACACGAGGACAACCTTGGGGGGGGATACAAAATTTTGGTGAAGAGGACTTTTTCCGTGGGGAGCTGTGTGCGAAGGCCAGCACAGTGCTTGTCCGTTAGTTGAAGCTCAGTAAACATTTATAGAGTGTCAGAGTCAACTTGTTCCTGTCCTAGATAGCACCCCCCACTCCCACCTCGATTTTCTGTAATTCTGAAACAAACAGGACTCCAAGGCCTAGGATGCTCAGAGCGGACTGGCTTTGGGCCTCTCTTCTATCAGAAGCCACTTTTCCATATTTAGCCACATTTTTTCCCCTGGAGATACTCACCCGGTCATTTATTTACCCTAAAGTATGATTTAAGATCGCAGAGTAGGGGAACCGAGGTGGAGTGAGTTAGATTGAGGAGAGCGGGCAAACGTCCCCGGAGGGTTTATTGCTCGCCAAGGGTAGAGAAATAGCTCTGAGAGAACGGCTCCCCCCATTTCTCCCCCTTCTCCTCCCCGGCAAACCAAATCTTTTTTTAAATTTCCAACCACAACGCAGCGAGCCAGGCGTTTAATGTGCGCCCCCTTCTCCGCCACAGGCAAACCGGGAGAGGTGGGTGGCGAGGGGGCTCTGTCGGGGTGGGTAGAAGAGCGGCGGCTGCTTTAAAGACAGAAGAAAAGAATGAAGGTCCCAGCTCCCCACCCCTCGGATCTCGGCGCCTGCCTCGCTCCACGCTAACTAGGGTACGCCGGCGGCGGGAGGGCACCTCTCGCTCGGATCCAGGGCTGGGGCTTCGGGCGGGCGTTTGCCCGGGTGTTCGAGGGGCAGAGGTTGGGCAGGGAGCTGGGGGTCTGGCTCTGGCCTAAGTCGCATTTCTAGGTTCCTCGGCCTCTCCTGGAAGGAGCCGGGACCCAGGGGCCTCGGGCCAAGGTCGCTGCCTAGCGCAGCGGCCTGGGGATCCAAGGGGTGGGGATCTCCAGGCGGTTCCCCCACCCGCCTGGAGACGCGGGTGGACGCGGGCGGGGGCTCTGCCGATCCTGGCGGGCCCGGGGGCCCACAAGTAGCAGTTTGGCGGTTCCAGATTTAGTGATTCTGCAGTAAAATCACAGGATTAGTCCCTGATTGAGATGTCTGTTCGTGAGATATTACAAAATTCATTATCACAGCTTTCTACTAACTCGATATGAAGTAACACAGATGGGATTTTATTAGTCCAGACTTCAAATGTTTACTTATGATAATTTCGGGGAAAATTTGCATGTCATCATCATTTCGATAATCTTTTTTTTTTTTTTTAAACTTCTGAATTGGCTGCATTATTAGCCGGTAGCCAGAGCTTTGCAGATGGTAACCGCAGATAGTTTTTATTTTTAAAAATAGGAAAATCTACAAAAGAAAAAGATCGGATTGCTCAGTGTAAAGTCAGTCGATTATTACACATTCTCCCCACCCCCACCCCCCCACTCCCACGCTTCAGTGCTGAAGACCAAACAAAGCAATACAAAGCAAATCTTCAAGAACTCCTCTCTAAAGACTGAAAAGAAGGTCAAGGCATGTTCCTTAGCTCACTCCTACATGTCCTTGTGACTTGGGGATTTATTTTGCAGTCAAAATGAGTCCAGAGATTTGCACTTTTTTCCCCCTCATAGAATGACCAAACCTGCTAGATGAATTGAATCTAAATAACTGGGGAAGGTAATTTTTTAAAAGAGACCTCCAATTCCCTCCCGTCTGCTGATCCTTAAACTTGCCCTGTCAAGACAAGTCTTACAAGACAAATTTGGCTGCGGGATTTAGAGAGGGGCTTCAGTGGCTAATCTCACAAATTAAGATGAGCAACTTTTCCTGTTGGGAAGTTGTTCTCACCCCAAAAGTTCATGTCCTGGTTGGAATGTATATGCCAGGCAGACTTGTTTTGGTCAACTTGAGTTTTCTATTGTGAACTCACTAAAAAGCACAACACAGCTAATGGGAACACCCTGAACCACACTGGCTAATGCAAGCAGGCAAGCCCTAAGAAATAAAACAATTTGCTTAAAAATAATTTCTGATGATTGCCATAAGATGAAATTGTAGTAATGAAACATAGTCCTAATAATTCCACATCCTTTCACATTTCCCTCCTTTCCATTCACATTGTTATCCTATAACAAAATCTTTGATGAAAGTTTAAAAATAAACATGATAAGAACATATGTTTTACATGAACTAAATTAGTGAGATTACTCAGTAAATTAATTTGCAGTGGGTAATCATTTAAGGAAATTAAAATACTGCTTAACACAGTTCTGTATTTTAGCAGTTTAAGCCTTCTTTTAAACCAATTAATATTGGTGATTTAGGAACACTTGGGGACAAACATGTTCAACTTGAGGAACAAAGCACCTGAATAATTTAGGTGTCGTTTTGCTGAGGTAGAGCAAAACATTTCATACATGAAGTAGCTATTTCACTTTTAGGCACAGTTTGATTATTGAAACTTTGGATGCTTATTCTATGTAATATCAACAGAAATCCTCAGCCTATATTGCTTACATGCTTTGTTTCCTTTACATAACTGGTATTTGTATTTTTAGATGGATTTCCTCCAAAATGATGTTAAAAGCAACTTTAATTCTTATTAATGGCCTAAAAAGAATGTGAGGAAATATCTCTAAATCAAATTAATTTTTCATAAAATATTTTAGGATGTATGAACTCCAATATTATTTTAATTCATGGTAGTAAAAGTTTTTTTTAATTTAGTTTAATAAGACATATTGCTTGCACAAATAAAATAAAAATCACAGGACCCTATGATGGCTTGACATCTAAATTGCTAAGGAAAAGAAAATCATTAAATTGTAATAAAAGAGGAACATATTTCTCAGATTTAGAATCATAATTTTTTCCTTACTGTATGGTTGGAAAATAGTCGTCTCCCCTGTATCCATTTAAAATGTGTCTCCCAAAGTGCAAGATTGGAGTTGACTGGTAATCAATTTAAAGGATTTATAATCCGAAGTAATTGTGTGAGCTTGGCATTCAGGCCTGGCTCCCAGGTAATTCGCTTGGGCCTGAGAGGTCACTAACTGCCAGTTAAGATGGAATCTTTTTTCCAATTGGTAACAATGGGAAGGGGGCTAATCTTCCAGTAGCTGAAACTTTGTACCCGGCCCTTTATCTTGAGAATGCTAATCCTCCGTCTGAGGATTTGTCCCTGCAGTGTTGGCACCAAGATTTAAGGGAAGATACCTCCTTTTAAATGCCAGCCATGGTCTCGCTTCCCACTCGACTTCAGCACCCCATAGATTGTTAGTGTCTGTGGCTGGGGACCAAAGGAACAGGGCTTTGCAAGGTCTGTTTGCCAACTGCGTTACCTCGGGGGGAAAGACAGCCCCCAACAGCCACAAATCACCTTCGGTGAAGATTCTCCAAAGTGGAACAAATTTCCAAACTCGCATTATCTCACATCCCTGCGGGAGAGACGGCCTCCACTTACCCGCTACCGGGAGAGAGCAGCAGTCTGCGCGTCCCGCCGCGTCCCGGAGAGATTTCCAGCGAACCGAGACGCGGACTGCACCGCCGGCGCCCGAGAAGCCCGGGCCGAGAGGACTGCGGGGCTCCCGAGGGTGCCAAGTTCCGAGGGGGGTCCAAGGGCGCGCAGCGGCCTCCGGAATCTAGCCGTCACTGGCGGTTTCTTTCCGCTCTACTCCAGCTTTCTCGCTCGCTCTCGCACTCTCTCTCCCCTCCCTCGCTCTCATCCCTCTCTCTTCCCTCGGCTCCGACTCAGTGTGGGGAGTGACGTGACGTCAGCAGAGATTCCACCAAACTCCACTGCACAGTGGCGGGCGCGCGGGCGGGCGGGCGGCCGAGCCGGCAGCGCGGCGGGCGATCAAGGAGCGAGCGCGGCGCTCCGGAGGGCGCGGGGGGAGCCAGCAGGGGCGACGGGGAACCCGGCAGGAGCGGGAGGTGCAGGCCCGGGAGCCGGGAGCCCGAGGAGGAGCCCGGGGAAGGAAACCAGGAGAGGGAGCCGGGCAGGGCGCTCAGACAGGCGCAGACTGAGCAGCAGGCGCGAGCACTCCCACTGTGGAAAGGAGGACGAGAAGGGAGGATGGGAAGGAGGAGAAGAAAAAGGAATCTGCGCCAAACCGGGAGCTCTCATAAATCAGAGGGGAAGGGCAAGGGCGTCGGGGAGCCGTCGGGGAGAAACGTTCTCCTCGAGTGTGTGTGTGTGTGTGTGTGTGTGTGTGTGTAAACCCGGACAGGAAGGGAGGGAGGGACAGAGAAAGTGGCCTAAGAAATGGAACAAAGGACAGTACGCCTGGGTTTGTTTGGGGGCGAGGCTTGCAGGGTGTGAGTTTGAATATGCCTGTGTGTGACCTTCTTTCAGGCCTTGCAAGGGTGAGGAAAGAGTTCATAGATAGCAGGGATTGCGGAGGAAGGCAGGAAGCTGGAGAGAAGGTTGAGGGATGGGGGAGAGAGGATGGCAGGAGAAATCTGGAAAAGTGGGATGAGCAGGGGGGTCGGTGGGATGGCTGAGTTTGGGAAGAAGGTAGGAGGGAGACAGCTAGAAGGGAGCTACCGGCTCGTTCTCCGAGGAAGGCCCAGCACCGCCGGCGGCGACACCGGGCCGAGGTCAAGGCGAGTGGACCGGGGCGCACAGCACCCGGTGTCTGCGCGCAGGTGGGCACGGCCGCGCACTGACCGGTGTGCACCGAGGGATTGCGCTGGACAAGGCTCCGGTGCTCATGGACTCTAGAATTTCCTCTGCTGTACTTACACTCAACAAGTTCACTCCGGGTCACGGCTATCTCATTTTTTAAAATGACGAGGTTAAGGTTCCTGGCGGGCATGGTATTAAATTGCAAGGGATGGCAGTGGGGGTGGGAAGGGAAGCTCCCCTCAAACCCACATTTACTCCTAAAAATCGAAGAACGTGTGAAAACAGAAGGGTAAAAACAGAAGAGGTATTTGCCCCTCGCTCCGCGAAGCGTGCCCTACTTCTAAACCCTGATTTTCCGATTTCTTGACTCCAGCAAGGGCTTGTGTTTTGGTGGCCAGAAGATATTTTCGCTCTGCCCTGCCTTTGAGTGGTAGAACTATAAACACCATTCGCTGGAAGACCAGGTGGGAAGGCTCTGCCAGGCAAATTGGACAAAGTTTTTTCAGTCTCTAGGGCATCCTGTTAGTGTAGGTTTTTGGAAAGTGTGGGAAAACAACCACAGCTCCTGGTCCTATATTCTCACCAATATTATTTCCTGCATAGGAGCAAAACTCAACCAGGCCCACCATGAGAGAGGCCTCCCCCATCTCTCGGTCTCAGGAGAGGATAAAATCCCCTCTAAAAGTTGTATTGCTCTTCCTACATCAATATAGCAAATTAGCAATTTTAAGAAAATATAATGACGCCGGGAGAATGTGTGTGAAATATATACATCTTTGAAAGCCTGGCGTTTAAAATAACCCAGGTCACCATATAGGTGCTGGGCTTTGCCTACATTTGGGAGCTGTCTGGAATATGTTATGTGTTTTCTTGAATTACTCCGTGTTTTGAATTCATTTGAGTTAGCAGTAAAAACAGGCAAACAAACTTGCTCAATTTGTTTTGAGTGCTAAATCCCTTCACTTTGAAACAGCTAACAGTCGACAGATGGACTCATTTTATGGAAAGGGTTAGCCTCTTCAGCCAGGAAGAAAACTGACCAGAGGTCTAGATTTTTAAGCCATTTCTAACCTCCACATAACATCCGTGAAAACTCAGACTTTCTCTCTTTACCGGTGGAAATTCAAGACAGTTTTATTTAAGGGGAGAGAAATGAGGGGGAAATACCCACGTGCTGTTTTTACTTTTATTTCCCCTCTGTCTTGGAGGATTTCTATTTCTGATTTCTGAAATCGTGCTGAGGCAAGAAAATCAAATTTCTGCAAGTCTCACGACTGAAATCTAAGGTCACAACATATCACATAATTTAGTCCAAGAAAGACATTTTCCTCTCTACCCATCAAAGATTTTTTGCCGCCTCCCCAGCCCCCTGAGTTATGGGTTAATGTCTGCCTCCTTCTTTTCTTTTCATTTTTATAGAGATTAAGAGATGCTCAGAGCAGAACAGCCTCGCCTTCATCTGGAGGCAAGGATGGAGAATCTCACGGAAAAATGGGGAAAGAGTGAGAAAACCAGGATCAAGAGTCAGAGACGCCCGGGGAGACGAGGGAAAGAGAAAGGGACTGCGCTGGAGACGCGCAGATAAGCGCGTGCCACCCCCTCCCCCTTTCAGTATCCCGAGGTTTGCAAACCCGGGCTGGATGGAGGGGCTCTGGGAAGCTCACACTCCCCTCGCCCCCCTTCTGTCTGGAGTCTCGCCCGCCAAGGGCTGGTTAACCCCAGTCCCGGCCGCCGCAGACACCGCGCCGAGCTTTTGGGTCCTCGCCTCGCCCAGCGCCAGTGCAGCTGAAGTGAGCAGCTGGTGGGAAATGCAAATGGCTCCTGGAGAAATAGAAGATACAGAATGATTCTCATTCCCTCTTCGAGTGTGTGGAAGGAGCTGGACATACGTTTCACGCTCCTAATCCTTCTTTTACATTTTTAGTCATACTCCTATTAAACAACTAATTAATGCCCAGAACCACCAGGGAATACATTAGGCATGCAGAGGAAAGGCAGGGTGCTGGTGTGTGTGTGTGTGTCTGTGTGTGTGTGTGTGCTACAAACCATCGAGCTGGTCTAAGACGTGGATTTCAGGTTTTCTCTCGTCGGAGCAGAAATGGAAGAGTGGGCCCTGGCGACTGTATTTAGATTCCGATTACTTCAAATTAGAAGGGGGTGGAGGGAGCGTTCAAGCAAAGCAAGCAATTCCCTGCCCTGTAGATGTAAACAAGATTGTAGCATCAAAGGTACCAGCTCCTTAAGGGCCAGATCTCCTGGCTGGGAGCCGTAGTGGGGAGACACTGACCTTATATCAGTGAATTTCAAGGATGTTACACTTTTACATAAACAACCCCAGCGCCGATCGCCTGGTGAGATTCACTGTTCTAGAATATCTTAAAAAAATTTTTCCCCCAGAAGTAAATGTTCTTTTCAATTTTCCAAAATTTTGAACTATGTCTAAAGATAATAACCTTCCATTAAACCTGTGCACTGCACCATTTTCCACCGCCCATTCCTTCTGTCTTTTTTGATGATCAGGTTTAATGTGTGTGTGTGGTGGTGGTGGTGGGGGGGACAGAGAATTAGACATAAGGCAACCCCCCTCCCCCAATAAATCAGCTTAGGAAAAGTGGTGCTGGTTACATGGGTTCAAAAAAGTTCTGGTGAGATTCTGAATTATGCCCCTCCCTCTAATACTTTGAAACAAGTGACAGAACTGTTAGAATAAGGAGCATATTGTGAAATTCAGGGAGGACATAGCATTTTGTGATCAAAGCAGGGCAAAACCGAGGACAAATGTGGGGTGATCTCTGCCAACTTCCTCTCACCCAAGAGTTAGGATTTAGGAAAGGTACAGTATTATTTTCAAGCCCGCGGTGACTGGCTGGCTGCATGCTACCATTTACTTTTTTCACTCTGGATTATGATTTCAGCTCTGGCAAGCAATTTCCCCAGCTCCTTATCTGAAAACAAGCGAGTATGTAAATACCAATGGCTAAAGATGTTTAACTGCCTCAAACATTATTGATTTGTTGGCTGTTCTAAATTTTCTTCCCAGTCCAGGTCTTGTTTCCAAATTTATTCAGGAGGTCTGATCCTACCTCCGATGCTACAATACAATAATTGTTTTTGTTTTTTTTTTTATAAGGGTGTTAAAGATGAACCAATTGATTTGCATATAAATTAAAATTACGATGTGTTGCCTATTCCTGTCTTTTATAATCATTTCGAAATTAGTACTTAACCACTTGAGCTAAAAGAATATATCAATGTCTGTATTGACTCACTAATGAATTACCTAATTAAAACGTCTCCTGATATTGGGCTCTGGAAAGATTGTCAAATCAAGGCATATTAGGGGAGAGATGGTTATTGGAAGGGGAACAGACCAAGGTCTGGAACTCAGAACGGAGTTTCCGGTGATTTCAAGTTGTAATTTTGGAGCACGGGCCCTTCTCTGTTGTTAGTGATTTTGTGCTTATTTGTAAATAAATGAAGTGGAAGAAGCGCTCCAGAGGCCGCCGTCGCTCAGGCCGTTTGCTGTGGCAGGACTTTCCAGCTCGGACCTAGAAGCGCTCAATCCTGGGGCCAGCTGGGCCAGCGCGGGAGGTGTGTGGCCCCGCCGGCGGCCTGGCCAGCCTGCTCCTGTCCTCCCGCCTCGCCGGCCGGCTGGCAAACGGAGGCAGCACTCTCTCGGCCCGAAGCGAGAGCTGGAAATAGAGCCGACTTTTAATAGATATGCTAACTGAGCACTTACCTTCGTCCTGAGAATTGGAATAAAAGGTAGCTCTTCTTAAGAGAGGCGGTGCAAAGGCACGCTAGGAGTTCAGAACAGGCTGGCGGCGGGAAATCTGTAGCCTGGGGGCTCGCCAACATCCCCTTTCATTTCAAGCACTTATTGATTTCCTGTTGTCATCTTTGGCGACGCAGAAGGACACTTGAAAGAATTTCTGATGGGGCTCTGATCTGAGAAAGGAGGTGACCTGCCCAGGCGCTCACCAAAATTCTTAATTACCACATCAACCGCTCTTTTAAAATCCCTCATCCCACCTCCTTCCCCCGTGGCAACTGAGTTTGCTTATTCTGAACTTTTTAATTATTCAGAAACTTCCTTCCCTCTCATTGGCTTCCCTTTTGCAGCGGTTTTCAATACGAGTCTTCCCTTCCCCCTCCCTTCCCCCACGGTAGGGTCTGTATATTGATCCCCCTGACCTTTGGCGCCTCTGGGCCTTCCGAAATCTCTCAATCTTTTTTAGATTTGAGGTTTGGAAGTCTCCACCCTCTCCACTTTGTGCACACTCTCGGAGATAGGAAGAGTTACACAGACTGCCCTCAAACCCAGGGGATGCACCAGATGTTCCCTTTTCAGTTGTGTCTTGAACTCTGAAATGCCTGCCTATTTGCACTTGGATCTCTCTCTCTTCTGCATTCCTCTTTCAAAGCAGTTTGAACGGTTGTGTCCATGTGTCCACAGCATCTCCACCTACAGTCTTTACCAAATGGTAAATAAAGAGGAACTCATGCTGTAGATTGGTATACAGATTGCATTAGGAATCAGAATCCCCAGTTTCAGAATTCCTCATTCAACTCTGGTTATCATCTACATTCAATCATTCCAAGCAGGAGACCCTCAGGAGCCTGCATCATGGAGCATCAGGTAAAGCCGAAGTAAAAAGAATAATTTCAGGGTCATTTTCTTAGAATGGTAGTTATGTTTCTGAGTTTTGTTTGCAACCACTTTCAATATATGCAGAGTTAGGAAAAATATGTCAACGTGGTTATTGGCGTTAAAGAGGAGAAATAACCTTGGGCTCAACAGTGAAAAAGAGACCCCCAATGTCTACAAATCTCAGTGGTTTGATTTTGTTTATAATAGTGGGAGTGAATAAGACACAAACTGCCTTGTATGTTTTATGTGCACCTACTGATCTGAGTCCCCATTTAAAGCAGCTATACAGAATTTCTTTTAATTTCTTATAGTGATGTTAGAAAGTAGAGCCATATGACATGGTGAACTGGGGGTAAACCCCTTGAGTTGATGCTTTCTGTAAGCTCAGGGGTTTAATATTGTTTGCGGATGATCTTTTTAGACCCTCTGCTGGGGTTTGTTAGTTCTCACCAGACTTCACATCATTGTTTGAATCCACCTTCATTGCAGCGCAAGTTCGATCACTGTTCTGAAGTAGACTTTACTGCCAGCTTAATCTTGGTTTTCAAATAACACAAACCTTTAATTTAATATAAAAAACCTTCAGCTTTTACTTCCTTCAGAACTTCTGTTTTGTTTTGCAAGTAACAATAATTAGTATTACTATATGTATTCCTTTTCCTTTTTGAGGAGTGGGTTGTGTCCACTATCACCACCACAGATAACAATGTACAAAAAACAAGCCCTTTTTTGTATAATAATTGGTACTTGAAATGCATCTGACTTAGTGTCATCCTACAAATGTACCTTGTGAACTTTCTTATAGTTTGCAGCATCAGGAATAGCTTTTCTCACAGATGATATGCTCTTTGCTGTGTTCTCACTTCTGGAGGAGTGGCCTTTAGAGCAATGAAGGCGGAAGGGGGCATTGGAGACCATCAGGCACTTCGGCAGGAACACGCCTGAGCTGAGTGAAGTGACTGAGGCAGTGGTCAGGGCTCCCACCCTGGCTTTCTCTTTAACTGGAACCCTGAGTTGCTCACTCTGGGATCCCAAAGCACTCGGTACGTGTGCGGAGTCCTGCATCGTGGTCTGCACCAGGTTGGCTGTTGGTCTCTGGTTCAGTGATGTTCTTTGGTTGTAGTTCTCATACTTACTGTCATAATGTCCACACTTAGGCTCTGACGCATTTAGGTGAAAACTGCTCTGTTAGTAAGCTCTAGCATTCAGAAGAAATGGGACAAGTGAGGACTCACCAGGACTCAGACATGTTTAAATAGTATTAACTGTGTAAAAGCTTCTGGCTCTCCCAGCTCTCTAAACTTCGTGTGGACCATGAGAAAATGCCTCTGGCTAATGAGGTCTGATAAATTCCACATTTAAGAAATAATAGCATTTGTATTGAGAACAAAGTGAAGTCAGGAAACCTGATACATACCAAATGGGTCTGGCAATTTGAATTGCTAATAATGGTAATACCTAATATTTATAGAGTGATTAGTTTATTTTGCCATTGTATTGATCATCACATTTATTTTTCATACTAATGTTGTAAGGTATGTACTGTCATTTTACAAATGAGGACAGTGAAGTTTGGAGTGATTGTATCAATTGGCACAAGGTCACCCACCTGAAAAGAGCAAGAGTTTCTAAGCACCGGAGTGCAGAGTGAGTAGGAAATTACTTCATATCACGTAGGCAGGAAGTGGCACAGTGGGAATTTGAATCTAGATTTGTCTGTCTTCAGAGTTCCAAATGTTAACAAGTGCACTGATAATCATAACTGGAGAGTCAGAAGCCTCTGAGGGAAAGAAATAAAGAACTTCCACGTGGAACATTTCAGAAAACAAAAGAAAACTGCGGAAACAAGAAAAGCAAGTATGTTACCTGGGGAATAGAGAAAGAAATGTCTGAAGCGCGAGAGAGGAGGAAAAGAGAATTGACTGAATAAAAGACAGCAGAAAGGCCAAACTCCAGTATCTGTCACGGGCCAGTCATCCTCGGAAAGAGAAGGAAGTTCATCGATGTTTGTGGACAGTAGGAAAATTAACACTTAGGTTGGTCTGAGCCTAATAAGACCCAGGAATCTAGTTTATAAGAACCCTTTTCCCAGAGATTCCAAGGGAGTATAAAATATCTAAATTAAAGTTGGAGTAGTTTTGTTCCAGAACCAAAGAGAGATGAATGTAAGGACTGATGAGTAAGAGCATCTGTGTTGTAATAAGAATAAGAGCAACGTGCAAGTGGAGTGGGGAGTGAAATCTAGAAAAACCTGTTAGGAATCTGGTTATTGTGCTAAGCTGTGCCTGGCTCAAAGGAGAAATGGATTTCTACCTATCTTTCCCTACTTCTGTCTGGTTTGTATCCTAAGAGCTCTATTACTGTAGTCAAGTCACTTGAAATTTTAAATGAGATGACTTCCTGTGCTGAAGAAGAAACCGTGAGTGGAGGGGTGTCAGGAGGCAAATGAAAGGGAGAAATAACAATTCCAAGGACACTGTCTGTGGGGACAACACTGGACCAGTTGCTGGTAGAACATTAGCCAGGAAAGGATGCCAGGGAGCCTTTCACCAGGACCATTTCATCACCTCAGGCCCATTACTGACCCCAAAGCTTATTCCCAATTCAAGTTCATCTCTTTGTCAAAAATGAGCCACCATTGAGTCCATGTGGCCTTTTCCGGAAGGGAGAGATACATATAAGTGTATGCATGGAGTCCCAATTTTATATAAGGAAAAAAAAAAAAGGAAGAATCAGTCCAGTTTCCTATTTTCTGGCAATGAACATCTCATCCCTTCGGGATGTGTGTAGAATAAGGAAGCATGAAGAGTAAGTTCATATAAAGGAAAGGGGCATGTGAGTTCATTTCAAGGGGGATCTCAACTCATTCTGTCACAGGAATCTAGACTCTCTCCCGAAAATGCCATGGTATTTTTGAAAAAAAGATTTTGAGGACACATACTCTTATTTTTCATCTCTATCCTGTGGGTCTCATAGTATTTTCTTCCTAAACAGGGAAGAGAAATTAGGCTTCAAAGGAATAAAGAACTAGAAAGGAACTGGAAGATGCCCTCCTCCAATGTTTAAATTACTCCCAGAAAGATAATCAGTTATTCTTTACAGCATAGAGCACATTAAGGTCTATTGGTAATGCATTTGGATGCTTCACAGCTTCATATATACATTGTGTATCTGTCTGAAGAGACTCATACCATGTCAAGTAGCTCCAGTGAATAGAGGGCATGAATAGAGGACCTTTCTAAATGTTTCATAGGTCTTTTATCCTCAAAGAACTATGTGAAAATATTATTAGCTTCATTTAATAGATGTACAACTTTATCATGGAGACTTTTAGAGAGTTATCCCTGGTTGTGCTGCATGGCGCTGGAAGAACTAAATTAAAGATGAAGTCAGAAAATTCTACGTTCAAGGCTTTCCTAGCAGACACATCACTTCTTGGGGCTGGTTATCATCTTTCTGTCTGAGTAAAGCACACGTTTGTTTGTAACTCTATCTGTCCTACTGTTTGTCTGCCTGTGAGTAGTTTATCTTTTAATCCATCAATTTATCTCCTTGCTGGCTTTTTAATACACCATAAGTTAACCAGTGTTGATGAAATTTCACCCTTACCATGAGTGCTACTTGAGCAGATTGAGATGGTTGTCATAGTTTTCAAATATCATGTGTAACTAACAGTGCTGCCACTGTTTAAGCTCCGTAATTTTGTTCTTATGTGGTAACCGTACACATACCACACCTTTTGTCACAAGGGGACCACCTCCACTTATTAGCACGTTTGATATTTATGCTGTCCCTTGGGAGGATGTTGATCATTTTGTTCATGTCACTCATGATGCTGTAACAACTGCCCTTTTGTTTGGATGTGTGTTTTCTCACAAATGTATTTAGTTTTGTTTCTCAAACCTGACTTCAAGATACTGAAGTCACCGATTCACTTTATAATGTTTAAATTTCCTGAAAGAAAATGTTGGAGTAATATTGGGCCAAGTATGATTTTCCATGCATTTTCCTTATCTGGACAGAAATGTTCTTTCCTTTTTTAAATTCACATATTCCACAATTTGGTGGGGGGTGGGGAGTTGTTTTTCCTGAATGTAACCAAAAGGATTCTTATTCATTTTCTTTTATTTTTCCTTCTTTTCTGTTTGGCTGTGTTATGTAGCATGTGGGAACTTAGTTCCTTGACCAGGGTAAGACTTGTGCCCTCTGCATTGGAAACATGGAGTCCCAGCCACTGAACCACCAGGGAAGTCCTTTCATTTTCTTTGTTTTTGATGTTCGCTCTCCTTATTCTCCCCTCCATTATTTCTTCTTTATCTCACAGATGCATTCCCTGGAAGAGAACATCTTTCTCTCTCACAGCACAGGAGAGCAGCTGTGAATTGTGTGGGTTAAAGCTGCCTGCTTTCAGTTCTTTATTCTTTTTGCCACAGTCGGCAACTCATACTTCTTTTCCCAAAGCATTAATGTCATTCTACTGGTTTCTGATTTACAGAAATCAAGTAGGGTCTACAAAAGTCAATGAAAATGAAAACAATGCTTTTTATCTGGAAGCATTTATTTATTGCTTTCTTATATTTTAGAAAGAGGACATAAATCATACTCTTCCCTCATCTTCCACCCTTTCCAAATCCACAAGAATATGTGGAATACAGAGAAAAAAAAAATCACAAGAGGAAAAGGAATGACTCAACTCAACTAAAATGAGAAGAAAGGAGAGGAGGAATCTAAGATTGTGGTTCAACAAGATGATTCAGTTAATTTGGTAGATTCATTTTGTGGTGATTTGCTAAGCTGAGCTCTGGATGATGGAAATGTGTTTCTAGATCTTTAATGGGCATAAACTGAGTTTAAAAAGGCCAACCAAATCTTTTAATTATATGCAAATGATCACAGAAAAAGAAAAGAGAGATGGCTAAACAGATGTGGTAGGGTGCAGGGTTGGGCAAAGATGAGAGAATATTAGAGTCGGCTGCTTTGCAAATTGATTTAGGAGACTGCTGAGTCTTTCACTTCCCAGATTAAATTTAAATAGTATTACATTTTTAAATAGAAAATTTACTACTGATTTCAGATGACGTTAACATCTCACCTCTTTAACATTATTTGTATTGTAAGGAATACCGTGATTTAGTTTAAATGTTGCTATCTTAGTTTTTTCCTTTAAATACATCTTTTGGAGATTTGAAAAAAAGTAAGAAAGTACACTACTCCCAGGCCCTTCCAAGGACTATTTCACTTAAAAGCTGCAGTCCATTTGCTGAGCTAGTCCTGACCTCAGAAATCTCCTGGAGTATGAAAAATGGCAAGGAGGAGGATTTGGATCGGGTTCAAGGCTGCTCTTGTTTTGCTTTATTACCAAACCAGCAAACCTGAATCTTACACAGGTATGGATATTTATGGGAGTTCTTCCCAAAAGGGTACATCCTGGATGCTCCAAGTCTGGAGGTCATATAGCCCCAGTAGAATGAGGAGTGTTCTGGGAAAGAGGAGCTTGAGGAAGGAAGCTGGGATGGAAGTAGTGAAACCTTCAAGGTTCCCTCTCTTCTGTTACCAGGTGCGGGAATCTTTGCTGCCTTCTCAGGAATCTGCTTCTGTATTCTGTTTACTACTGATGGGGTCATTGTCCTATGCAGGCCTGGCTACGCCCCATAGATAGTGGAAGGCAAAGACATGATAGGTGGAGTCAAAGAGTTGGGAGAAAAAACAAAAGCCACCCTTTCTTTGTAAAATTAAAAAATACATATATTATCTCTAAAATAGGATGAATTACTGATCTGGATAAAATTCATGGATTTTAATTGATTCATTATGTCTGATTTCCCACCTCAGGTGATAAGCAGATATTTAAAAACTGTGAAATTGATGTTATTCTGGATCTTCAAAACAACTGATAACCAGGCTGTGATATAATAGCCACATTTTTTTTTCTTTACTACCATTAGGCTTTAGTTGAACTGAAAAAGATCTCACTT